>NC_050575.1:192411883-192717300 GCF_011100635.1 Trichosurus vulpecula
CTATAATCCTAGATAAAATGCTATATTGTTAATACTGAAGAATAGAGGGGGGTAGGCAGGCAATAAAACAAATTAGTTGGTTAACAGAGTGGGTCTTTAACTCATAAATCTGATGCTGTTCTGTAGGCAGGGTCAACAAGAGTCCTGGGTCACTGTATAAGGGGCAGAAAAAAGAATATTTATATAAGCAAAACAGGTAAAATCAAAGTTTGAAGAAATATAGGGTTTCTGATGAAATGATGAAGAGATATAGATTGTTCTCATAATGGTGATATGGAATTAGACTATAAAGGAAAGTGGTGGATTAACTGGGACAGCCAGAGCTTTGTTTCAGGATGCCATCCTTTATAACGCATTAGAAATAGCTGGAGTTAGTCCCTAGTTAGCAAAAATAATTAAAGTAGGAAGCTACCAGATGATAGGCATTTTTCCTTGGTAGCTGCGTCCCAGGGGAGTATTGTTTGTTTGGGTTTCCCCTTCTCCCTACCTCAGAGGCAGCCTCCCCAGAACAGTTAGTGTCCTGGGGTATCTGCCCACAGTGACAGATACAGGGTAGTGACCTTGAGTATTTCTTCCTACCAAGCCTTTTGCCCCAAAGTTTGAAGTCTCTTCACTTTGTGCATCCCCTCCCCAACTTAATTTGCTTTAAAGGCTGTATCGAAGTGCTGTTTTATACTATTTGAGATGGGTTATATTTTTGAATTCTTGTCCTGGTCTCTGGAATTTCTAGCTGTGGCTCAGCATATGTGTATAAATAAATAGGCTTTAAAGGTAGATCAGTACACTGTGCCGTATGTTCAAGATGTTTTGGACTTCCTAGCAGGTAGAGGATATTCTTTAGCATTGCCTAGTAGAGGCTATCAGATTCTCATGGTAGAGGAAGATTAGAAAAAGATAGCTTGCATTTATCCAGTAGTATTCTATCATTATGAGCACATGAGCTATAGAATTTCTGTCTGCTTCCACTTTTCAATGAGTTGTAGAAAAGGTAGGTGGTCCGTGACTTGAATTACCTCTAAGAGTTAGTATAGCTGGATGATCAATCAGGCAACTTCAAGAGGGTTTAGGAGGGGTGGGCACAAAAGAGAATAGCTAGCAAGGTGAGATGATATGTGAATCAATTGGAAGAAATGGAAATGTTTATACCAGAGGAGAGACCAAATGGGAAACCTAAAGCTCTTCAAATATTTGAAGGATTATATACAAGAGAAGATGGCTTGGCCTTAGAAACTAGGGGCAGTTACAAGGAGGCAGGTTTCATCTGATAAAAATGAATAATCTTTAAGTGCCTATGATACAATTAATGTCATCCAGAAATGGAATGGGACACTTTAGAAGTTAGCAACTTGTTCCTTAATATCATAGTTTTTTTTTTGCCTTTCATTATCTTGTCAAATAACTAGATTTTTACAGTTCATTCCTACAGTAGCACAGTTTGTTCGTTATGTTCCTCCATGGATATTTCATTTCAAACATCTTAAATTTAATTATCGAGTAAAATAACTCAAGGAAAAAAGGCTGTTAACCCAAGCCAAGTCAACAGCATTTATTAAACACTTACCATGTGCCAGGTACTATGGTGAGTGCTAAAAGAAGAAAGGTAAAAAACCCCACAAAAACAGAAAACAAAACAAAACAAAACAAAACTAGTGCCTACCCCAAGGAACTCACAGTCTAATGGGAGAGGCAACATGCAAACAACTATGAATGTACAATTTACATGTGTGTGTATATATATATATATATACACACACACATAAATATATATGCATACATATTCAGCACCCTATATACATGTATATATGCATGCATGTGTACATATGTTTACTGTGTGTGTGTATAGTTGAATGACCAGATGAGAGATAAAAAACTCAGATCTTATGTCTCCTAGTTGAATTTTCTTTCTAATAACGCCTAACTATGTCTAATTCTGGTTGCATTTCTTGGGTGAAACCAGTCACAGCAAATACTGAGATATAGGTAGACGTCCAGCTTGTGACCTGCTGAGAGGCCTTGCTTAAGAACTGCTTGCCTGTGCAGTTAAATCCCCTCCACAGCTGCTGGAACTTCCATTTTCTTGAACCTTGGAAGGTCTTTCTTCATTCATGCTTTGTGCTCCTAAAATACTTTGTATCAATGTCGTATTTACTTATCTGTGTATGTGTTGTGTCTCTCTTTCCATCCCCCATTCCCTATCCCCCTGTCCTTAGCTTTGTAGGACATAAGCTTCTTGAGGAAAGATAACTATTACAAGGTAGGTGCTTAACAAATGCTTCTCAAATGACTGAACAATTTAATCATATTTAGAGAGACATTAGAGGACCATGAAGATGAAAGTGCTGAGATGACTGGAAATGCCAGTTTGAAGCTTGTCAGTTATTAATTCCAGGCTCTATCAAGCACATGGGTCATATAGTAGGGAGGGAAAACTGAGCTTGAAAAGATAGGACTGTTTGTCAACTGGCCATGCCCAAAGAATTTTCAAAAGTTGAAGATTTATTGGTTGTCATTGGAGTTTTGTGAATGTTCACGTCATTATTGCTAAGTCTCTTGGGTGATCTTCTCAATAGTTGACAAGATCTGGAAACAAAAGGAGGAATGGCAATCTGGACAAGTACCCTTTGAAGGTTGTTGGGAGAAAAAATCTGAGCAAGCATTAAAGGATTTGATCACCTACCTCACACATACAAGAAAGTCCTTTGTTACATATTGATACTGATCTAGAGGGCTTGGAACCAGTCTTATACCAGAGTGCAGTTACTAGAAGCCTATTCTATTTTCCAGGAGAGGGCTTACTGACAGTGAGACATTACCATCCATATAAATTAGGATTCCTGGCTTTGAAATGTAACTGAGAGGTTCTGAGACTGTGTGGAGCTCAGTTCCGCATCTGGGCAGATAATAACTCATTGACATTTTGACTAGTACTATGTTGAACACTACCTGACAAAGTTGATTAGCATCACCAATCCAACTGAGTTTACTCTGCATTTTTGACCAGAGAAGACTAATGTGAATTCAGATGTTCTATCTTGCAGGTGTTTCCAAAGCCATCATAAAATCCCCCAAGGCATAAAGGCATTCTGAGACATGCAGGGCACCAGACTTCTATCACATGAGAATATGAACTAAATTTTGGGAATTCTACTGTTAGGAACCAAGAAGTCTGGAGGTAGATCTCACCAACATTAAGAAGACCCACAGCCTGAGTGTTTTAATTGTACACTAGTGAAAGTGCTGGGGCCCCTATAATCCAATCAGAAGGTTCAGCAGAGTTAACATGGCATTCTAGTACCTTCACATAATACTAGCAAAAAGGATGCCATAGACTTCACCCCACACTTACCGATGTCTGGATGAATGTCACACTAACCTATTGATTTGTTTTTTGTAGTCTTGGAAGATGGAAAGGATGCTAAACTGCAATGCCACAATGTCTCTTGGCTAAGAGACTGACTCAAGGAGCCCTATTTTCTTTCCATGACCTTAACTCAAAGGAGCTTAGAGAGGAACAAACATGTTTTGAGTTTCCTTTTAGGGAGTCCAGCCAGGGCTTTAGTGCCTAGGGATAATCTGAGATAATAGACCAGGAAAAGCCATGCCACAGGGAAAAGCAGTTGCAAGGTTGAACATTTTGTCAGATTTCAAGATAATCCAGGAGAACTCGGTACCCTGTTAAAACAACATGTATCCTGTTGCCTATAGGGGAGTATATTGAACTCCATAGCAATAAAGAGGCATAGGATGATGAACAATCAACTAGACACTGACTGAAAATAAATGCCTAGAAATGTCCACCCACCAATAGTAGAGCTAGGTTCAATCATTCAAAAAGCATTTAATAAGTGCTTACAATGTGCCAAGCACTGTGCTAGGCACTAGAAATACAAAAATGAGACTATGCTACCCTCAAAAAAGTTACATTTTTATTGGGGTAAATAGCTTGTGTATAGTGTATGAAATACAGTATAAAGTAATTGTTAGTGGGGGAAACACTATCAACTGGGAGGAAAAGAATAGGTTTCCTGTAGAAGGTGGCTCTTGTATTGAGTTTTGAAGGAAGTTGAGGATTCTCCAAGGTAAAGGTGAATAATGAGTATATCATAGGCACTAAAGGCAGCATATATGCAGAAAAAGAGATGGAAGATAGAACATTGCATATAGAGAATAGAAAGCAGGTTAGTTTGGATGTAACAGAGTATGTGAAGGGGAGTAACGTAATCAAACTTTGAAACTTAGTCTGGAATCCGATTGTGAAAAAGTCAGAGAAAAGGGTTTGTATTTTCTCCTAGAGACATTGGGAGTCATTGAAGTTTCTTGAACAAGGGAGTGACATGGTCAGACCTGTGCTTTAAGAATATTAATTTGGCATGTGTATTAAGGATGGATTGTATAGTGGAGCTATTGGAGGCAGGGAGACCAATTGAGAAGTTACTGTAATAGTTCAGGTGAGAGGTGGTGATATCCCAGACCAGAATGGTGGCTGTGTGAATGAAGAGAAAAGGACAGATGCAAGATATACTGTGGATGTAGAATTGACAAGATTTGGCAATGGATGGAATGTAAGGGGGAAAGGGAGAGGGAAGAGTTGAAGATGACTTCTAGGTTGCAAGTCTGGGTACCTGGAAGGACAGTCGTACCCTCAACAGAAATAAGGAAATTGGGAAGAGAGAAAAGTTTGGGGATAAAAGATAAGTTCTGTTTTAGACATGTTGAATTTGAGATGCTTGTGTAATATGCAGATAGACAGTGAGGAGAGAGATTAGAGCTGGAGTCATGTATAGAGGTAATTGTTGAACATGTATGAAATTATGATGGCTTTTATGAAGAGGAGGATATTGATTATGTTTTAAATGAAGAAAAAATTGATTCAACTCTCCTGAGCACCAGGAAAATCAAGTAAGATAACTTTTTTTCATCATGAAAATTTTTTTTTTACTTATTAAATAGTATTTTTTCCAATTATATGTAAAGAGAATTTTTAATTTTTCATCTTTAACAAAATTTTGAGTTCCAAATTTTCTCCCTCCTTCCATCCTTCCTCTCCTTCATCCCTAAGATAGCAAGCAATTTGATATAGGTCATATATGTGCAATCATGTTAAACATATTTCCATATTCATCATGTTGTGAAAGAAGAAACAGAACAAAAGGACAAAAACCATGAACAAAGTAACGTGAAAATAATATACTTTGATCTGCATTCGAACTCTATCAGTTCTTTCTCTGGGTGTGGATGGCATTTTCCATCATGAGTCTTTTGGAATTGTCCTGGATCATTGTACTGCTGAAAAGAGCTATGTCAGTCACAGTTGATCATCATACAATGTTGCTGTTACTGTGTATGATATTTTCCTGGTTTTGCTCACTTCACTTTTGGATCAGTTCATGTAAGTCTTCACAGGTTTTTCTGAAATCTGCATGCTCATCATTTCTCATAGCACAATAGTATTCCATTCCATTCATGTACCACAACTTGTTCAGCCATTCCCCAATTGATGGGCAACCCCTCAATTTCTGATTCTTTGCCACCATGAAAAGGGCTGCTATAAATATTTTTGTACATGTAGGTCCTTTCCCCTGTTTTATGATCTCTTTGGGATATGGACCTAGTAGTGGTATTGCTGGATCAAAGGGTATGCACAGTTTGATTGCCCTTTCGCCATAGTTCCAAATTGCTCTCCAGAATGGTTGGATTAGTTCACAACTCTACCACAACTCCTTAGTGTTCCAATTTTCCCACATCTTCTCCAACATGTATAATTTTCCTTTTTTGTCATATTAGCCAGTCTGGTAGGTATAAGGTGGTGCCTCAAAGTTGTTTTAATTTGCATTTCTCTAATCAATAGTGATTTAGAGCATATTTTTCATATGACTATAGCTAGCTTTGATTTCTTCATTGGAAAACTGCTTGTTTATGTGTTTTGACCATTTATCTATCTGGGAATGACTTGAATTCTTATTAATTTGACCCAGTTCTCTATATATCTGAGAAATAAGGGATGAGCTTTGTTTTAATGGGGCTTTTCACAGATAGGAGGTACACAGAAGGGCTTACTCCAGAGGCTGACCCTTTCTTGACAAATGCTGAAGTTGTGATGGCCACTAGGGAATAGGAGCTAGCTATAGAGCCCGACCTCATCTGGAGATTCTGCTAGAAAGCTTGGGAAATCCATAATCTCAAGACTGAGACTGCAGACCAGAAGATCTGATGCTACTTAGCACTTAGGACTCATAACATGTCCCTGAAGAGGTGCCAGGACTATCTGTGCTGGTGTGTTATATTTCAGGAGTAATGGGAGTGGACACACATAGAGACAGAGTACACATATTAATGGAATGTGTGTAATATTCTCTCTAATGTGACATCTTCCTTTGTGGTGCTACAAAACCAAATCCCTGTCCTACAGAAAAATCTCTCAGTGCAGGATACCTTCTCTTTGCATCTACGGGTTCTCAGACCAGTTAATTCCACCAGTAATGATGAAGTATCTTTATGAACTTTCTCTGTCTCAGACTAAGAGATTAACAATTTTTCCTAATGGAACTCATAATGACATATAGCACTGCCAGGATTATTTCACTGCACTTAAACAGTTCATCAGAGAAGTTATAAAAAGTCACTACCCTGAAGAAATGGCAAAGACTTCATCTAATGTAACAATTAATGCCTTGTATCTTGATTTGTGCAGAGTGATAAAGAATGTATTTTTCACATGTGTATTATGTCTGTACTTGCCTAAAGAGTAAATTAAACCTTGAAAGGCCTTTAATACAAAAAAAGATTTTGGAGTCATATATAGAGATAATAGTTGAACATATATGAAATATTGATGACTCACAGGAAGAGGAGGATATTGATTATATTTCAAGGGAAGAGAAAGTTGATTTTCTGGTCCTGAGGACCACAAAAGTCAGGTGAGATGGCCTCTGTTTTAATACTTTTACAGAGATAGGAGGTGCACTATCCTGGCCATATGTGTTCTCTCTATGTGTTCTCCTTATAAACTATAAAGTAGCAATGGGGAGGGGGGGAACTGTACCACCATATGTAAGGAGGGGATTTTCTTTGTTCTTGACTTGTTTTAAAAAAAAAAACAAGCAAATTTTACTTAATATTGACATAATGGCTATATCTGGATATTACTTTCCTTTCTCACCATTGAACCTAATTTTACTTTGCTGTACTTAATTGTGTTTGAGAGGCAGTGCAGAAGATCTGGGTTTAAATCTTGCCTCAGAAACATACTAGCTATATGACCCTTGATAAGTCACTTAACTTCTTAACTTCTGTCTAGACAATTCTCTAAGACTAGAAAATAGAGAGAAGGTGCTGACCTACATTTGTAAGTGTAGTTTCCTCACCCAGGTGATTCCTTATTTAATGAAACCATAGACCCAGTCCCTATCCCTAATTATACTTAAATTGTTATATGTAATTAAATAACCTTTGCCACGTTATCTAGTTGATCTGGTAAAGGAAATGTTGGTACTTGTAAAGTATGGTTTATTAAGTGGTTACTGAGCCAAAGGGTACTTTGAACTTTGGATAGCTTTCCAGAGGACCCATGGTTGAAAGGTGCCTGGGCTATACAATCCTCTGTACCTTGGAAGGGTATTGTGAGGATCAAATGGGATAATGAGAAAGCATTTGCCAAAGAGTAAAGCCTTATGGCAGTTTAAGGCATTATTATCAACCTGTATTTTTTTTAAACAAAAGATATACATAAGTATAGGAATACTCTGATTTCAATTCTTATAGCACTGACTCCCAGTTCTGACACTTATTTGATGTGTGTTCTTGTGTGGACCACAGTAACTCAAGGGTCTCCATTTAAAAAAAGTGGGGATGACATTTGCTCGTGTGCCCATATGCCTGGGACAACAGGAAGATGACTAGGAAATAGTGTTTCTACGGTAATGTTTTCCAGCCAAAATGCAACAGTGAGTGTTTTTGTTAGTTGGGCACTGGTGACTGTTTGCAAAATCATGAAAATCACATGTGAAGCACATTAGTGGTTGCAGGTAATTTATTTAAAATAGAACACATTGGGGAGTTTTGTTTTAATTTTATCATCATCAAATACCTCTCATCACTTGAAAGCCTAATAAGCATAGCATGAAATAAGTTTACCAGTATCACAAGACAGGTTTAAAGGCAAATAAGTAAAATATCAGATATACTAAAAATTCATTTTTATGCAGTAAGAGCATAGTACACAAGTATTAATCACAGGCAAAATGTAATTACACATTGAATTACAGAACAGAAGTTAAATAGGATAGGCTTCAGAATCTTAGGAAGGGAGGGACAGGGCTCTGAGGTTACTCAGTTAAGTCAGGGTTCACTTAGCAGCTATTTAGCATACTCAAGAAATACACTCAAGAAATTCATGCCCTTTGGAGCAGTGCATGGAAAACTAATTATGCTAAAGGCAACTCAGAACACATTTTCTTCAATATAAGATACCAAGAATGTAGCACATGAATTCAGTCACAGTAACTTTCAGCAGAAAACTATTAGAAAGCAACTAGATTTCTGACCTGTTTAGAGACTAACAGAAGTAGGCCCTGAAGAGTTAAGCCATCAGTTTTCAAAATTGTCTTGAGGATGAATACAGCAATTGCTCATGTACTTGTCAGGAAAATTCTCTCCTTCTCATCATTTTTTCTTTTTCTTTTTTTAAAAGACATCAGAAAAGCAAAGAAGGAGAAAGCTACAAAAGAAGAACACATGCCTCAAAAAAGTGAGTCAATAAAGTACATTTTCCAGTGGTACCTCCTTGACTTTACCCAAAGTCTACTGGCTTGCTTTTATCAGTATTCCTTTAATTTAATACAGAAGCTTGTTACATTGCAAGGCTAGTTCATGAAGCTGCATCAGCATCTTGATGTTTCACAAAGAGGTAATTTACCTTAGAAAATATTACTTGAAATAGCTCAAGGCTCACACATATCAGGGATAACAAAGCAGCAACTCTTACTCCTTAATTAAATAAATTCAAAGTCTAATTTCCAACAGTGTACCAAAGGAACTTGGTAGGTGGTTACAGGTCTAGTTTTTCAGGAGATTATAGCTCCTTTTACCTGTTAATGTGAGTCCTTTACCCTGATATCTGATGACATAGAAATGAAGCAGTTTAACAGGGAAATGCTACAGAATCTGGGTTTAGAAACCAAAGTAGATTTTGACTAGCTCATTCTAAATTTAAGGATTTCTTGGAGTGACACTTGAGGAGATACATAGTAATTTTTACTGTTGTAACCACCATGCAAATCCACTTAAAGGGTAATTTCTGTACACTTTTCCCTTTCAGAAGAATTTCCTTTTTTTTCTTAAATGAAAGGAAGTTTAAAGAAACAACTGATACATTTTTTAAACCTCTTTAAAGTTTCTTTCTAAATGTTATCACTGATTATAGGAAGAAGAATTTAAAAGGTGATTTCTTACATTTCAGCACCCTGGAATAGCGTGAGGAACACTACCCTGAACTTATACCATTGCAACAACAGACTATTTCCTTAAAGGTCTTGCGCATTTCAAGGCTCCGGAAAGCATAAATGAGGGGGTCAATGACTGAATTGCACATGATGAGGACCAGGTAGATGTTGAAGTGGGAAGTATAACAGATGCAATGGGGATTAGTGGGGCATGTGATGATGAGGATGAGATGGAGGAAGAAGGGTGCCCAGCAAAAAATGAACACCCCCAGTAGAATAGTGATGGTGACAGCTCCTTTCATGCAGGTATGTTGCTGCATCACTCCATCCGCTGGTAGTGCTGCAATACGCTTGACATGCAGCCGGGCAAACAGGAACATGTGCATGTAGAGTGTGGCCATGAGGAGTAGCATGGCGAAAAACATAGTGACGAGGCACACGATGACAGTCTTGCTCTCAGAGTAGACGATGAACATGATGCCACAGATGAAACAACACACCCAGATAGCCCCAATCAAGGTGATGGCTTTTTTCACTGTCATAATGCTGTGGTAACGCAGGGCATAGAAAATGGTGATATATCTATCAATAGCAATGACCAAGAGATTGCAGATGGAGGCAACCAGGGAAATGCAGATCATGGAGTCAAAGACATTGTCCATATGTTGAATGAGCTGGTCATCAAAGGTCAAGTAGTCATTGGTGAGGAGGACAATCATCACTGTCTCCAGAGCATTGGACACACTCACCAGCATGTCTGCCACTGCCAGGCTGCAGAGGAAAAAGTACATAGGGGAGTGCAGATTTCCATTCTTCAACACAGCCAAGATGACAAGGATGTTTTCCAGGAGACTGATGATTCCCAGAGTCAGAAAGATCTCGGACTTGATGAAGACCTGCTCACAGAATCCAGGGCTGCTCTGGTTGCTGAAGAGGAAGGTGGCATTGATGTCCTCCGTACCTTTTGACAGCAGACTCTGAGAAGAGAGGAGGGAGCCGGTAGCATTCATTGCCAACAAAGGGGGCTAATTAGAGCTAGGGAACAGTGCAGGGTCCAGTCGGCTTAGAAAACAAATCTCTCTCAAGATGCTTTTTCTCTTGGTGCTTATTGATAGCAATCTTTGGTTTTGTTCCTCTCCAGGAAAGAGTATGTTGAGAAAGGTTAGCGTTGGGCTGAAAGGGTAAAGAAGTTTGCTGTTGATATTTCTTCTGTCTGTGCTCTATCTCTCTCAGCTGAAGAAGCAGCAGTTGACAGTCTTTCTCCAGTACTTAAATCACTTTACTCTCAGCCTCTCTTCAGTTTTCCAATTGAGGAAAGGGAAAGCTGCTGTCTTTGGTTATTCCAAATACAAGTGTTGGTTTCATGGTTAGGAAGGGGTCTTGAACTCAGGGGAGTTTCGGCTGCAGCTCCAGTTTTCAGGAGGGAGAAAGACCTCAATGGATTTATACACAATGACAAAAGAGAAACAACTCCTACTTAATCTTCCATGCAGCAAAATGACCATTTAGAGAGCAGGTAGCTTTCTGACTGACAGCCCCAACCAGCAGGTACCACATTCCCTATGCCTACCCATCTGTTGGAAAAAATGAAATTATCTGGTGCCCTCTGCAGATCAAATGGATAATCTGCTCAATTGGTGAAGCAGACTATTTTTCTTCAATAATAATAGTGCTAATGCATATTGCCCAAGTGATGATATGCAGCTGGATGGAAAGCCCGTTGGATTAGCTTATCAGTGCCTCGGACGGTCCTTGAAGACAAACAATGAGTTTGTCTAGAATTCAACAGGAAGATGAGAGCCCTTTGTCTCTCAGGCTTATAACTTTGGAGTTAGCTTTGATTTTTCTCTGTTAGTCCAGACATGCATTGCAGAGGTCTCTTGGCCAGTCCTCTACAGTATGTCTCATAATGACCCCTATCTCCATCCTAGTGACCATCCTAGATCAGACCTTTATCACCTCTCATTCAGATCATTGTAATATAACCTCCAAACTGGTCATCATCTTTCCAAGTCTAATCTCATTTTAATTCATCTTCTACATAGCTGTTTCAGTAATCATCCTAGTAAACCACTGAGATGATGTCACTCTTTTACTCCCAGAATTCCAAGATTTCCCCATTGCCTATCAAACGAGAAAAAAAGTAATATCTTGCCACTGACATTCAAAGTCAGCCACAATCTAGCTTTGTTTCAGTTCACTAACTCTTTTTTAGACTTATTGTATTGAAAGTAACAAATGTGCTTTTCTAATGCCCAAATGATTTATTAGGGACTCAAAATTCAGGTGCTGCTCACATGTTAACAATCACTGAGTGTTGGAAAGCTATCAATATAACAGTGCCTTCACCCATCTCTAGTCATTAAAAAATATTTTGTTAAAAGATTAATATTGAACATCAGTTCTACCAGTTAATCTACTTGGTAAATACTTGCATTTAAATGAACTAATTTGAATCCAAAGAATATCCTAATACGTTTTCAGTCACTCCCTCAAAGTCTTCAGGATTCCTTGTCCATTTATTCTCATACATTTCCCCCCTTTATATGGTAATAGCCTATGTTCCATTTTTCTGGCTTTTTTAACTTTGAATTATTTCATATAAATCTTTATAGGTTTCTTTGTATTCTTCACTGCTGTCATTCTTATTACTTATTGTTTTTCATTTAATTAATTGTTACATTTTATTTAACCATTCCTCATAGAGTTGGACATTCAGGGTTTTTTGTTTTATTTTAAAAGAATTATTCATAATGCTCCTATGATGATATTCATATTTCATATTATTTTTTATATTGTCTGACTCTATTACCACCAATGAAATTATTAGGTCCAAAGGTATGATAACTTTTACCAGAAACTACCAGATTAATCTTTGAAAAAATTCTACAAGTTTGCAGTTCCACCAGCTATGGATGTATGTATTCATTCCACCTCACCAGCACTGAATTTCATTGCTTTTAATTATTTTTGCCCTTCTTATACCACCCAGTCACCTGTGAATGAAGCTCTAGGGTCATATACAGGGCCCTGGTGTTAGTTACCAGAGGAATGATGAAAATCGAAAGGAAGTTGCTTACCCTGAACCAAGTATTCTCTTTCCCCCATTAGTTTTATGACCATGAAGACCAAGGTGAAGAAGGCAAAGTTCTTTTCATCTGAACAGAACATTTCATTCTTTTCTTTTGCATTAGGTAAACAAGTCAATAGTTTTTTGTATCCCCAGGAGATTCTTAAAATTCTCAAAACTTTATATTATTTTTAGCATCAGTTGCCTCAAAGATTTTTTTCCTTGCTGCTCTATATAAAAAATAATTGATGGAAATGAATGCTACTCCAAATTTTTTGCCTTTCTTTTTCTATCTCCACAAATGCTTCTTTTAGTTTTGCAAACAGTTCCATGCCCAGAATTTACTTCTCTTTACTATGCTTCCACGTGTCATTTGCAATGTCAAATGTTACTCTATAATTTTAAGAGAAAAATTCAGTATCCTGATCTCTACACAGTTTCCATCTAATTTGCTGCCTATGGTTTTGTTCCTATTGCCCCTCACAGTTTAATGCAACTCATCCCAATGCAACAAATGTTAATTGAACAGCTACTCTGAATAAGTTTATTAACCAACTGCCTTGTTTTCCCACCAATTCTCATGCTTGAGGGATCATTGGTTAACATGCTGCATCCTGTCTACATGCATAATTTAGAATGTATATATTTATATTTTTCCAGTATCGTGGCATCTCATGATTTACAAATATAACACAATATAGAATATTGCCAAAAAAATTGCTAGGCTGTACAATGCTTTCAATGAACTGGAGTGTGATCTAGCAAAAGCTCATTAAATTTTTGTGCCAGCTAGTTGTGTATTTGTAATGCTGGTTCAAGAGAGAGATATTGATGGAGTAACTGAATGAACTGCTTCTCCAATTGTATGTTTCAGTCTGGGCAGTATGTGTTTTCATCTACTTGGTTTTCATAGTGTACATGGTTAGGCTAATTTCCTTTGAGTGACTTTGGATTTTATTGAGGAAGCTTTTTAGAATTTAGGAACTTTGATAAAGTCAACATAATTTCATTTGCCTTTGAAAATCTTCACTATGAAGAGAAAATAATTCTTTTGTTTGGAATCTTTCGAGGACATGTTCTAGAATAAGTCCTTGTGCACTGGCTCACTGGTAAGATATGTTAGGTGAGCAAAGCTGTTTAAAAGCTTGCTTTTATAATGCTTAACATGAGACAGAGTCATATCTATAGTTGTTTCTGTCATGAGACCAATGTGATTTTAATATGTGTGTAGAAATATTTTCTGAAGAAAGTCTTCAAGGTTACATTTTTTGGAGGGGGGAAGGCAAGGCAATTGGGGTTAAGTGACTTGCCCAAGGTGTCAAGTGCCTGAGGTCAGATTTGAACTCAGGTCCTCCTGACTCCAGGGCCAGTGCTGTACTCACTGTGCCATCTAGCTGCCCCTCAAGGTTACATTTTACTATAGTAAAATACTTTTTTGAAATCAATAAAACATTCACTATTTCTCTTAATCTGTAATGATAATAAACACAAGGGGGATATTATATTTCTATTCCTTTAATTCTTTAATAATAATATGAATAATGAATCATTGAGAAATTATAATCTCTATAACTCTATGCCTGTGTGTATGTTTATGTGTATAGTTGTATGACGGGAACTAGACCTTTGATTTCACTGATATAGAGAGTGCTCAGTGAAGAAACTCACTCTGTCAATGGAGATCTGGCAACTGTGCAGCAACTTATAGTCTTAGAGAGTTTCTTTGGGAACTAAAAAGTTAAATATTTGCCCAGGGCCACATAGTCAATATGGGTTAGAGGCAGGATTTGAACCTAGATTTTTCTTGACTTAGAGGCAAGCTCTCTAAACACTATGCCATTACATAAAACAAGCTAGTAAATTAATATAAAAATATTTTAAAACATCCCAAATTGCTGGAAAACAAAATGAACCCAGAAATATACAGGGTGTTTCTCGAATCTCTGTGTATTTTTAAGCTAGTAAAGCTTAAAGATTTCCATGGCAGATCAGAGAAAAAAGGAAAAGGACCTATATGTACAAACATTTACAGCAGCTCTTTTAGTGGTAGCAAAGAATTGGAAATCGAGGGGACTGCCATCATTGGGGAATGGCTGAACAAGCTGTGGTATATGATTGTGAAGGAATATTATTGTGCTGTAAGAAATGATAATAAGGGTGATTTCAGAAGAACCTGGAATGACTTACATGTACCGATGGAAAGTGAAGTTAGCAGAACCAGGAGAATGTTGTACATGGTAACAGCAGTATTATATGACGAGCATTTATGAATGACTTAGCTATTCTGGTCATATGATGGTCCAAGATAATTACAGAGGATTTAGGATGTAAAATGCTATCCACCTTCAGAGAAAGAACTGACAAAGCATAGATATAGAATACAGCGTACTCTTTTCACTTTCTTTTTCTTTTTTTGGCAACATGCTAATATAGAACATGTATAATTGATGTCACATTTCCTGCCTTCTCAATGGGTAAGGGAGGGGTGGGAGGGAAGGAGAGAATTAGGAATTCAAAATTAAAAAAAAAGAATTTTAAAGATAAATAATAAATTTAAAAAAGGAAAAATACATTAGAGAAACAATTTTTTTCATAGTAACATTCATTTGATATGCAATCCATTGTTTTCTCTCATCAGTAGCATGCTCAAAAGGCATCTGATGTTCTAAGAAATTATTACTGCTTCTTGAACACAAAAGCAGTTAGACTGTGGGACCCAAATTGTAATAAATATTCCGCAATGATATTGGTTATCATTGAGAAGAACTGACTATTTTATTCGTGTCTCCTTTGTGTCTCTCTTCCCGTGTGTATATGGGGAAAGCCAAGACTCAGTGATTTGAAAGGACTTACATTGGCTTGTCAGAAATTTTCCATTAAGCCTATGCATTCTGTGTCCGAGTTGCTACCTTAAAGTGGTTCACACAGAATGAGATCCGGCCACCTGGATGTTTCTGTTTGAAATAACAGGCAAAAAATAATTGGTCCTCTTAAAGTGCTTGGGTATGACCTTGCAGTCTAAATGTTCAGAAACAATTACAGAATGTAGAAATGTCAGACTGGCTGATGTTTTAGAAGCTGGAAAACAGGTAGGGATGATAGCAAGTGGGAAGAGGGCAATAGAGGTAGTTGCTCTGGATCAAGCCCAAAGAGTGGGGTAGGGATGGGGCAGGGCCCAGCATGTAGCCACTGCAGTACCCGTACTCTTCTTATAAAAGCAAGCCATACTGACAATAATAATTCTAATTTACATTGTACTTGTGGGGGTTTACAATCAGCTTTAAATATTTTATCTTATTTGATCCTTGCAATAACCCCCATGAGGCAAGTCTTGTGATCATGGCCATTTTACAGACAAGGAAATCAAGATTCATAGAAATTAAAGGACTACACAGTTATGTGCAACACAATTATGTGTTTACATAGCTAGAAAGTGTCAAAGACATCATTTGAACCTCTTCTCTAGCACTCTTTCCAATGACACGTAGATATACACCTGTTGCAACAATCTGGCTAGCAACTGCTGTGGGGGTGTAAAACCAACAACAGCCAGCTCACAGAACACTGCAAGCCAAGGTTCTTTTGATCTGCTTTACTAAGGAAAGCAATGTTAAGGGGTTGACAAATTTACTTTAATCCAGCATACAAATATCATTCACTTGATTCAGGGGAAAAAGTCAGCACCCTGAACTTCAGAGAAAATACAAACAAATTACAAACATCAACAGACAGACCTCATCTGATTCAAATCCCAATACCTAGTTACCAGAGTTTAACAAAGTCTGAACATCTGGGTTTAACTGGAGGGCTCTTAGCTATAGCTGCCCAGTCTCCGAAGCAGCCCATACCACCAAGAGTGAGAGCCCTAAGGAAATGGCTCTGTCTTCCCTTTTTGTGCAGTTTCAGCCATCATCAAACATCATCTGAGCTACCAGAACTTAGGCTCCTTCGATTGGCTCTGGTGTTAGCACCTCCCTTCACTGGCCCCACATGGAGCCCCACCTTAGTTACCAATTCATACCCACATAGGCTTAGCACCTAAAAGGGGTTTGGGCCTGGGGCTTAGCACCTAGTAAGGCTCAATCAAAGACACTTAATCATTTTAAAACAGTAAGAAAGTCCCAACTTAACTGATATTACAACACCATGATCCTATTGTGTGCATACAAACTTTATAGAGAAGTATAGAATCTTTGGATCTAGGAGATGGGAGGGAGCTTAAATGTCATTTAGTTCAATCTTGTTCCAGGTCACCCGGTAAATTGGAATAAGGAGACCTGAGTTCTGGTTCTAGCTCTGGAGTCTAATGGCTCTTTCCATTATCCCCTGAAGTCTGTAGTTTATAAGTCTCTCTCTCTCTTTTTTCCTTTTAATGGTTCCCTCCTTTTTCAGGGAACTATTGCTTGCCACTGCTGGTCTTGGCTCCCAATGGCCTACTAGTATGGTATCCTTTCCTATGCTCTGGACCTTTTCTTTTTTTCTCTGTTTTGATAAAACTTACAGGATTGGTGCCCCTTTGCCTCAAATACCTGATATGGATTTTCGGTTGATCTGATCAGTTTCCTCTAGCTGGATATTAGTGCACACCATATTTTGAATTTATAAGCCATTGCCATTCACTCTTATTTTTCAATCTTCTAAAAATATTTTTATTCATATCTTTTATTTCTACGTTACTTGGATTTATCTCCGTATCTCTTTCCCTCTCCACTCTGAGAAAGCCATCCCATATAATAAATAACATTAAGAAAAGAAAAAGAGAAAAAGAGGAAGACTTTGAAAAAAACTAATTAATTTGTGGAAAAAAATTCTGTCATTATATACAGTATTCTACTCCTGTAGTTCCTGATCCCTTTGTCTTATTATGTTTCCATTTTGGGGCCAGATTTGTTCTTTATAATTTTGCAATATTCAGTTTCTATTGTTTTGTGGCTCTTATGTCCTTTTCCATTATTGTAGTCATTATGTAGTGTTTTCCTGGCTTGGACTACTTCATTTTGTTTTCTTACTTCTCTCTCTATATTCTTACTTGGTGACCTCATCACCTTTCATTGGTTCAATTATGTTCTCTATGCAGAAGATTTCAGATCTATTTATCTAGCCCTAACCTCTCTTTTGACCTCAATTCTTTCACCAACTACCTATTGAACATTTTGAAATAGATGTACCAGAGATGTCTCAAACTCAATATGTCTAAAACAGAACTTATCTTTTCCCCTAAAACCCATCTCCCCCTTTCCAAAGGTCCCTATTATTGTCGAGGGCACTGTTATATTTCTAGTCACCCAGGTTCATCACTTTAGTATCATCTTCTATTCATCATTCAAACTCATTCCATATATCCAATCTGTCTCCAAGTCTTGTCTCTACCTTCAAAACATCTTTCATATATGTCCCCTTCTATGTGCTCACAAGCTGGAACCCTGGTACAAGCATTCATCATCACATGTTTGGATGGTCACCTCTTGTTTGACCTCCCTACCCCTGTCTCTCCCTGCTCTAGTCCATCCTCCACTCAGCTGCCAAAGTGATTTTCTTAAAGTGCAAGTTGGACCAAGTCACTTACTCAATAATCTCCAGTGGCTCCCTTTTACCTCTAGGGTCAAATATGAAATTCTGTTTGCCTTTTCAAGCCCTTCACGTCCTGGCCCCTTTCTACTTTTCCAGTCTTCTTATACTTAATTACACACCGTGTACTCTACGTTATAGTGTAATTGCTTTTCTTGTGGTTCCTTGCACAGGACAGTCCATACCCCAACTCCGTGTCTTTTTGCTGGCTCTCTTCCATGCCTAGAAGGCACTCTCTCTTCACCTCTACCTCTTGGCTTCCTGGCTGCCTTCAAGACTTAGCTGAAATTGCATCCTTTAAAAGCCCTTTCCCAGTCCCCTTCCCCCCTTCTCCCATACGTGCCTTCTGAGATTACCTTCCATTTATATTATTTATATAGTGCATATATATTATTTATATATAATGTAAATATACTGTATATTACCTTTCACTTATATGTATGTGTGTGTGTGTGTGTATATATATTTATATACATACTACATATAAAATTGTTTGCATGTCATCTCTCCTCACAGAATGCGAGTTCTTTAAAAGTCAAGACTGCTTTTCTTTCTTTCTTTCTTTTTTTTTTTTTGAGGGGGGAAGGTAGGGCAATTGGGGTTAAGTGACTTGCCCAAGGTCACACAGCTAGTGTGTCAAGTGTCTGAGGCCGGATTTGAAATCAGGTCCTCCTGATTCCAGGGCCAGTGCTCTATTCACTGTGCCACCTAGCTTCCCCTCTTTCTTTCTTTCTTTCTTTCTTTCTTTCTTTCTTTCTTTCTTTCTTTCTTTCTTCCTTCCTTCCTTCCTTCCTTCCTTCCTTCCTTTCTTTCTTTTTTCTTTCTGTCTTTCCTTTTTTCCTTCCTCCTTCCTTCCTTCCTTCCTTCCTTCCTTCCTTCCTTCCTTCCTCCTTCCCTTCTTTCTTTCTCTTTCTGTCTCTTTCTTTCTTTCTCTTTCTTTCTTTCTTTCTTTCTTTCTTTCTTTCTTTCCTTTCTCCCTCCTTACTCTTTCTTTCTTTCTTTCTTTCTTTTTTTCTTTCTTTCTTTCTTTCTTTCTTTCTTTCTTTCTTTCTTTCTTTCTTTCTTTCTTTCTTTCTTTCTTTCTTTCTTTCTTTCTTTCTTTCTTTCTTTCTTCCTTTGTTTCCTCATTAATCTGCATGTCCCTGGTACTTAGTAAGTACTTTATAACTACTTATAGGCTGAGTGGCTTGTTAAGTGATTTTGAATCTGTTCATGTCAGTTTTTCAAAACTTCTCTGTATTCATCATGTTTGTTGTTTCTTATAACACGGTACTATATACCATTAAATTCACACATCATAATTTGTTTAGACATTCTCTAATTGATGAGCATATTCTGTTTCTTCTTTGCCACCAGAAAAAGTGCTCCCAATAATGTTTTGGTGTGTATTTAGCCTTCCTTTTCATCAGTGATCTTGTGGTCTATATCTAGCAGTGGAATCTCTAGGTCATAAGGCATGGACATTTTATATATTATTTTCATAATTCTAAATTGCTTGGCAAAATGGTTGTACCAGTTGTGTCTCCACTATTAATGTGTCTGTCTTTTCACAACCTTTTAAAGATTGAGTGTTCCCCCCTTTTGTCATCTTTTTGAATTTTCTGGGCATGAGGTAAAATCTAGGGATGTTTTAATTTTCAGTTCTCTTATTTGTGATTTGGAGTGTTCTTTAATATGATTGATAATTTTGTTTACAGTTTTTTTTTGAGAACTGTTTGTTAATATTTTTTGATTCTTCTATTGCAGAATTCCTCTATGGTTCTTGTATATTTCTGTTAGTTGTCTATATGTCTTTAATAAATAACAATCTAGATCAGAAAATATTTTATACAAATATTCTTTTATCGTAAATGTGTTAATTTTGTTTATGAGAAAATTTTCAACTTAATTCAATCAAAATTATCTGTTTTTATCTTTTATAATTGTCTCTGTGCATTTTTTTAAAAAAAGAAATAAGAATTAATCTCCTATTTATTTCTGAAGGGCACATGAATTTTACTTCTTCTAATTCTTTAGTGGCATAATATTTGATATTCAGATCACACATCTATCTTGAATTTATTGTGACATGTGGTATAAGATGTTGGTCTAAGCCTAATTTCTGCCAGACTGCTTTCGAGTTTTTCCATTAGCTCTAATGGAATATTCCCATTAGTTCTTATTAAATCTATCAAGATTCCTTTTGTGGATTCTCATCCAGGTCATACCCAGTAACCATGGGTATATCATAGTGATCTGTCCTGGGTCCTCTTCTCTCCTCACTCTATACTGCTTCACTGGATGATCTCATTAGTTTCTATGGATTTAATTATCATCTCTATCCTGGTGATTCTTAAATCTACCAGTCCTGGCCTAACCTCTCTGCTGACCTCTGGTCATATATCTCCAACTACCATTTAGACATGTCGAGCTAGATATCCATTAGACATCTTAACCTCAATATGTTCAAAAGCTGAACCCATTATTCCCCCTGCCCCAAACTCTACTTCCTTCCAAAGTTCTCTATTTTGTTGAGGGCATCACCATCTTCACAGTTCCTCAGGCTTGCAGCCTAAGTGTTTATCTTCAACTCTTCTCTATCTCTCATTCCCCATATCCAATCTGTTACCAACACCTGCATATTTCATCTTTGCAACATCTCTCAAATATGTCCCCCTCTCTCTTCTGATATTGCCATTACCCTGAAGCAGGTTCTCATCACCTTACACCTGTACTATTGAAATAGGTTCCCACTGGACTGCCTGCCACAAGTCTCTCTCTATTGTAGTCCATCCTTCATTCAGCTGTCAAATTGGTTTTCCTAAAGCCTAGGTCCAACTATGTCATCCCATACTCATTAAACTTCAGAGGCACTCTATCATCTTCAGGATCAAATATGAAAACCTCTCTTTGGCATTCGAAGTCCTTCATGGCCTAACCTCTCTCTACCTTTCCAGTCTTCTTACACTCACATCCCCATCATGTACTCTTCTATCCAGTGACCTATCCTCCTTACTGTTTCTAGAATAAGATACTTCATCTCTCTATGCTCCCCTCTCATCCTTGATGTTACTCCCTTATGTCTGTAACTGTATAAATGTCTTTATTATATTCATTGCTCTAAACAGAAATTGAACTCCTGAACCACATGTATGTGAGAAATAAACTTTGAACAATCTGTCTGCTAACTAGAATGTGATCCTGTTTGTGCCACAAGATTTCTTGCGGGAAGATCTGTTTCCTACCCACCCCAACGCATCCTAGTGTGACATTTAAAAATGTTTAAGAGACATAGTTTCTGGATAATTTAATAATTTTATTAATAAGGCCAGCAGGTTATTAATAAAAAGGATGGTCATTTGGCATCTCTCTTAGACCAAAGACAATCATAGTACCAGGGCTTACAGTTTATACGCCCCTTGGAAGAGCAGGTGTTCAGTAAGAGGCTGAGAGTGACCCTTGGACAGAGAAATTACCTCTATATTCAGACCACCTTCAACCTTGGGCTATCTAGACAAAGGATCTGTCTCCACCCAAGCTTGAGTAGAACGCAATGGGCTTTCCCACCTTTGATTAAATTCCTTGTAAGGTTGGGGGAGGGGGTGACTCTGACCAAGATAGAGGAGAGTTAATGCAATCTCATTATCAGTAATGTCCTTCAAAAGACTGAACTTTTTAAAATCAGGAATTTGGAAGAAGGGGAGAGCTTCTGACTCTTCCCAAGATAATGGTTATTAATAATAATTTCTCTCACTAGATAAAGAAAATACCATTACCATGATTCAAGAGGAAAATAAACAACTCTTTCCTCCCATCTAGTGTATTCTATAAATATAATTGCCATACATCTGTATATCTATCCAAGTTATCAGTAAAACTGTTGAACATGTCAGGGCCAAGGAAAGAGAGCTTTGTGGCACTTTATTAGAGACTCCTTCAAGTTGACATTAAACGACATGAACAAGATGGAGATATGTGGGCTGTGCTCTGAGTCTGGTCATTCATAATCTATATTGTCATCTATATTGCCTCTTTCCACCTTGTTGACACCCGTATCTATGTTAGATACATTCTACATAGATATATTAGATAGAAACATTCATATTTATATTCAGCCTTACAAAGACTTTCATCTATTAGTATGATCCCACTTTGTCTCTTCTCAAATACTCAGTAAACCATCAGCTAAATGGTAGTATGGTTAACACAAGTCTAGAGGATAGTGGATTCTCTGGAGCTGAAATAATAGAGGAAAAACCCTTTCAACCAGGCCACTCTCATTTTGAGTTCACAAAAAGCCTCATCTTCTATGCTGTTTCCTTTGATCTGAAGGAGAAATAATTTCCCTTTTCTTTTTTTTTCTGATTCATTACAAAAGTTATGAGAACATTCACAGCAACTGAACCACTCTGCAAAAATCCTCTTCTTAAACACTCAGATTTCAGAGTTCTCAACAATAGTCTGTGAGTTCTTCTATGCAGCTCATTTTCTGAACACTTCAGTGGAGGAACGTGACAAAGCATTTTTCATAAATTGTTTTTAAAAGTCTTTTTTCATATAGTCTGGAGAAATTTTTTGGGAGGAAGTTGGTACCAAAACCCACTTGTTCATCCCCTTCTTTTGACTGACTTGATCATTAAGTTGAGTAATTCAGTATTCTGCATTGTTTGCAGAATTTTATCAGAACTGCACACTCTTCATGAGACTTTTGTTATATTCCGATGTTACCCTTTGTTTTCCCATCCATACTTACTGTATTCTCTTCTTAGATCACTAGTAATTCAATGAGATAACATATGCAAGTCCTTTAAAACACTATATAAATGTCAGATATTACTATTATTAGCAATCAGGCAACCAATAATTATTATGTACACAGCTGTGGTGGGCATCAAGGGAATATAAGAAATTGTTCCTGTTTGCAAGGAACTTAAAATCTACCTGAGAAGATGAGATTCATAATCACAAAGCAGCCAAATAACAGTACAAGGAAGTGTGTGTGAAAAGTGACAAGTGAGTGGTATCAATAAGTTAAGTGTTGTGGGAGTTTAGAAGAGAGAACTCTCAGGTGATAGGAACACAATCTCCCAAAGCAGATGTGAGGTCCCTTGCTGCCAGCAGCTGTGGTGCCAAAATGGCTGGAGGTGGCCAAATGCCATGGAGAGTGAAAAGAAAAACATGGGCCAGGCAGAAGAATAAAGAACAGCTCCACTTATTTAACTGAGGGACAAGGCTTATATACCTTTTTGGCAAGCAGAATCAACAAATCCACATGTGAGGCATTTGCATAAAGCATGACTTCCTCATGCTTTTGTTCCCTTTTTGCCCTAAACAATATTGTGTTAATAGCCCACAGGTGGTATTTAGCACGTGTGTGCCATGGGGTTTTTTGAGAAAGCACGTGTGTACTGAGGAGGCTTGAAGGGACTTCATCCTGAGCAGCATGTGCACGCCGAGGAAGGGATGGAGAGCCCACATGCCGAGTTATCAGCCCAAGGGCAAGAATAGGCCTCTGGCCTGTATCTTATCCCAGAATGGACTTTCTCAGAGCTGGCCCTCTACAGTCCCTGACCAAAAAATTTTTTTTTTTAAATTGGAAAAAACAAATCAGGAAGGAACAGAAAAGTAAATATATTTATTTTCTTATTAGGTTTTCTGACTGACTCAAGTGCTTCCCTAGTCTCCTTTCCTCTCTGTCCCTCCTCCTTCCCTTAATTCATTTGGGCCTGGTATTTGTCTCTGTGGTTGAAGTAAGTGTTCACCTCCAAGTCTTCAATTTTCCAGCCTAAGAGAAGAAAAATAAATTCCCCCAGAGATGAAAACAACAGGAAGATGTGATTGCTTTGGGCTTTGCTCATGGGAAAACTGAGCAGTCTCTCTTGTCTATTATCTGGGCTAAAATAATGTCTTTTCTTCTACTATTGGAAGACAAAAATAGGCTTGATTAGAAAATATTTTCTACCACCTGCAGGATCCCTTCCCCAATTTGCTCCATGGGAGACAAGTACTTCAGGCTAGTACATGCTGTCTCCAACCCATGGTTTTCTATTTTCTCTCAGCAAGAGACCTCAAGATGTGATTGACAATTGATGCAGCTGTCTGACTTTGCTTCCAGGGGGGGATTGGTGACAAAATATGGGATGTTTGGGAATATCAAGAAAAATATTTTCCTTCTGCTTTTTCATGGGCTTGAGATAGACTCTCTGATTCTGAATGGAGGGTTGTCTCCCTTTTACTCTGTCTTAAGTGTTGGACAAATAGCTGATATGTTAGGTCTTAGGGGGTTACTGGGGCTGAAAGGAATCTAATTCAGGAGTTATCTATGAGAGTCTGGGATGGTGCCATGGAATGAGAGGTAATTGGTTTGAGAATTATAGTGGTAAACTTTCAGGTAGGAGCCATCAGACAGAAAAGCTGTTCTCTCCTGTTCTGTTACAAGTAAGACAGTCTCTTAAGTGGCTTCTGTTGAGTGCATCTGGTCATAAAATAGAATTTGAGTGAATTTAACTCAAAGCTACTCTGTGGGCTTATACTCCATAATATGAGGGAGAATGACACTTTTTTTTTTTGTCGGGACTCCATGCTTACCTGGCACAACATTCAAGGTCTGCCACAATGCACTTCTTATCTATCTGTTAGGTGCAGTTCTCATAACATTATCCCCCTTATGCAGGTTTTTTTAGTTTTTTTTTTTTTGCAACTCTTCCTACAAACTGTAAATATTATTGTAGTATTTTCATAATCATTGTCATCATCTTTGTGAAACCTTTACTGGTTTGAATTAGACTCCTTTCACCCCTAGTTAGACACAAAAACTTAACAAACAAGGCCCTGGTATTTAATAGACAGTGGTGAGATATAAAGAAGAATAAGGCAGTCTTTACCCCTAATAAACTCATAGTTTAGCTGAGTAGAAAGACCGTGTCCTTGCAGAAATAATTAATGGGATTGTTCACTTTGTTCGTTGAGATGAATCTTATAACTCCCCCTCTTTGTATTTTTTCAAAATGCTTTCAAATATTGTTTAACTTTTATCCTAATGACAACTCAGTGAAATATAGGGCATATTTTTGTATATATGTATGAATTTTTTTCATCATTGTTTTACAGAGGAAGAACATGACTTGCTTGAAGGTTGTGACTTAACCCAGAATATCGCACAGTCAATTGGTGACTAAACTGGGACTAGAACCCAGTTCTCTTGATTCTTGGTTCAGTGTACTTTCTACTGTGACAGATTACACTGGCAGATAACTGGTATAGGGGCTGGTGATATAGGAAGAAAGTGCAGTCAACTTTTGTTTTGATTCTTATTTTTGTTGTTTCTTAAATAGGAGCAAAGGACAAAATATTGAGTGCAAGTGATAGCTTTAAAGTCAGAGGACTTAGGTTTTAATACTGGTGCTTTCACTGTGGGACCTTGAGGAAGTCACTAAAAGTTTCTGGGCCTCAGTTTCCCCATCTGTAAAATAAAAAGGTCGGATTAACTGACCTCTTGGGTCCTTTCTAGCTCTGGCTTGATAAACTTGTGAATCTCTTCACTGGGGTATCCTTTATGATTTCAGGAGTACTTCTTAGAACCCTGCAAGAGAGACAGAACCAGAGGAAGAGAGAGATTAAAGCCATCTGAGGAAAAGGGCCAGCAGCCCTTGTTTTTGTCATTATTTTTAGTTTTCAAGTAAACAGAAATATTCAAATGGAGGAGAGGAAGTCATTTTGGTGATTGCTACTCCATCTCCTGGCTAATGATTGTTATTAAGAATATCTTGACTGCTTAAGGAACATTGGATAATGATGGTAGGTACTCAGTGAAATATGAATTGGGCTTTGTGGATATAAATCACAGGTGGGAGGTACTGCCCTATTCCCCAGGATTGCTTTTTCTTTTGGATAGGGCATAAAGTTCGAAGCCCTTCCGAATCTTTCATGGACTCACCAAGGTTGACCATTTTGTGCCATTTTGCAGAATTCTTGAAGGGAAGGAACATTGTTAAAAATAGATACTACCCCAATACAAACGAATAGAATATAGAATAGAATTAAATGCACCAAGGCCACGTAGCTTCACTCTCTTTTTGCTTTTCTTCCTGAGTGAGAACAAGAGGTAATAGCCTTTGATCTTATATTTTGAATCATAGTAACATGTTTTCTTTGACAGGGATGCCTTAGGAGAGAAAGATCAGCCATTCAGAAGAGGAACAGAGATACTTGACTGGTGACTCTTGGTCACCATTTGTGCTGTGTTGTGAAGATGCCAATGGCATCACCAAGCTGGACTGGAACAATTTTTCCAAAACATTATGTATCTGTTTCTTGACTCATGATTGGTGATCTGACCTTCACGTAGGGAAGTTATTATTACTGGCTCAGCAGCCCTAGAGCACGTGCATCTTTCCCTTGATGAGTGAATGAGCATGAGTCATCTAGACTTATGCTCGGTCAATATGGTAGCTGAGGATTTAGGGCAAATTCAAGTGGTAGAAGGAGAAGACCTTGGGACATAAGGACCCATGGTGATGGTGGGAGGGGAGAGGACCCAATACAGTGCCCTGATGGAGCAAACCCAGAGACCCCAGGCTTTGCCTCAGTGAGCAAGAAGAATGGCAAGGCAGATAAGGTAGTACAGTATATACAGTGCTGGGCCCAGCATCTGGAAGACCCGAATTCAAATCTGGCCTTAAATATTTATTAACTCCATGATTGTTAGCAAGTCACTTAATCTCAGCTTACCTCAGTTTCCTCAACTGTAAAATAATGATGATGTCTCTTAGGGCTATTGTAAGGATCAAAGCAGATAATATTCATAGCATAGTGCCTAGCACATATTTTTTTTTTTCTCTTTTCCTCCTTCCAACCTCAGTAAAAGGCATGGTATAGGGTCCCAAGTTCTGTATATTTCAAGTGTCAGGGAACTGGAGGGTATAAAAGTCAGGCCTTTAGAGAATGTAGCCTGTACTTCAGCAGCATGGATGGTGATTGACTCCCCTCCCCCTGGGACGAGGTTAAGGTAGGAGAGGAGGTAGGTGGAGGTTTAGGCAGTAGCACAGGGGGAAAGGCTCCAGGAGAGGGGTGCCACAGTGATAGAACTCTTGTGGATGGTGGCCTTGGGCCAGCTCAGGACCATAAGCTCTGGACAGGAAACATTTTGTCCTCTCTCCTTCTTTCCTTCTTCCCCCTTCAGGGGGCCATCTCTAGTCATCTTGATCTATATCTTGCCACTGGACCCAGATGGCTCCAGAGGAGAGAGTGAGGCTGGCAACTTTGCACAGCCCTCCCTCACTTAAATCCAATTCACTTGCAAGTCATGGCAAGATATAGATGACTGGATGACTGGAGATTGCCCCAGACACAGTGGGTGACCTTGGTCTTTTTTCTTTTAGATATGTAGTGTTAATGACAAAGAAGAATTGAGGATGATGCTGAGGTTACAAACCTCGGGTAACTAGGAAAATGGTAATGCCTTCCATGGAAATAGGGAAGTTTGGAAGAGGAGTGGGTTTCTTTTGGAGAAATGGAACAAATTCAGTTTAGATATGTGAGTCTGAGATGTCTGTGAGACATTGAGCTTGAAGTGTCCAATAGGCAGTTGGTGTGGGACTGTAGTTTAGGAGATAAACTAGGCCTGGATCTATAAATGTGGTAGTCATCTGCCTAGAGATGGCAGCTGAACCCAAGAGAACTAATAACATCAAGTGAGAGAGTTCAGGGGAAGTAGGGAAAAGACCCTGGGCAGAGCCTATCAGGGATGGGGAACCTTTGGCCTCAAGGCCACATGTGGCCCTCTAGGTCCTCAAGTGCAGCCTTTTGACTGATTTCCCAACTTCACAGAACAAATCCATTTAATAAAAGGATTTGTTCTGTAAAACTTGGACTTGGTCAAAAGGCCACAACCAAGGACCTAGAAGGCCACATGTGGCCTCGAGGCCAAAGGTTCTCTACCCATGGCTAACTGGAGAGGGAATGGGAAGTAGTGATCAGTAAGGTAAGAAGAAAACCAAAAGTCACAAAAAACCAGATAGGAGAGTATTCAAGAGGAGAGAGCTCTTAATAGTTTGAAATACTGTGAAGAAGTCAAAAAAGATAAAGATTGGGAAAAGGTCATTTAATTTGTCAATTAAGAAATGATATATAACTTTGGAAAGAGCAATTTCAACTGAGTGATAAGGTCAAATGCCAGATTGAAGAGGGTTTGTAGGAGAGTGAATAAAGAAATGAAGGCACTCACCATAGACATTTTTTTTCAAGTAAATATGACTGAGAAAGGGAAAAAGATTTGAGATGATTGTTTATGGGGATGGTAGGGCATAGTAAAAGTTTTATAAGGAAAGGAAAAACTTGGGTTTTTTAGGGGGGGGAGAGAGAGAGTGAGAGAGAGAGAGAGAGAGAGAGAGAGAGAGAGAGAGAGAGAGAGAGAGAGAGAGAGAGATACAGAGAGAGACAGACAGACACAGAGACAGAGAAGAGAGAGACAGAGACAAAGAGAGACAGAGACAGGCAGAGAGACACAGAGAGACAGAGGGAGACACAGAGAGACAGAAGGAGACACAGAGAGACAGAGAAAGACAGAGACAGGCAGAGAGAGACATAGAGAGAGACACAGAGAGACAGACAGACATAGCATAATTAATCTACCGGAGAATATGTGGAGGGATGGGATCAAGGGTTGGTCTTGGTAAAGAGAAGGGCCACTTCATCAAAGAGTTGAATAAAGTAGGAGATAGTGGGGGATGATGTCAAGGGATTACGAGATAGAGAGGAGAAGAGAAGAGGAAACTCATGGTTAAATGGCCTCAATTTCAACAGCAAATTGTTGATGTTGGGGGAGGCTTCAGTTGAGAAGAGAAGGTTTGGAACAGCTACTGTGGATAGAAAATGAATTAAGTAGGAGTAAAATAATTGTCTTGCTTCAGCAAGGCCCAGTTGAGACCAGATAATATAAATTTGTAGAGGACCTCATCAGCACAGTTTCATGACTTTCTCAAGCTCCATTCAGAACCACTTGAGTAGGAGTGAAGGAGGCCGATGGGGTGGGAGTAAACCAATATCAGGATTTGGTTAAGCATGAGTGATGATAGGACAAGGAGATAAGGGATCTGATGATAGAGGATAGTGCAGAGTCAAAGTGGTTAACTGAGAAGCCAAGTTTGGAAAGGGAGGAGAGCAAGAGTAAGGGAATGGTCCAGGAATGTACTAAGGAATGGAAGGATTGGAGGGGAAGTAAGCATGAAAAATTGGTTTAGGAGGGGTGAAGCATAGGGAGAGATGAAGGCATAGTAGCTTATTATGAGTAATAAGCTATATATAATAATAAAATTTAATAATATATAATATAACAAATTATGTATAATATATAATAAACTATATACATAATAAGCTATGAGTAAATATAAAGAATATTATAAATAAATAAGCATATCTCAGAGATATTGCAGATTCTATTCTAGACCTCCACAATAAAGTGAGCATTGCAACAAAGTTAATCACACAATTTTTGTGGCTTCCTAGTGCATATAAAAGTCCTTTTATACTATACTGTAGTCTACTAAGTGAGCAATAGTATTGCCTTAAAAATGCACCTACCTTAATTAAAAATACTTTAGTGCTAAAAATGCTATTATCTGTGCCTCCAGCAAATCATAATCTTTTTGCCTGTGGAGTATCTTGCCTTGATGTTAACAGGCCACTGTCTGATCAGGGTGGTGGCCTAGCTTTTGGCTTATGTGAGCTTATGACATACCTTCCTCATTTAGCTTAATCATTCCTAGCTTTTGATTTAAAGTGAAAGACTTGCAATAGGTTGGTGGAGCAGTCAGAACACACACAACATTTAGCGATTAAGTTTGCCATCTTATATAGGGGTGGTTCATGGCACCCAAAACAATTATAATACTGACATCAAGTTTGAAATGTTGTAAGAGTGACCAAAATGTGATGCAGAAACACAATGTGAGCACATTCTGTTGAGAAAATGGTGCTAATTAGTCTTGCTTGTTGCAGAGCTGCCACAAACTTTCAGTTTGTAAAAAACACAGTATCTGTGAAGCCCAATAAAGAATGCCTGTAAATTCAGAGTTCTTGATCTGAATGCAACACTTGTAGGTAATGGTAATGGTCATGGGCATGACCACCCTTGTAGATGGCTGAGTTGGAAGAAAAGAAAGGTCTTTGGAGGTGAACAGATTGCATTTAAAGGAACATCAGCACCCAAGTCCCCTAGTATAAGAAAAGGAGTTGAGTAGACTGTAAGCCGGACATTGAACTCATGGAAAAAGAGAAAGAATGTCCTGGTGGCCTGACAGATAACTGCTACCAAAGATATGAAATTGGTGATAAATTTGGAAGGTAAACCTCAAAGGAGGAAAGATTGCTGAGTGATGGCAGCAGATGGGAGATCCAGGAATGACAACAGGGAACAAGGGGTATTCTGATTTCCCCTCTAGGACAAAGGTACAAGCAATATTGGGAAAGAAAGGATGGCTAGAGATGCATCTTAGGTGGTGCATCTAGATGCAACTGGAGCATGGGAATCAGAAAAACCTGAGTCTTTCCTCAGCCTGCTACTATTTGTGTGACCCTGGACAAGTCATTTAACCCTCTGTCTGCTTCAGTTTCCTCATCTGTAAAATAATATCACTTCCCAGGGTTGTTGGGAGGATAAAATGAGTTCTTTGTGAAGCACTTTGCAAACCTCAAAGTCCTATAGAAATGTTAGCAATTATTATTACAATGGTGATGATGACCATGCAGTGTCATCTAAGGCAGAGCCAGGTATCTGAGTACCAGAAAATGAGAGGAAAATGAGAAGATGTCTAAAATGAAGAGAAGGTTGTAAATTGTGAAAGGGGAGTTTCTCCATTGTGGGGGTAGGAGTGTCAGAGGGCACAGTGGGAGGGGAAGGCAGATCTGGAGGGAGATGTTGGAGGGGCATGGTTGAGGTGTACGGGCATGAGAAAACAGGCACCTCAGCTTGGGAGAGCTTACTCATATACAACTGGAGGTCCAGGATCCCTGGGAATTGAAGAATCAGTTTGTTAACCATTGGAGAATGGATCTGGGCAGAGAATCAGTAGATGAGAACAGTTCTATTGATGACAGCAGGTGAGTAGAACTTTCCAGGTCCCACCTCATGGTCTGGGTCATCTGCAGTCTCAGCAGGGCCTCACAGTCGGGGGTGTTTCACTAAAGAGGTGGAAACCCAACTATAGGATATGTCTCTGATGTAATCAGCATAGGAAATTCCTGGGGTGGGAGAGATCCTCCAATGGGAGGGGAAACTCCCCTCTACCAGAACAGATTACAACTTGTCTATAACTTGGTGAATAAGTCTTAAGAAAATATTTCAGAAACACAGCAGTCAAGTGACTTGCCCAGGTTCACATGGCAATCAGAAATTAAATGATAATAATAAATGATAATAGCTGCCATTTATATGGTACTCAAAGTTTTCAAATACTTTCAAGTGTTTTAATACATTATTTCATACTCTTTCGATATAGTGTAAATGATGCATATTCCACATGAAGCTATAAAAATGGACCCTCATGGGATGAGGTATTTAATTGCATCATTAAAGGTAAGTAGGTAGTGAAAGTAGGGTTTTCAACACCTGTATTGTAGGCTGGTTAGAAAGTCATCCCAAATGCAGCAAACACTTGCCCTTTCCCCTCCCCTCACCTCTTCCCTTCCTCTTCTTATTTACCTTGGCCCAGGTTTTTCTAGGCTCTGTCTAGGATTTTAAGAATGTAAAATATTCAATTACATTTCATAACTATCACAAATTCTACTTGTACTTTGGTTCCACTCCGAATTTAAGTTCTGAGGAAATCTCCAAGTACAAACTATATTTCATGTCACCATTAAGATTCTTAACTCCAACTCTAGTTTTGTGTGAACCAAAAGGAAAACCTATTCACATTATGGTTTAAGTGTGTTGACTTTAAGAAACTGAGAGATGATAGAATATGGTGTGAAGACCCTCAAAAAAAGGGGACCAACTCTCTGTAATCTGTATTCAGCCCTTTACTCCTCAGGAAACTACTGGGGTTAGCCACCAGTTTCCTGTGTGCCCTCCACTCCCCCATTTTCTGAGTGGCTTTGCCTGATTCGTGTGGATGCAGGTGACAATTTCTGGCCTTTTGGTGATTTTCAAATTTTCTGGATCCTGGCAAACCTACACTGCAGGCACACCTCCCCTTCTTGTGTTTACAGCACAGCCCGGAAGGTGGGGAGAGGTACTCCCAATATGTCTTTCTTAGTGTGGCACTACCCCAACAGAGAGAAAGGCCACTCAGTAATTACTCCACTTAGAAACAAACCTCTAGTTTCTCTAAGTCCAAAGATAGCCGCTCAGAGGAAGAGTACAGGGGTGCCCTTAGTGATTCCACCCCACAAAAGGAGAGTTTTCGAAGAGACATTTAGAAGCCCACCACCATGTGCATCTTGGCATTGAGAAGGACACTGGGAGCACCCCTGCTGCCCTCTGTGTCCTACCCCAGCAAGTGCTACTCAAAATTTTCCAAGTGCTTTAAGACATTATCTCATACCCTCTGGATATAGTGTAAATGATGCTTATCTCACATGAAGCTATAAAGATGGACTCTCATGGGATGAAATATTTAATTGTATCATTGAAAGTAGGTAGGTGATGAAAGTAAGGTTTTCAACACCTGTATTGTAGGCAAGTTAGAAAGTTATCCCAAATGCAACAAAACTTGCCCTTTGCCCTCCCCTCAACCTTTCCCTTACTCTTCCTATTCACCTTGGCCCAGGTTTTTTTAAGCTCGCTCTAGGATTTTAAGAATGTAAAATATTCAACCGAGATTTTATTCAACCGAGATTGAGCCTTGCTTTGAAAACTGTATATATTGGGGGCTTTTTTTTTTTTTTTTGCCTTGGGGCTTGCTCATGGGAAGAATGCTTCACTTGCAGTCTTTTTGATTTCCTAGAGGAGACTCTGGGTAGCTGTTATTAAGGCCTGGAACCGGCCCCCCCCCCCCCCCCCCGCCCCACCATATGAACCTAGAAGTGGGTGCTCTCTTGGGCTTGGAGCCCTGTCTATTGGATCTAATTTCTCTATGTCTGTCTGCTTGTTAATAATTGATTTTCTCCACTCTCAGAGTGCTGACCTTTTCCCCTGAACTAGAGGATGATGTTAGTCTTTCTTGGGTAATATATCTTTCTGCATTGTTTAATTAAAGTGAGATTATTAACCCCTTTGAAGCTGTCTTTCCTTTATAAAAGCAGATCAAGAACCTGTGGTAGCAGCCCACCCTGTATGCTAGTGCGGTTGCTAATACACCTCCTCATCTAGAAAATCCATGTAAAATTTTTTGGCCCTCCCTTAGTACCAGAGAAGAAGTTTGAATTTTTATAGTATTAAAAGATAAAACATATTCTTTATATAATACTGTACATAAATTTTATGCATTTCTGAGTTTCTAAACTTTTTCTGTGTTGTCTGTTGGCCTTTGCGAGTTGTCTGTGGCTTCCTCAGTCTAGATGTGGAAGGGATAACTGTAATCTTTAGTTTACTTAGCACTGTGCCAGGAGTACAGTAGGTGCTTAGTAAATGATTGTTAAATGAAGGAGACTTGATCTCAGCGACAAAATCAGTTTGTAAGGGTGTGTCTCATTCACATCTTATAAAGGAAGAACCCCTTTCAGGTATGACTAGATTATTTTTTAATTGATAAAGAATATGAAATTTTTAGTAGACTGATTGAGTAAAGGATGAGCAACTGTGAGTAGCTAATTTGCATATGAAAAGCCAGGAAAGCATCTGAGTATGCAGAAGAGACAATGAATTTGCTTCCAAAGCATAGACTGTTACTTCATTTTTCCTCTATCTGCTCATTTGCATGGACCTACAGAAGAAAAGAGTTTTAAAAAATGGAGAATACTGAAGCCCAGGGTTGTTTTCTAATTTGGGGCAAACAGCTATTTTCTGCTTATGACCTAGCTTACAGACATGAAGATTTGGGAATTTTACTGGAGAGGCATTATACATTAAGATGAGGTCTCTCACTGATGAAACCCAACCTTGAATAAGGAAGAGTCATCAAAAGAAGAGGCTCAAGATAAAAGCAACTGGGAATATTTAACCTGTAGAAAAGATGATTTAGCTGGTAGTAGAGAGGGTATGGGGTAGGCTTTCTGCCTTCAAGCACTGAGGGCTCTCATGCTTATTTCGCCTGTAGGATCAGTAGGCAGACATTATAGAGAGGCCAACTATAGCTTGATCTGAAGAAAAACATTCCAAACACTTAGAGCTTCTCAAACTGGGATGGGTTGTTTGAGAGGTAGTGGGCTCTCCATCACTATATATCTCAAATTGAGGTCAGAATGATAACTTGTCAGGGATGTTATAGAAGGAAATTCTGTTTCTGAACTGAGTTAGACTAGATGACCTCCAGGTAGCTGGGTAGCCCAGTGTATAGAGTGCTGGGCCAGGAGTCAAGAAGACTCATCTTCCTGAGTTCAAATCCAGCCTCAGACATTCACTAGCTATGTGACCTTGGGCAAGTCATGTAACCCTGTTTGCCTCAGTTTCCTTATCTGTAAAATGAGCTGGAGAAGAAAATGTATCTTTATCAAGAAAACCCCACAGAGTCAGACCTCACTGAAATCATTGGAATCCTAATAAAGCTGCCCCCAGCCCCCAATATTCTGACTTCCGTATAATTCCCACTGAATGTCAGGCCCACTGTACCTACCTAGGCACTCACCCTACTCCCCACACACTCAATATCCTAAATTCTTCATATATGCTTCACTGCTCACTAGAACAACAGGTGTATCCATGAACTCATGTTTCTCACAGAACAGCAGGCATGTCCATTTGATGGGATTCCAGACACTAGCCACTGCCCCCAGACCCATTCCTCATATTTCCCACAGAAGCAGCAGGTATGTCCATGCACTCAACCATATCCATCTAGTCTTAGACAGGACCACAATACTCTACCAATCAGAAAGCAGCACCACCAGGATGCCCAAGCAGAATGTGGACCCCAAAATAACAGAAGGGACTTCCCTAGGCACCTGCATATTAATAGTAAAGAACTGACCTAGGGTGAACTTATGACATAGAGAGGCTTATTATAATATCATTATCATACATATGTAACCCCCCATGGGTTTTTCTATGTGCATTGTGGGTAATTGCATCCACAGTTCCACTGTGGCTGGGACCCCTCCCCTGTTACCCAATCCTTTAACAACCTCCTCCTGCATTTTTAATATTCATAATTTCTGTTATGTAATTGCATTTTTACCCTATAAAAATCCATCTTGCTTTCCCTGAAGTCGCTGTTTCCTCTTGGAACTTAGCCCACTTCATGAGAGGCATCAATCTCAATAAATGCCTATACTTGGATTAGAGGTGGTCTGACTCTGAATTCTTTGAGATGGTTCCACCACAACACATCATGAAACCTCAACAGTTTTTGGTGTTCCTGGGTGGGCTGAGACAACTTCAATAAAACGACTGAACAAAAACAACAGATGACCTCTGAGATCTTTCACCTCTGAGATTCTCTGTTTTTCCTCTTTAACTTATTTTATGGTCTTGAGTAAGTCACTTTCCTTTTCTGAGCTTTAGATTCCTCATTGGCAAAGTGAGATAACTGGAGCAGATAATCCCTAAGGACTCTCCCAACTCTAAAAATATATAACAAAACCTTTGAGGAAAGGGTCCATGTCTTATTCATCCTTATAGTCCTGAGCACCTCTAGTGCTCTTTTTGTACATGTCTGTATTTCCATGAATCTATGACTCAATTGAGGTTGGTACTACCTCCAATAGTCCATGTAGCTCACAAACCATTCTGTTCAACTCCTGTCCATTATCTCTAGTAATTGTTCCGTAAGAGGAAATCTAGCCACTTCCTCTCTCCAGTATCTGAATATTTTATAAGCCCCAGTGGAACAGTTGTACCTTCGTTTCTTTCCTTATATGACTGACCCACCTCCTTTTCTGGTCATATAGCTCTGATGAGATCTTTTTTTCAGTCTTGAAAATAGCAGGTACTTAATAAATGAATGAATAAAAGCTCTTAAACTCCTTAGTCTTACTCATTTCCCAGGTACTCTACTGTTAATTTACTGGCTCAATTTCTCCTTTGAAGAATTTGGCATTTAAATTTCTGTAATTAAATCCCAAGAATACTAGAACATTTTCACCCTCTTGAAAAATTTACATGAAATGAATGATTCACTTTTTTCAAATTAACCATCAAACCCTTATTCTTTCCCCCTTTGCTTTGCTTTGTGTTAGCTCTCTTAGTTTTTTTCCTCTTTTATTTCATAGTCACAAGTGATTGCTAATAGCTAAGAGCAGCAGGGGATGCTGTTCATTTCCAGAGAATACTTCTGGATGTTGGGAACATAAAGGGGCAGCTACTTGCCTAGAGGAATTACCAGGGATTGACATCTGTACCAAGAACTCCTTCACAACTCTCTATCTAGTGGTAGACAGAGGGGGAGGAAGAAACAGAGTTTGATAGGCTGGCTTGTTTTTTTTTTTTTGATCTCCTTGACACCTCTTGGTTATTTTGAGTGAATAACCAGACAGCCAAGGAATACAGGTTTGAGCAAGTTCATAGTTATCAGAGGAGCAGACCTTCTCAGCATCAATCAAAGATCAAACATACCCATAGGAGAAAAAGAATGAAGATCTTGCTCTCTTCACTTTATAACAACTTTTCATCAAGGATAAACCTCTCAATTTTATGTTATCATGGATTTTGAACACTGGCTCCAGAAAGAACTTGGGCTGTGTCAAAGGAAATGTCTATGAAAAGACAGACAGGGCGTAGTAGGACATAGTTCCTGGCAGGTAATAGGTAGCCAGTCAACATGTGTTTGACAGAGATGATAATGTGAATGAAGTCAAGGAAGCATCTTTATTTCAAAGACCAAAATCATGCATTTGGCATTGAAAGCCCTTTGCAACATAGCCCTTTTACCACTTTCCAGTATTATTACATTTTATCCCCCTCTATATAGATACATTGGCCTATTTATGACAGCAACTATAAAGAATAATCCATCTCTGGACTTTGTGCATTTGTATTGCCTGCCCCCCATGCTAAAAGTACTCTTCCTCTTCACCTCTGACTCCTAGCTTCTCTGACTTCTTTTAGATTCAGCTCAAATCTCACTTTTTGAGGAAGGTGTTTCCTGATATGTCCATCCTTTCTTCCCTCCATCCTCTGGTCCAGGCCTGTATAATCTGCAGCTCGCCAAAAGATTTTGGTCAGCTCATGAAAAATGCAGAGGAAAACATCCTTCACATTTTCTGTGGGTTGCCTGAAACCCTTTGGTATGCCTCCTTGTGCAGGCCTGCTCTAGTCCCTTCCCTTCCATTTATGCTCCTATGATTCTTCTGTGCACATATAGTCATTTTTATGTGGTTTCCCCTATTAGAAGGTGAGTTCACTGAGAGCAGGTTCTATATTTTTACCTTTCTTTGGATCAGAGTGTTTAGCATAGTCCCTGGCATGTAGTATGTACTTAATAAATGCCTGTTGACTGTTGTGAGTTGAGCATTACTGAGCTTCTTCTATGAGTTCTTAGCCATACAGATCCCTAATAATTTACTGTGAATACTCAATAGGCAGTATGTTCTATCATAAAGATATTAGACCAGGAATTAGGAAACCTGGCTCCTAGTCCTGACTCTGTAACTAACCAGATAGATACATGATCTTGACAAAATTGCTTCGCTTTCCTCTAGTTTTCTCATTTTTCTACTAAATTTGAAGGAGTTGAACTAAACGTTTTAAAATTTATTTTGGGGATCTAGAATTCTGTATTTCATATGTATTTGTTTAATGTATCACTTTAACATTTCTATCTAGTTGTTAGGTGGTATGGTGGCTAGAGTGCAGGGCCTCTTTAGGATAACTTGGATTCAAATCCAGCTTCAGATACCTACTAGCTTCGTGAGCCTGGGGAAGTCACTTAGTCCTGTTTGCCTCAGTTTCCTCATCTGTAAAACGAGCTTTAGAAGGCGATGGCAAACCACTCCAGTTTCTTTGCCAAGCAAACCATAAATGGGGTCATAAAAAGTAGCACTTGACTGAACAACAACAAACTTGAAGGAAGCCAGGGTTCTAACAGTGAGAGGTAAGAAGGGAGACTATACCAGGCATAGAGGACAGCAGGTGCAAAGGCCTGAAGTGAGGCGGAGGATTGTGTGCAAGGAACATCAAGAAGGGCAAGCCAGTATTTGGGGGGCAGTGACATACTGAACAAAAGAATTTACATTTGATTCCATAGGTAATAGGGAGCCACTGAAATTTAGTGAGTAGGAGGGTAATATAGTCAGACTTATGATTTAGGAAAATCACTTGGGTAGTTGTGTAGAAGATGGATTGCAATGGGGCAAGAAAATTAAGCAAGGAGACCCAGTTAGAAGGCTACTATAAGAGATAGTGAAGGGCTGAACTAGGGTGATGGCCTTGTAAGAGGAGAGATAGTATGGAGGAATAAATGACAAGATTTAGCAAGTGATTGGATGTGTGAGGTGAATGAGAAAAAATGGGCAAAGGTGGCACTGAAATGAACAACCATGATGACCCTAACAGGGATGTGCCCTCTAGGAAAAGGAAAGTTCAGAAGCGGGAGGGTTTGGGAAGAAAAATATTGAATTAAGCTTTAGATATTTTACACTTCAGATGCCTGCATGACATTCGGTTTTAGTGTCCAAGAGGCATTTAATGATGGAGACATTCAAGTAACTGGACCTCAAGAGAGAAACTGAGGCTACGTATAGATGTAGAAGTCATCAGCATGAAGATGAAAATTGAACTCATGGAAGCCAATGAAGTGATGAAGTGAGAGAGTGTATAGACAGAAGAGGGTCCAGGACAGAGCCTTGGGAAACACCAACAGTGTTAGAAGAAAACCCAGCAAAGGGTACTGGTGGTCAGGTGGGAGGAGAAACAATCTATCAGATTAGTATCACCAAAATCCAAAGAAGGGAGAATACCTAGGAGGAGGGGATGGGCAGTGGCAAAAGCTAGGTGAGGATGAGGATAGAGAAAAGTCTCTTGGGTCTGGCAATTAAAAGAACTTTGGTAACTTTTGAGAAAGCAGTTTCACTTGAAAGATGAGGTCAGAAACCAAGGTTTAGAAGAGAGCGAGATAGAGGAAGTGAAGCCACTGAGTGTACCCCGAGTGCTTCTGGAGTTATGATAGCAAAGAATAATGTCTTGTGAGCAGAAATAGTTTGAGAACTTCTGGCCTTAGATCTTTTCTAGATATTCTAGAATATCATTGTATTCTTTGTCTTTTCCTTTAAGATGCCTTCTAACCATGAGATTTTGTCGTATTGTGAAAAAAAGATTTTGGTTCTTACCTTTTGTTAATCCTCTGAAACAAATGGTACACATTTACTTTATTTATATCTATCTTTTCCTCTCTAACTTTGTTCTTCTACTCTGAAAACTCTGACTCTACATTTCTAAAAGAAGTTTTAACTAGGCATAGATACAGATATGGATTTGGTCACTGATATAAATATAGCAATGGATGTAGATTTACCTATAGCTATGTATAGTTGTGTTTATGTTTATGATTGGGATGGACTGAGCAGTATAGAATATATCCAGCTATCTCACTGATTTATATTGAGCCCATTAAAATGACAATTTTAATTTTACTGGAAGGAAGTATCATTTCTAGGGATGATCCTCTAGGTCCTCAAGTGTGGCCTTTTGACTGAATCTAAACTTCACAGAACAAATCCCCTTAATAAAAGTATTTGTTCTGTAAAACGGACTCAGTTAAAAGGCTGAACCCAAGGACCTAGAAAGCCACATGTGGCCTCGAGGCCACAGGTTTTCCACCCCTAATTTATATATTATTTTAAAAAAGGATACATTCATGATTCTCGCCTCCCCCCTTACAAAAAAGCAAATCAACTGAATTGTAATTTAACTCTTAAAAGGGAATAACCTAACTCCTCCATACCTCCCCCCATCTCCTTAAATCTCAAACATTTTGATGTGTACCAGGTTTAAATTAGTTAAGACTTATATGGTATCGAGGTGGGGTGGGAAAGACATTTCATAATTTTATGAATGAATGTTAAATACTTCTCCAACTCCAATAAATCTAATCAGATATCTTGAGTTATTCAACTTACCAACCAAAGAATTCATTTAAAATTGAGTATTTGGATTTTGAGATAAGTTAAGAGTTTCTCTTTCCATTTGTCAATTTTCAATCTGTTTTATGCTTAATTTAATATTGATTTGCTCTTTAATATCTTTGTAAGAATGTTGGATATTTCAAGATATATACATACATACATACATATATGTATGTATGTATGATCAACTAGGTGGCACAGTTGACAGAGCCCTGGGTCTGGAGTCAGGATGACTCATTTTCCTGAGTTCAAATCTGGCCTCTGACACCAGCTATGTGACCCTGGGCAAGTCACTTAACCCTGTTTGCTTCAGTTTCCTCAAGTACAAAATGAGCTGGAGAAGGAAACGGCAAACCACTCCCCTATTTCTATCAAGTAAACCCCGAATGGGGTCATGAAGAGCTGGACTTGCCTGAACAACAACAATAATAATACATTTTGGCGTATCTTTTGGTTGAGCATATCACTACCCACTAAAGACCCAAACTCAGAACCAAAACACTGAAATTTTGCTCCTAAGCAGAACGCAGCATAAGATGAGTCCTTTCTTAAATGTGGGCTTCCTGAGAAATAACATAGATTCAAGGTACAGTGGAGTAGTTGCTATTCAAAAGCACAGTTCATAAGCCCTTAGCAGCACTTTTCTTTGATGAGACTAGGCAGACTGCACATCACTTCAAAGTTAAAGGCATTTGATTAAGCATCATGGCAAAGTAAGTAATATAGAAACTCCCCCAATATACAAAAGGGTATAAACTTTCTCACAAATTCACTTGCCACTTTTGGGACAGGAAGCACATGTTCAGGGAGCATATGTGGGAAAGGGGAATGTCAGAGGAAACGGAACTAGGACAACTCATGCTTCCATCATAGCAGTGCCTCACAAGTCCTTTGCCTCCCAGGCTGCCATTTGCTGCTTTCTCCATTGAGCTGTTGATGTCCTCAGATTGGCTGTTTCATTCACTGTACTGCCATCTTCTGGTCCTCAGCATTGTTACTGTGTTCCGGTTCTCCATTGTTACACTTGGCTGATTCTCCATTGTGCTGCTCTTGTTGCCATCTTCTGGTTCCCTGCTGAATTTCAGTACCTATACAGCTCCATTCCTTTAGGGGCAGGGTCACAGTCCTTTTAGCTTATAGTCTTAGGGGCTATTTCAACTTTATTTTAGATTGAAACCTATAGACATACCTAATCAGTAAGAAAATGATTCTGTTTCTTACTTAGCCAGTAAGAAAATAACTCTACGAATTATCCCCTTGTAGATTGCAAGTAGCAGAACTCAGTTCAACCCAAAAAAAGTATTCATTAAATGCCTATTATATGCTAGAATTGTAATAGTCTCTGGAGATGCAAAGATGAAAATTAAAACAATACCTGACTTCAAGGTTCTTACAGTTTGCTAGTGAGGAGCAATATGTACACAGATAATTAGATATAAGATATAGAAAAATAAAATACAGAGAAATTTTGAGGTGGGAGAAGCACTAACAAATGGAAGGATCAGGGAAGAACTCATGTAGGAGATGACAACTAAGCTGGCCCTTAATAGAGGTAAGGATCTTAGGATGCAGAAGTGAGGCAAGAATGCATTCCAGCACGGGGCTCAGCCAGTGCAAAAACCTGGATGTGAGAAACAGATTATTGTGTACAGGGAATAGGCAAGAGGCCACTTTCACTAGAAAACGGAGTGGTGGGAAATATCTGAAAAAAAAAGAGAATCAAAAGATGATAGATTTAGAGGCAGAAGGGACCTTAGAGGTCATAAAGTTCAACTCCCTCATGTTAATGTAGAGGAAATCAAAGCCCCTAGAAGTTAAATGACTTGCCCAGGGTCAAACAGATAATAAATATCTGAGGTGGCATTTGAATCTAGATCTTACGGACTCCACTTAGCACTCTGTCTACCGCATTACACCGGCTCCAGGTTGGAGCCAGCTTATTGGGGGCTTTAGATGCCAAACAAGAGACAACTGAAGCTTTTTAAAATCAATATTGACATTATCAGACTTGTGCTATGGAAACACTTTTGGAGTTTTATGGAGAACCAGTCGGAGTGGAGAGAGACTTGAGAAAGTAAGATTGATTAGGAGGTTATAGCAATAGTCCAGTTGAGGGGGGATAAAGACCTGAACTGGGGTGGCATGAGTGAACAGAAAGAGCTAGGTGTGAGAAATACTATGGAAGTATAATAGATAAGACCCAGCCCCTAACTGTATATGGGGGGAGGGAGTGGGGAGTGTGGTGATTGAGAAGGAAGAGTCTGAGATTGTGAACCAGGACAACTACAAGTGTGGGGGTGCCCTCGACAGAAAGAGATGAAACCTCACACTTGCCTTTTGAAGTCTTTGTTTCAGTTTCAGATGTAACTGTTAGAATTAGGGTCAGTATATTCCTTTTACTCTCTTCCTGGGTTCCAGTAAATCACTCTTGGAGCTTCATTAGCCAGACAGGTGTAGCAGATGGCCTTTCTGCAGGCCCCCAAAGTGGGATAGTTTGTATAGTACTTCAGCTATAGCAGAAAAGAGCTGGAATGATTTAATCCACGTTAAGTATGTTAATAGGTTCTGATACTTACTAGCTGTGTGACCTTGGAAGTCACTTCTCTGAAAAAAAATGGGTACAATCATACCTCTCCTGCCTCCCTCACTTAGAGCGGAGATCAGATGAGAAAATGGATCTGAGCACACTGAAAATGCTAAGCTCTCTGCAGACGACATGTTGCAGGCTCCTGAAAAGCAGCCAGATTGTCACCTTTCCGTTCTTGTTCTGCTATTTCAGGCAGTTAGGTGACCTAGTGAATAAAGCCCTACACTTGGAGAAAGACCCGAGTTCAAATTCTGACTTGGACACTTACTAGCTATCTGATCCTGGGGAATTCATTTAAGCTCTCTGGACATCTGTAAAATGGGGATAATAATAGCACCTATTTCCTCGGGTGTTTTGAGGAGTCAGTGAGATAACCTAGGTAAAGCACTTTGGAAACCTTGAAATGTTATATAAATGCCAGTTATTATTAGTGAAGAAAAAAGTAATTTTTTTTCTGTCTCTTTTTTATCTTCTAAGGTCAGTTGCCCTGGAAATAATGGTGTGTAATGTCTTCCCCAAGTGCCATTCATCTGATCTTTGGAGCCTCAGAGGTTGCAAAGAAAGGTTTTAATGATGAGTATGGAGAAGGTGGGCGCTCTAGAAGGCGAAGGCTTTTTAGTGCACACTGACTGGCAGGTGCAACCATGGGTAGAAAATGCATGCTATTTACATTGGAAGAATTGATTTTTCTTCTTCGAAAGGAGCACTAATCTTGGCTCATACAAATTTAGGCTTGTTCAGGATGGTATTAAGAGAAGGCTGCAAAAAAAAGCAACAGATGGCAAGGTCTTTGTTATGAAAATTGAATATGAGGAAATAAAAAGAGAATCTATTTGTGAGAAGTAATGGACCCTGTTTGTTTTCATCATTAAGGCTGTTCAGTTTTGCTATGTAAAGATGAAGGCATAGATGCTTTGAAGCCTTAGGCATTTCCTAAACAGGTTATCTTGTTCCTGGAGAGGATGATAACTGTGGTTATTAGTCATTATTATCTTTGGCACAGTTCTGCGACATCTTCAGTTCTGTGACTCAATCAGTAATTGTCAATTATCACCAGTCATAGAACATTAAAGCTGGAAGGGGCCTTAGAGATCACTGAGCTCAGGCTCTCTTATTTTACAGATGAGATGACTAAAAGCTAGAAGGGAGGGGCTCCTTGCTCAGGGTCACCCAGTAGTTCAGTGGCAGAGACAAAAATCCAGGTGTCCTGACTCTTAGGCCCATGCTTCTCCCATTGTGTCACCTTTCTTTAGGTACTGACATAAATAATCAAGATAAAAAATATCAAAGTGGGGAAAAAAGACCTGCCCTTATATGTGCTTGGAAAGTCAACTCAACAAGCATTTATTAAGTGCCTACTAGGTGCCAGGCACAGTACTACATACTAGAAAGCAGTACCTATCTGTGCTCCTAATGGCGACTCCAGTGCTAGAGTTTGGGGACTGAATGCTGTCCCTTATTGTCAGGTTGCTCTGAGATCTAGAGGGCAGGCACTGTGTCCCTCAGTGCCTATCACAGTGCTCTGCACGCAGTAGGCACTTTCTCAGTGATTGGATAATGCTATGGTTTTGTGCTTTATGAATAGCTCTTAGGCTACTCTTCTCCCTCCCTCTTTGCTCACAGCTGCCACAATCCTAGGGCAGGTGCTTCCTTATTTCTTCTTACCTAAAACAATTGAAAAAAGGGACAAAGAATTGGGCAGTGGAAAGAGTACTTGTTTGGAGTCCAAATACCTAGGTCTGGATCTTACTTCTGAGACTTGCTACCAGTGTGTCCTTAGGCAAGCCTCTTCACCTCTCTGTACCTCAGTTTTCTCATCTGTAAAGTAAGGGGTTTGGACTGGGTGATCTCAAAGGCCCCATCCACCTCTAAATCCATTAACTTGTTGATTCGTCTTCCTTCTTCCACTCTATCCCCTTTCCAATGTACTGTCCACATCATTATTGTGTTTGGAACATTGACTCATGTCTACAAGGTAGATTTACACAATGGGGCTTGAATTCATACTTACTCTTCACTTACAAAGATAGTTATGAAATGACTCATTCCCCCAGACAGCAGAACTCTAAAAATGAGCTGGGGTTTGAGTATGCAGCCATGCATAGAAAGGTTCTCCTCCCCTCTGTGGCTCCCTTGTACTTTTATGCCACATTTGGGACATTGTTGACCAGACATAATATTAAATCTAGCAAATGTATTATTTAACAGAATAAATTTAAGAAAACACAATTGGAAGTAAGTCTGGAGCAAGGTAATGGCCCACGTAATCCTCTCATCAGGCTTGTTCCTCTCCATGCTCATGCTCCTGCTCCCGGGCAAGCACGTACCATAAACACACATGGTCACATGCACTTCCTAGCTTGTATATTTAGTTAGATATTATCTCTCATGGTCTTATAGATGGGAATTACAGATAGGGCAAGCACTAGCTACTGTTGACCCAGGTTGCCCTGCTGCTGTGAGATGATTGCCAACTCTACCTTCTTTTTTCATTCTTCTGGAGAGTTCCCCAGACTCTTGCTGCAGCCACTCCTCCCTGGTCTGAGGAATGATCTTGAGTTAATTTCTTCTCTTCCAAAACCGTGAAGAACTATAAGTTCCAGGGGGTTTTGTGGCCATCCAGCCCCTTGCCAGAGGTTGTTACATATCCCTAATGCACCACTGTGTTTATATCATTCCTTTACCCAGCAACCTGTAGTATTTCCCCATTGCCCTCAAAGTGAAATATAAATCCTTACCCTAGCATTCAAGGCCCTCCTTCAAGGCCTTAAATTTGCTTTCCTGACCTTATCTCATACTACTGACCTTCAAGTAGTCTACAGTCTGGACAAACTGACCGATTCTCTTATTCCTCATTCTCATCCAGGGGAAATCTCCAGTTGTCTGATCTATGTCTTGCTGATGGGGTGCTTGGGTGCCTGTGCTTGGACCTCAGTTCCAAAATCACATTTCTCCCTAGCCTCAAAACACTGTCTCAGGCAGTTTCCCTGCAGCCCAAGTACAGCATGCCCCAGAAAAATGTTTATCTCTCTTTCTGATATAGTGGCCAGCTCCACCTATAGAATTTATTAGTTTGAACTGGCTATTTACTGGATGAACTGGCTGTATACTGGCTTATAGAGATATTTACTACTCACTGACCTATCATATGCATACTAGACTTAGATATATGTATACTCCCTTATGTTTATCTTGTCTAACAAGATATTGATGGGAGCAGCCTGGGCATTTCTCAGTCAGCCCTGACCATTAGTTGACTTAGTGATGTTTCAGGCCTAAAACCACACCTTCGTGTAGCCCCTCTTTGGGCTATTTCCCAGTGAAGTCTGGGTAAAATACTTGTGCAGGAGATAAAAAAAATGCATGTTCCTTTAAGAACTGACCACTCCTTAACCACTCCCTAATCTTGCCCTGAATTTCCTAATTAGCATATTTGGCACATGTTTTACTATAATTTAACTTATATAAGCCTTAACTGTAACCCTCTGTATTAGGAGGGCAGAGTTTATAATCTCAAAGAGGATCATAAACATGTCTGAAAGGTTCGGAACCGCCGGATATAAGAAACTCTCAAAGTAGAAGGTAGAAGAATCAAAACATATATTTAGGCTCCACAGTAACCAACCCATGAACCAGCAACCCCATTTTGATATATTGATCAAAAGCTTCCAGGCCCGATAAGTACGCCTTGAAAGAGTAACCAGGAGGCTACAGAGAAGCATGATTGCGTAAAGCAAAATCATGCTTCCCCCTCTATGGTAAAAAGATTACCCACTGGCCTGAAGTCTTTGTTCAGCTTCCTCCCGTAGGTCAGCTCTGCTGCTGGCAGCTCCTGCTTCAGCTGTGGCTGTGGCTGTGGCTGTGGCTGTGGGTGTGGCTGTGGCTGTAGCTGTAGCAGCCTCTGGCTCCAACGGGAGCTGCTTTTAACCATCCAGCTTCTGTGGGAGTGTAAGGTAAGCTGGGGAAAGCACAGGTTCTTTCAATCTGCTTAAGCAAGGTGAAGGGGTTGACCGGGAAAGCAGAGGTTCTTTCCATCAGCTTAAGCAAGGGAAGCAAGGTGAAGGGGCCGACAAGCTTACTCCAGTCCAACATACAAACAGCATTCAGTTCAGGGGAAAAAGCCAAACTAGTCAAGGGCACTTGTTGACTAAGTGCTAAGGAGCCCATTTTTGGTTGCCAACACACTTCTCCACCCCTTGTTATAGGATACATAATCTAATCAGCCATGTATCCTAGAACATACATTGTGATCCAATTACAAAGGAAACTAAAACATATCATTCATAATAAAGCAAAACATATCATTTGGTGACATTCCTAAATATTGGTTTATGATTCAAATGTGATCCACCCCTAGGTCCCAGCAAGATAATCTCTTCAATCAATCATCCCAAAAATAATTATTAATAATTCAAATGTCCACCCCTAGATCCTTGTATCCATTACATAGGATCAATAATATCATAACAATAAAACAACACAGCAAGGATAACACAAAATAAGTAAACAGAACACTCTCATCATTCCCACCCCCCTTGAACGATTGGGGCTCAAAATCTTGGGGTAAGGGGTGAAGGTCTCATTTTCCATAGCTTCTTCATGCTGAAATTGGATGTAGAGATGGCCCTGCCCCAAAAAGTCCCATTCCAGAGGTCAGTTCTTTAACGAGCTGGCAGGAATTCCAAGAATGCTATGTGCTTAGGCAGTCACCAGAAAGTGCAGGGTGCTTAAGCCTAAAGGAAACAAAACTAGCAACAACGTTAGCCAAAACAAAGGGCAAAAAGAGTAGACAAGTATGGACTATTATTCTTCAAATAAAATCATCTCAAGTTTGGTTGAGATTTCAGTTATGCAAAGATCCAACATCAGAGCCAAACTCAGGTGGGAAATGTTTCTTTTCAAAAGGAACATAATGAGGAAGCCAAGAGGATCCCACCCTAGATAGAGACTAAGATTGTCCTCTCAGCCTTTCCCCAGATGTACAAGGAAACACAATGGGAAAATTAAACTAAGAGGATCCCATCCTAGATAGAGACTAGGATTGTCCTCCCAGCCTTTCCCCAAATGTACAAGTTTTCATCCGTTAATCACACAAGGTCACCTTTCCTCTGAGTGGCTTATGGCATTTACCAGCATCAGCCATACCTGTGGAGTCTGTGAATCTATTATTATAACCTATTCACGGTAAACTATATGGTTCAGGGGTACGATTTGGTAATTATTTTCCCCTGAATAGACAACTGTTACAGTGTTGTCCTTCCCATGGGCTATAACTTCTGCAGCCTTTGGAATATCATCTGGCTTCCGTTTTACCCATACCTTAGCTCCTGACTTTATTCTATCAATGGAACAAGACGCTTTTGCCCCTCTAGTAGTTATTTTGGGAGGAGGGTCAGTGTTCACAAAGGGTATTTTTTCACAAGGGATAATAATCACTTGAACCATCCTATCATTTCTACAAAATTGTACAGGTTTTTTACCCGTATTCTGGAGTGTCACAACAATTTCTTTTTGATAATTAGAATCTATCACTCCAGCCAATACATGTATTCCTTGAGCCGCTAATCCTGGTTTAGGTAATATCCGTCCAAAATGATTCTTGGGGATTCTCATACATACTCCAGTAGGGGTTTTCCTTATCTCTTTCCTATTCAACCTAAAATTCTCTATACAATGTAAATCATATCCTGCTGAACCAGGTGTTCCTGGACTTGGTAGTGGGACATCTTCCCTCACAGTCCAAAATTCAATGTTTTGGATCTCACATGTTTGCTGTTCTCTGATCTGCAGATTTGGGGTCATCATTCTGGCTAGAGGTGTACTCCCCCCTAAGGGCCTATTATTCAAATTACGTAAGGCAATAGACAAATTATCCTTCCAATGTCGATATGAATTATTTGAGCTTAATTTTCTCAGCTGTTCTTTCAACAATCCATTCATTCTTTCAATTAGCCCAGATGCTTGTGGGTAATATGGAATATGATATATCCATTCTATATTATTCAACACACAATATCTTTTCACTTCTTTGCCCTTGAAATGTGACCCATTGTCACTTTGAATCTGCATTGGGGTTCCATAATATAAACTTACAATATCTAGAGTTTTACAGGTGTTTTTCTGAGTTGCGTCTTTATAAGGACAAGCCACTAGTACACCTGAATAGGTGTCAACACACGTACATACATATTTACATCCTTTATCCTGGGGTAGTGGGCCAATATAATCTATCTGCCAAATTTGGGCTGGAACTTTTCCCCTTGCTATTTCTCCAGTAACTATCCTAGGAAGAGTTCGTTCTTTTTCTAATTGGCATATACAACACTCCTCTGTTATTTGTTTTAACAATGCATGAGAAATACTGATACCTCGATCCTGTGCCCATCGATGGGTGGCCTGGACCCCTAAATGGCCAGCAGTCTGGTGGACCCATCTTGCTAAGGTGGGGTCATCAGTTGGAGTCGGAGTAGGGAAAATACATTCAGTAGCAATCTTTGCTAGTCGATCCGCATGTGCATTGTACTCACGTTCTGGTGTGGTCAGGGTTGCATGAGCATCAACATGAAAAACTGACAGATCTGTAACCAAAGACATGTCCCATATATTTTCCCATAACTCTTTACCCCAAACTTGTTTGCCATGAATCTCCCAATTCTGATTCCTCCATATAGGCATCCACGTAGCTAATCAGTAAATATATGACACTGTCCTCCTTTCTCTGCTCTGATGGCCTGATGCACTGCCATCAGTTCAGCATATTGGCTACTTCCACCTATCCCAGAACTTTCCAGAGTTCTCCTTGTACAGGGGTTATAGGCTACTGCTTTCCAATGTCTCTTCTGTCCTAAATATTTTGCTGTCCCATCAGTAAACCAAGCATGTTTCTTCTGTTCTTCATTTAGTCCGTCATATCCATTATTCCATTTCACTAAGGATGGTACCATCTGTTGCTTAGATTCAAGGGGCTTTTCATTGCTCTCAGTATCAATGTTCACCACAGATTCATGTAGAGCAGAAACTCCATTTTTGCCTGCTCTGGACCTATTCTGAATATACGACTTCCATTTGATTATGCTTGCCTCTTGTGCATGTCCAATTCTGTGAGAAGCTGGGGTACTCATTACCCAAGTCATAATTGGAATTCCAGGCCTTAATACCACTTCATGACCCAGAGTTAGTTGCTCAGTTTCTACTAAAGCCCAATAAGCAGCTAACAGCTGCTTCTCAAAAGGTGTATATTGCACTCCAGATGAGGGCAGTTTCCTTGACCAAAAGCCTAAAGGTACACTTCGGCTTTGTTGTTTTTGCCACAGACTCCGATTTGCATAGTCATCTTGTACAGTCACTTGTAACTCCACTGGCCCATTTTGCATAGGCCATAAGTCTAGAGCTAATTGGATAGCAGCCTTTGCTTCCTCAAAAGCTCTACTTTGTTCAAGTCCCCAGTCAAATTCATATTTCTTTCTGGTGACTTTATACAAGGGTTTTAAAATCTGTTCCAAATGTGGGATGTGGTGTCTCCAATAACCAAATAGCCCTATGAACTTTTGGGCCTCTTTCTTATTGGTAGGGGTGGGAAAATCCTGGATTTTTTGTCGAGCTTGTGGGAGAATTTCTCGCAGTCCTCTATTCCACTGTATCCCCAAGAATTTTACAGTTTGAGCTGGCCCTTGAACCTTTGCGGGGTTGATTTCCCATCCTTTGCTTTTCATATGGTCAATTAATAATGCTAAACTCTCCTCCACCTCCTTTATATTCTTTCCCTTTATCATGATGTCATCTATGTAATGTGTAAGCTGTACACCAGGTAACTTTAATTCATCCAAATGTTCAGCTACAATCCTGTGGCAAATAGTTGGGCTATGAATATATCCTTGCGGCAGGCGTGTAAATGTATACTGTCGGCCTTGCCAAGTAAAAGCAAACTGATTCCATTGCTTGGGGTCTATTGGGATTGTAAAGAAGGCATTGGCCAAATCAATAACTGCATACCAAGTCCCTTCATGTTTTTGTATTCTCTCTATTAAAGTAACCGTGTCTGGAACAGCAGCATATAAGGGAGGAGTCACTTTGTTCAGCTGTCTATAATCTACTGTCATCCTCCATGTCCCATCTGGCTTTCGGACTGGCCAGACAGGGTTGTTCCATTGAGTAGTTGTAGGGACTAACACTCCTGCCTCAACACATTCTCTTATAGTGTTGGCAATTTCATCTTGCCCACCTGGCACACGATATTGCCTCAAAGTAATTATTTTAGAAGGTTCGGGCAAAGTGATTGGATCCATCTTGATTTTCCCCACTAAGACTGCATTAATGCCCATTTTCCTCACAGCAAATTGGTATTTCCCTTTGGGTAAATTTAAGGTCATACCCTTCAATATGTCTATTCCAATGATGTATTCGGGAATAGGCACAATAACCACACTATATTCTTTCTTGGGCAACTGTCCAATTTTCATCATTAATTTAACTTGCCTGGCTGATATTTCAGTCCCTCCTAGTCCTGTAATGGTAATAGGAGTTCCATGGCTGAACTTGTCTGGATTTCCATAAATAAGGGTGGCCTCGGCCCCAGTATCTATTAATGCCTCAGTTACCGTACTTGACCCATTTTTCCAATATATGGTCAAGTTAATGTGAGGTCTGCAATCCAGCCTGTGTATTTCCTTTATTTGGACTGGGGCTCGGCCTGTTCCCTAGTATTCCCTTTCATGTGATTCACTTGGGTTTGAAGGTTCAACATCTGTAGTATTTGCAGGAGCAGTTCTTATTTCCCTATCTCTCCTGTTATCAAGTCCTTTATCTCTATACATTCTATATAATTCATTGGTTGGAATTCCATCTATCATTTCAAAACCTACCCCTGCTCTCAATAGAGCAGTAAACATTTCTTTCCTTGTTACTCTCCTTTGGCGCCAAGTTTGCTGGTTATTTACCCTTCTCTCTCGAGGAGATCTATCCCTTCCCCAGTCACCTAAGTCATGTAACTGTAAAATCTTATTTATCACTGTTGTAAGATGGCTCCCTACTTCTCCAAGTAATAAATTCAAAATTAGTTGTTTATAAGCAGGGGAGCTGTCCTAATTATTAAATTCCTATGAGGCAGTCCCATTGGATCATTGTAATATTTGTCTGCAGTTCCTATCATAATGGCAGTCTTCATTACCTTCTCCTTTAGTCTCATGATACAATCTCTAAGTGAATACCAGGGTCTGCGCTCAGTGGGCCACATAGAATCAGTAGCATATCTCTTATTGCATCCCACAGCGGCTAATGCCAACAGAGTAGTCCTGCTATCACCATCTCCTTGCTGATGATGTTCCCTAAAAGCTTGTTGAACTAGAGGATCATGGCTGATACCTATGAATCTCATGCAGTCTGTCCTATCTACTGATATTCCACTGGCCCCTTGATCACTGAGTCTTACCATCCAAGATATCAATGGTTCTCCTATTCTTTGGCTGAATCTACTCAAAATATCTGTGACCTCTTGCGGTGAGAAATCTTCCTGAATTTCCCTTGTAACTGAATCTTCACCTCGGGTTTCTGTCTTCCTCCTTTGTATGGGTCGAGCCCTTGTCTGATCATTTAACCATCTCCTATTCTCTGTGTGAGGGACATCCTGAACCCCAGTAGTGTTTTGTGCCTCAGCCCCTAACATTGTCTCATTTTCCCCCTACTCACTTCCTCTGCCACCATGGCTAGGACGAAGCAGGCAGTCAGGCTCTTTCTGGGCTGGGTTGAAATGCACTCTGGGCTTTTTTGGTCTCCTGTTGCTCTTAGCCACATTAATAGAAAAGTTCTCATTTGAGTCAGTTTGGTCTCCTGCTATCTGAGATTCCCCTTCTTGCTGTGGGGTAGGAGTGCCCCCATGTCTTTCACTTAATCTCAATCTTTCGTATACTAGCCGGTAGGCTGATAACACTATCCAGCTTTGCCTAGATAGTGATGCCCCTGACTGAATCCCAACTTCTTGTAAACACTTTTCCAAATCCCTAGGATCTCTTCTCTGTAGCCTTGGTTCCCAGTTTCACAGGGTCCAGCTTTTTTAGCCAATTCTTTTGCTAGGGAGGAATAAAATGGATCCTCCCATCCTGGGATATTCATCTCTTCCTCTGAAATTGTTCTGCTTCTAAATAGAGATCTTATACCTAGTGATCCCATCCTGGTCGCCAAATGTATTAGGAGGGCAGAGTTTATAATCTCAAAGAGGATCATAAACATGTCTGAAAGGTTCGGAACCGCCGGATATAAGAAACTCTCAAAGTAGAAGGTAGAAGAATCAAAACATATATTTAGGCTCCACAGTAACCAACCCATGAACCAGCAACCCCATTTTGATATATTGATCAAAAGCTTCCAGGCCCAATAAGTACGCCTTGAAAGAGTAACCAGGAGGCTACAGAGAAGCATGATTGCGTAAAGCAAAATCATGCTTCCCCCTCTATGGTAAAAAGATTACCCACTGGCCTGAAGTCTTTGTTCAGCTTCCTCCCGTAGGTCAGCTCTGCTACTGGCAGCTCCTGCTTCAGCTGTGGCTGTGGCTGTGGGTGTGGCTGTGGGTGTGGCTGTGGCTGTAGCTGTAGCAGCCTCTGGCTCCAACGGGAGCTGCTTTTAACCATCCAGCTTCTGCGGGGGTGTAAGGTAAGCTGGGGAAAGCACAGGTTCTTTCAATCTGCTTAAGCAAGGTGAAGGGGTTGACCGGGAAAGCACAGGTTCTTTCAATCTGCTTAAGCAAGGTGAAGGGGTTGACCGGGAAAGCACAGGTTCTTTCCATCAGCTTAAGCAAGGGAGGCAAGGTGAAGGGGCCGACAAGCTTACTCCAGTCCAACACACAAACAGCATTCAGTTCAGGGGAAAAAGCCAAACTAGTCAAGGGCACTTGTTGACTAAGTGCTAAGGAGCCCATTTTTGGTTGCCAACACACCCTCTAAGATTGCAGGTTCCCTAAGAACTCTTGCCTGCTGAAAAGCTTAATAATAAATCTTTGCCACCTTGACTTAAAGAATGCTTGAGTCTACTAATTCATTCCAGATGGCCCTGATCCCATCAAGTACTCTGGTCCTTGAGGGGTACCCCTCCTCAACGACCCTGTCTGAGAACTCCAGTCTTAGGGTTCCGGTATCTCTCAGCCCTCATTATTGCCACTGGACCCAGATGGTTCTAGAGGAGAGAGAGTGAAGCTGGTGACTTTGCACAGCCTTCTCTAACTTGAAACCAATTCATTTGCAAGTCATGTCATCACCTTCCTGATGTCATGGTCCTCTTCAAGAATGAAGGACAAACAACATTCTCATCCTGCCCTCTTCTGTCCCTATACTTCTACTTATATAATTTCCTCATGCCTGGAAATACCTCAGCTTTGTCTGTTGAACTCCCTTTAAGATCCAACTTAGATACCATCTTCCCTAAGTCACCTTCTCTTCCATCCCCAGTTCCTCTCCAGGTGAAAGTACTCTCTTCTCTAGTTCCCTCATAGAGGAAGAGAGAGAGCCATTGATCTCTTAGGTTCACTTCTCACATTCTTTCTTTTGTCAGTTATTATCACAACTCCTTGGTCCTCTGAGTAAGTTTCTTGAATTCAGGGACTGTGTCATTTAGCATTTTTTTCTCCACAAACTCTTAGTGCCTAAAACAGCACTATGCCATTCTCCCATCTTTTTGGTCTGAATCTGTGATTTAATCAGTGTAGGGAAGTCCCAATGTGGAGATAAAGACTGGCAATGGTCCATAACTTATCACTTTATAACTTGCCCAGGGGAACTAAGATGTTAAGTGACTTGCCCTAGGTCATCTAACTTTATTTGTATCAGAGATAGAACTTGAACCCAGGTCATCCTGTCTCCAAGGCTGACCCTCTATTTCCCACACCAAACTACCTCAAAGATTGCCTATATTCCGTGCTTAATAAATCTTGAATTGAATTGTCAGGTCAGAAATGCCAAATTCTGGCCTACCTCCATGGAAGATTCTCTGAGAGTTATTCATCTGACTTAGGATTCTTTGCTTTTACTGTAGCTTTCCTCTGTTCCCATGAATACTGGGGATAAGAAAACTATTTTGATTAGATTATCTGCCAAATTGAGAAATTTGAGTCAAATTTCCTGTGTGTATTCAGATTCCTATTCCATATGACAATTCTTTTGGAGCCCCTTATGGATGATGAATGGGAGTGCTCTGGGAGAAAACACATTTCCTTAAATTAATTGAATGCCTGACCTCAGTAAACAAACAAAACATACCTAGGATTCTCTCCTGTTCCCAGTCATTTCATTCTTCCCTGGGGGAAGTGATGAGTTTTACTTCCATTTTAGATGAAATTGCATAGTATCTGGTGCCACCTTCTGGCATGGTTCCTTTTGTGTGAGTCTCTGGGAATACTTTTCAAGGAAGCTAGAGAGGAGAGGTGCTCTTCATTGTTAATGAAATATGGGTCTAGTCTAGGGCACTTGTTGAAGTGGTTAGTCAAGCATTCCCAGCATCAGCTCAGCCAGGCTAAAACATGTTTGAATAATGCAGGCCATTTTCTTAATTAAGAAGGGATCTTGCCAGGAAAAACAAAAACAACCACGTTGAAGTGACTGTGCTTTCTGTTTCAGGGGATATGGCCCACAGCAGTTTTGGACTTTGGAGACTTGGGGAAGTTTTTTCTACAAAAAGGAAAAGTTTCTGTGATTCCTTTATCATTGGGAGAGAGGAAATGCGTCTATAGCATCAAAGGAGAATGACAGGTAGATAAATTCCAATTTTCAAATTCTAATGGCTTCATAGTAAAGCTCCTCATTAAAACATGAATGCAGAGAGGGTCTATCTGCGAGTTAATTACTGATCTGAGATACTTGTATAAAACATTGCAAGAAGTTTGCATGGCTAAAGATAATGGCAGTCATTGACAGGCTGCTCTTGTGCAATGGAGATTCCTGCTGTAAATAATAACATCCCTTTACTTCTACCATGTGGACCTTTATGCAAATTAAATTGTTTGGTATGCATGACCTAGGTCAGTGTTTTCACATGCAAAGCAAAGTAAGGAATATGGTAATAAGCAAGACTGTTCAAGAAAAAAAAAAGCCCAGATCTCTTTAGTCTTAGTTATTTGATTTACATTATTCAGAAGTTTGTACCAATTCTACGTTTCACTTTACAGGTGTGTTTGATACTGGAAAAAGACCTTGGACATCATTTAGTTCAACTCCCCCCCCCCCACCTCCATCTTATCAATGGGAAAAGTGGGGCTTGGAGAGCAGAAGAGACAGATTATAGAATGTTAGAACTAGAAGCAGAATTCCTGTACTAGGAATTCTAATGCTTGCAACAAATTCAACTGAAGAGGTAGGGTAGGGAGGAGGGAGAAGGAAAGGAAGAAGGGGTAGAGTGCAAGGTATGAACTTGTCTATGTGTATTTGAGATAGACTGGAGAAAGAAGTCTTGAGAATTGAGAAGATTGAGAAAGAACTGAGAGGCCAGGATGTTTGCAGGGGGCAGGGGTTGAGATGGAGAAGAAGACTGTGAATCAGGTACTGAACACGTTGGGGAGGAGGAACAGTGACATAGAGGTCCCTAGATGACTCCAAGAAAGACCTGGACATGAGTTAGTGAACTTTAAAGGAAACGCAGTTGTTGACCATGTGGCCAGGGGAAGATCTGAAAATAAGTGCAGAACGAGGAATATGCTAATTCTTTTTCCAGTGTTAGGGAGTCTCAGAGAAGGAGCAACCAGCCTTGGAGAGAGATGTGGAATTTTCTTTTTCTTTATTCATTTTGAATTTAAATACAAAAAGAGAAAAAAGGGAATCTTTCCATATATACAACAGAACACAAAAAGAATATTCAATATAAAACCATGAATTTCCGTTTCACAGTTTACTTTTAAAAAAAGTAATAAATACTAGACATCACTTTCAAACTACCCTGTTTTTGTGTGTTTCCTTCTCTGCTGTGTAATTTTTTTCTTTCCCCTCATCCTGTCCTAGAGAAGGCTACTGTGAGAAATGGTGGGAGCAGTTTTGTTTCCACAGAGTTGAAAGTATCTCTCTCAACCAACCCCCTCCCCCCACCCCCCAGCTTTAGCAGAATGTAAGTCAGGTGACTGGTTCTAATCAGAGCTGTGATCTAGGTGGCTTCTGGTAAGGCGAAAAGTTAGAGGCCTGTGTGCGTGCTTGACAAGTCATTTGAGAAGGGCATGATGTGGACAGTCGGGGGTTGCATCTGACCAATGAAGGCCCAGGTGGGAGATTCGAATTGGGAGTCAATAAAAGGACTGGTGTTTGTGTGAGTCCTTGTGCACCCCTGTACTCTGTTCAGGGGATGTATCCATTTATCCAGAATGAACAAATGTAGTTAAAACCTTCCTGGCTTCCCAACGAGTATTGTTTATTCCTAGACAATGTGAGTAAATTTATAATACTACCATTAGACAATATATATGTATGTATGTATGTATATATGTGTGTGTATTGTATGTATATGTAAAACCGTACTATCCATACTTCTTTTTATCAGTTCTTTCTCTGCAGATGGATAGCATCTTCTTTCATAGGTCCTTTGTAGTTGATTTGAATATTTATAATACATAAAATGATTTAGTTGTTCAAAGTTGTTCTTAGAATGATATTGCTGTTATTGAGTATGTTCTCTTGGTTCTACTCATTTCACTCTTCATTATTTCATGAAAGTCTTTCCATGTTTTTTCTAAAATCAACCAACTCATCATTTCTTACAGCACAGTAGTATTCTATCACAATCGTATACCATAACTTGTTTAGCCATTCCCCGATTGACAGGCATCCCTTCAATTTCCACTTCTTTGCTACCACAAATAGGCTATAAATCTTTCAGAACACATAAGTTCTTTTCCTTTTCCCCTAATCACCTCGAGAAACAAACCGAATAGTGATATTGCTGGGTCAAACTGATGTGGAATTTTCAAGTGAAGCTGAGTGTTCACCGAGTACCCAAAGATGTAAGACATATGAAAGGAAGAGGTTTATAATGAAGGAGAATTTGTTAATGATAGAAGAGAATTCCAAAGAGCACAATGGAAACGAAAGGAAGAGCAGGACAGGGACTGAGGAGGATTGTGACTGAGTTGTATAGGTTTGAAATTGGGGAGGTAGAAGGGAAAGGCATTTTTTTCAACTCAGTTGGAGAAGGTTCTGAGTCACAGGGATTAAAGGAGCCAGAAATAGTAATTTGCCAGTGCATGGAGAGTGTCCAAAATAGAGAAGTTAAATGGGCTCCAAGAATCTAATTAGAATGGTATGCCATCAATCAACAAGCATTTATTAAGCACTTACTACATGCCAGGCACTGTGCTAGGTATTAGAGATACAAAAATAGTACCTGTTCTCAAGGAATTTATATTCTAATAAGGGAGATAACATCTCTGTGTATGTATATGTGTATTTGTGTGGAGGTAGATAAATAGATGGATAGATAGGTAGATAGATAGATGTAACATCCACTTTGGACTACTTCCCCAATTTGCTCTGGAAGGTTGGATCCACAGAGGGGAGGCTTTTGAGTTCTAGCAGTAACTATAAGAAATAGACACTAATTTATGGGATCTCACCAGTATTTCCCATCAACTATCATGTCAGTTGACTCAATTTATTCTTAGCAAAGGCATTTAAAAAGAAAACAGAATAAGAAAGTTTGTTATAAACCATTCCTCTCATCAGCCTGGGATACACTCTCCCACAGATTAACACTGTGTCCACAAAACAAGTACACTCCATCTGAGAACAGTGGTAGCGAGGCACATGAATAGAAGCCATAGGCAACTCATAGCTCCTCATATTGCAGGATATGGAGGCCCTTTCTGGGGTCCTAGGGTCTGTACCTCTTCAAAGCCAAACTCTTGATTGTCAGAGATCATGCTTCTTGAAGCTGCTTCTGGTCCATACTTCTCTGTACATCTCTAGAATGTGTAATTTTTTTTTTTCAAAGATTGCCAGGGATGTGATTTATCACTGGCTAGCCCAGGGTTGAGGAACCTGCAGCCTTGAGGCCACATGTGGCCTTCTAGGTCCTCAAGCATGGCCCTTTGACTGAATTGAGGACCTAGAGGGCCACATGTGGCCTCAAGGCTGCAGGTTCCCCACTCCTGGGCTAGCCAATAGCTAACTATAATCTAACCCAATCAAAGAGAGCTTCTTTACCCTTTTGCACACTTAGTAATAGTTAACTATAATCTAACTCAAAGAGAGATTCTTCAACCTTTGTATGCTTTGTAAAAGGATAGGATTAGATTATTTTTTTACACTGTTTAATAACTCATCTCTTCTGTTACTCGCCTCTTATTTTATACGATTACATCCACTAGATTGAAGAGGGGAACCACCTCCCACATTATGTGTTCCATGTATTTATCTCGTATATGTTTATTTTTGTACACATTGTCCTCCTTGATATAGTGTAAGCTCCCATAGGGTAGAGACTGTTTCGTTTTTGCCTTTGTATTTTCAACATTGAGCACGTAGCAGGCACTAACTTAATGCCTGTTGACTGGTTGATTCCAACTCCCTTTTATGTGTTATCTTCTCTTTTTCTATTAGAATGTAAACTCCTTGAGATCAGGGACTGTCTTCTTTTGGCTTGTATTTGTAAGAAGCTTGATAAATGTTCGTTGCCTTAAGAAGAATACACAGAGCTGCAGAGAAATGAATAACTTGCTGGAGGTAACTCCACCTAGGTAGTTTTCTTTTGACCTGGAGTTTGTTCATCTTTTTTTGAGATCTTGTCTCTTGAGCATATTCATGCCTGAATCAGATATCCAGAATAGGTTTTGCAGATTAGGAAATGGACATTTAATTTAAGAAGCATTCATCGTATAAGCATTATCATTTTCCACCTGGCTCCTTTGCTGGACTTCATAATCTCCAGCAACGGGTCATTTTGCATGATGACGCTGACTCTGAATCTCCCACCTCCCTCCCTCTAATTAGAGGTGGTGAATGGGTTTGAGTAGAATCCTCTGTCTGAAGAGAGCACTCAGGGCATTCACTAAATCATTTCCCACTTTGGTTGCAGGATTTCATCGTTCTGCTTAGGACACTCTTCTTGGCACCCCCTCCCCCCTTCAGCTTTTTTCAATGTGTTATCTCCTGCTTCCCCTCCCCCATTAGATTGTGAACTCTTTGGGGGCAGGGGCTGTGTTCTGCTTTTTCTTTGTATCCTCAGTGCTTAGCACAGTGCCAGGCAGATAGAAGGTGCTTAAATTTTTATTGACTCTGACCACATAACAAAAGTTTTGGAAACAAATTAAACATTGACATACAATGTTTGTCTTGACATGGAAACCCTATTGCCCTAAAAATGTCTCATTAAAACATGCTTCAATTTTGTGCTTTCTAGTGTAGAGAAGTTTTCTGACCCACTTAATAGATTGGCTCTCCTGCCCATCATGCTGTTTCCAATCTCTTTTACACAGTAGGCACATGTTATTTTCTGCACTTGGTGCAAGTACCAAGAACTGAATCCCCACATCCGCCACTTGCAGGTACTCCAATAGTCACAAAAATGGAGCATTTCACTCACAATGGGGGTGGGGAGGGAATAAAAATAGTTAACTTTTATATGGCACTTACTATGTGCTAGTCAGTGTTCAAAGCGCTTTACCATTATTATCTCTTTGACCCTCTGTTATTGTCCCATTTGAGATATGAGGAAAACAGGCAAACCGAGGCTAACTGACTTGCCCAGGGTCACACAGTTAGTAAGTGTCTGAGATTGTATTTGAACTGAGGTCTTTCTGACTCCAGGCCCTGTACTCTATCCACTGTACCATATGGCTGCCCTTAGGGGACAAGCATTTACTAAGCATCTGCTAAGTGCCAGCCAGGTGCTATGCTGAGCATTCTACAATGATTATTTCATTTGATTCTCACAACAAATCTGTGAGGTGGTGTAAAGCCAATCATGGTAGTAGTCCTCAGGTGTGAGGACTAAGGTGGTCACATAGTCTTAAATAAAACATATCATTCAGTATATCTTATAGCATTTCTCAGAATACCCACTCAGCATATGTCATCATACTTAGTAGCATTCCCCAAAATACTTGTTTACACAAACAGGTGGTCCCAGGCCAGGGTCTTCCCTAATACAACATATCATCCTTAAGGGGTAGCAGAAAATACAAACACCATCTACCTCTAGGTCACAGCAAGTTACAGTCTCCTCAGTCACTACAGAGTGTCCAAGTAAAGTGCTCTTTTATCTTGATTTGAGACTGACTTCCAAACCCCACACTTCCTTCTCTGGTGGCTGACCGCTCCTGGCTCTTGCCTGGATTCACACACAGGCAGCTCTCTGCTCCTACTCGTTTGTCTCAGCTCGCGGGGACAGCAGGCTCCAGGAGCTCCTGTCCGAAGTTTCTGTTTCTGGGAAAGCAAAGCTTAACAGGGCTACAACTATATTTGTACACATTAACCAGCACCATCATCTCAATTCACTCATAAAGACCAACTGACAGGCCTTCTGCCTGAGAAATTAACACAGACCAACAGACAGAATGCCAACATCACATACATTCTTTCTGTTACACCTCCCTGCAAGCAAGTTCCCCTAGCCCACTCATGCTTGCTTCTCTCTCTTAGCTCTGCTTCTCTCTTCACCCAGCTCTTCTCTCTCTCAGCTCTGCTTCTCTCTTTACCCAGCTCTGCTTCTCTCTCTATCCACACCTCTCCTTCCAAACAATATATGCTGTTTGCAATCAGACTCTTGATTCAATCAAAGGCAAGACTCAATCAAAGGCACTTGATTGCCTTCATGCTGGGAAGCTTGGAGGTCAGCACTTAATGTATTACAGAAACTTAACTCCAAAAGAAAAAACAGCAAAAAATCCCACTTTGCTTGCTTTTACAGGTGGGTGCTATTATTATCCCCATTTCATATTTGAGTAAAATGAGGCAGACAGAGGTTAAGTGCTTGCTCAGGATCACACAGCTAGTAGATGTCTAAGGCCAGATTTGAACTTCTGTCTTCCTGACTCCAGGCCTAGCACTTTGTCCATTGCTCTAACTCACAAAAAAAGCATGCACATTGTAAGAGTGTAGTCAAAGCTGACAGAATGACTTCTACCAGATCTCCTTCAAACATCTCTTCTGCTGAAATAATCATGTGCAAAACAATAACAAAAGCTCTTAACTATGTACATTATACCACATCATCTTCAAAGTATTTCTTTTAGTACAAGGTCTTTGTTTTTAACTATTGGTAGGAATTTAATATTAACACAGCTATTCCAAGGTTCTTTTGAGTTGTTGCATCTTTTGAATGATTTTATATTTTCATCCTAAAACAAGCCCCACAATAATTTTAAAAGGACATGATATTGCAAATGTCAGTAGTAAGCTTAGAAGGTCACTCCAATATCAACTACCTCATCCCTTTCTTCCTTGAGAATAACCAGAGATTGGCTGAATCAGTCTTTGTGATGGAATCCATAACTCTAAGAGTTTGGCATCCTTTCTACTCGTTTAAAAATGCTTTAATGGATCTCAGGAGCATGTGCTTTAGTTCCTATCCAGCATAGTCCCACCAACTTCCAAGTCCAAAGTCTGTCTAAGCTTTCATACTGGAACCCTGGCTTCTCAAGGCTCCCCTGCTAGGCTTGCAACAATATTCAACCTGAGATTCTGGCCCTAAGATTGGATTGATTGAGCTCCCAGGTCTGGGGACTTCTTCACCTGCAGCTAGAACTCAAAAGGAAACACAAAACAGACCAGAATCCCTAAGCCCAATTCTCAGGACCACAGGAATGGAAGGAACCTGTCCTATGATTAAATAAGACCTTGACCAATGGGCACAACTGGAGAGAGAGAGAGAGAGAGAGAGAGAGAGGGAGAGAGAGGGAGAGAGAGGGAGAGAGAGAGAGAGGGAGAGAGACATTATCCTATTCTGGTAGTTTTAAAGATGCAGCCTGTTATAGTTACATAGCTGATGGAAAGACTTCCAGTCCAGTTTTCTGGACTGGAAAAGAGAGGATGAGTGGTACAATGGAAAGAATGTTGCATTTGGAACCAGAAAACCTGACTCTATTTCTTACTATCTGTGTGACCTTTGGCAAGTTACCTAAACTCTCTGAGCCTTGGTTTCCTCATCTCTAAAATGGGAGAGTTGGAGCAGATGGCCTCTAATGTTCCTTTCAGATCCAAATCTATGATCTTATAAGTGTAATGACTATTTTTTGGTTCAGAAGAAACAGATTGGGAAACACTTGATCTTAGGGATTCTAACCTCCTTTGTCTATGCTACACTGCCCTCCTCACCTTAGCTAGACTTTTGCACACACAGAAAAGATAGGAGGTAATATTTGGAAATGAATGATCATCTTCTGATTCTATTTTATGATCCATCCATAATGGAGCTTTGCATAAGCTCACATCACCTAAGATGGAGGTATCCATGTAGGAGACAGCAGGGACCTATTTCTGGGAGAAGACATTCTGAGTTTCTCTACCACATTGGTGGGAGCAGTCTCTTTCCATTTTCTTTTTTCCTTTGGCTGTAATGGGATGCATCTTTTAAAACTACCAGAATAGGACAATCTCTCCCCCCTCCTTTCCTTGTGCCCAGTGGGGAAGGTCTTATCCAATCACAAGATAGGTATCATATACTAAGTTGAAAGTAGGGAGAAATTCCCACCTTCCATTCCCTGCCCCTTCCCCACTTACTTGGCCCCTGTGGTCCTGAGAATTGGACTTAGGAGTTTTGGTCTGTTTTGTGTTTTCTTTTGAGTTCTAGGTGTAGATGGTGGAGTCTCTAGACCTGGGAGCTTATTCCATGGCAATCTTGGAGCCAGAATCCCAGCCTGAATGTTGTTGCCAGTCTAGCAGGGAAGGTTTGTGGAGAGAGGGTCCCAAGGTGAAAACTCAGGCAGGCTTAGGACTTGCAAGTAGGTGGGACAACGCTAGACAGGAACTGAGGTAAACTGTGAAGCAAATCTCTGTTTACTCTGCTGAGACAGGTCATTGTTGTTCATCCTTTCTCAAAGAGGGTCAATGACAGCATTAAGGTGACGTCTTAACTTGCTCAAGAATTAGGTATAAATGAAGCAGAGCTGTGCAAAGCCTCACTCTCTTTTCTTGAGTCACTGGAATCTGGGGGCAAGACAAAGGTCAAGACAACTGGGAATGGCCCAGGACGCAGCGAGTGACCTTGGCTTTCTAAATTAGAGTCTTTCCCAGGTCTCAGTTTGTCTGAGACAATGTCCATTCAATGACTAAGGCCTAGGTGAAAATTGAGACAAAAATGGCCCAATTTACCATCCCAAAGATACAAATCTGGGAGAAAATTCCTAGTTTCTGGCCAGGACAGAAAACAATTACTATTTACGCTCATTCTAAGCCATTAAAATCTAAACAATGAACCACAGAAGCTTGGTCTGAGCCTGTTATTATCCATTCAATGAAAGCCAGAATGATTTGGGTTTGAAGGCATAGTCAAGTAGCTCCATTTAAAACACAATAGGCTTTTTAATAAGCTTATTTTTTTAGAGCTATATTTCCAGAAATAAAAAATGAAAACTGCAGCAGGATAAAAATTGTCCTAGATTTTTTTGGAAAAAAAAAATAAAAAGGAGGAGGAGGAGAGGAAGAAAGAGGAGGAGGAGGGAGAAGAGAGAAGAAGAAAAGTATAGCAGAATCTCTCAACTTCTGTTGGAATTGTCAGGTTGGGTCCTTAGAGGGCAGCTATTACCATCCTCAGACAACATGGTGGAGACAGTTAATAGAAAACCTCCTAAGAACCTGGTCCACTCTTTCCCACAAATTCACACAGCATCTGTGGAGGAGTAGGCTTACATTTAGACCATAATAAGTAATGAGGCACATGTCTAAGAAATATGTGTGACAAGGTTTATCTCATATCACCTGCTTTGGAAGCCCTTCTCTCTCTGTGTCTCTCTCTCTCTCTCTCTCTCTCTCTCTCTCTCTCTCTCTCTCTCTCTCTCTCTCTCTCTCTGTCTCTCTCTCCCTCTCTCCCTCCCTCTCTCCCTCCCTCTCTCCCTCTCTCCCTCCCTCCCTCTCTCTCTCCCTCCCTCTCTCCTTTTCTCCCTCCCTCTCTCCCTCCCTCTCTCCCTTTCTCCCTCTCCCCACCTTTTCCCCTCTCCCTCCCTCCCTCCCTCATGTAGAACCCTTGTTGAGACTGAGATAGTGTAAGGGAGGATTATATCCCCAGCTACTGGGAGGAATTTTTGTATTTTTGTTCTTACTATACCTTTGTAAAAGTGCCTGTTAAATGATTAAAAGGATCTGCGGTGCTAAAGACCCCCTAAATTAGGGGAACATGATCCCCCAATTAGGGGTTTGAGATAATGGAAGAGACTGGACATGGCCTCACTGTCTTAAGGGCAGAAGAGAAGAGGGGTGAAATCTGATACCTGGTGTTCAAGCAGGTGCGGGTGGGGTGGGATGGGCAGGGTGGTCACTATTACACAATTCTTAAACAAGGTTTTCTCTTTGTACATGAAAACTTTTTTGCTCCAAAGCCAGGATAACTTTAGGTGTTACTTAAGATATGCTTCATAGATACTTTAAAACAGCTTGGGGACAGGATATTAATTTGGAGCTTTGGCAGACAAATAAATATAGTTACTGTATTTCTGTGACTGGCCTGTTCTCCCAGGTCTCCTTTCTGGGTACTTTGAAGTCTGAATTACTCTTGATAAAACTTTGCTAGTGACTGTAAGCTAGGAAGCTGTGATGGGCTTCAAAGGTACTGTAGGAAAGCAAGAACTGAGAGAGGTTAGATAGCACCCCCTTACCCCCACCCCAGACTCCCAGTGAATCAGGGCTTTCTCAAATTTGAAAGGGAGAGACAACTGGCTTTTGAGGCTTTCAGATCCCATTCTGAAGAAAACTTCTGGTTCACAAGGGATTCCGTGTTTTTAGGACAGACTAAAATGGAATATAAGACTGTGTCATGTACTGATATTAAGTTGACAAAGAAAAGCAGGAGATGAGGTGAGGGGATTTAGAGGAAAAAGCACCAGACCGAAAGGCAGGATAACCAGGTTCTAGTCCCAGTTCCAGGGCTAAATAGTTGAATGGTCTCAGGCAAGTCACTTATTTACTTCTTGGAGTCTTGATTTCCTTAAGTGTTATTGGACTAGGTTCCTAAAGTCCTTTCCACTTCAACATTCTAGAATCATATAGAATCCTATAGAAATAGAAGTTGGTACAATGGATGGAACTCGACCAGGAGTCAAGAATTCAAATTTGGCTTCAGACACTTACTGGTCAAGTCATTTAACCTCTGCCTGCCTCAGATTCCTCATCTGTAAAGTGAGGATAATAATAATGATAATAACCTCCCAGGGTTGTGAGGATAAAGTGGGATATTTATACAACGCTTCACAAATCTTAAAGTTCTCTCTTCTCTCTCTCTCTCTCTCTCTCTGTCTGTCTCTTTGTCTCTGTCTCTCTTTCCTTTCTAATTCCTTCCTTACATGAGATAGAGAAGGGGTAGCAGCAATCACCCTGGCATACCCAGGATGGTTGGCTAGCACAATCTGCTTTTAATCTGCTTTTCTAGGAAAGACTGCTCAAAAAAGGGTTAACAATCCTACTTTTAATTACATTGACTAGTTCAGGGGAAGGGTCAGCACCCTGAACATCAGAGAAAATACAAGCAGAGAAATTGGCATAAAGAACAACAGACAGGGCTCTGACTGCCTGAATCAAAGCAATATTGCTGTGTACTTTACATACACCACTGGATCAAGACAGCCTTTACATCTGAGCAGTTGGGAAGCTCTGAACATAAAGCTACTCAGAGTCTCAACAAGGGAATCAAAAGATCCTTCTCATAAGTGAACCCCCAAAGCAAAATACCAACTCAGAGAATATATACCCTTCTCAGAGCCAGAAGGCATCACAACCCTCATGACTCAGTGCCTAATCAACTTAGTACCGAAAGGTGTGAAAGCCTTCTTACAAGCAAGCCTCCCCTAAGCAAGCTTCCCTAAATGGGCCCCACATGAAGCCTATTAATGGGTGGGGAAGATCTTCATATCCCATTAACATTACAGAAGGGGAAGCATAAGTGATTTTTGTTTATGCTTTCATTTAAAATCTAGATTGGGAGCAAAACCAAAGATAGTATCTTCAAACATGGCTTATGTTCTCTCCTTGCTAGCAGGGATTGTTTCATTTTTTTTGTATTTGTACCTCCATTGCCTAGTACAGCATCTGGTACACAAGAGACATTTAATAAATGCTTATTTATTGACTGATTTATTGAGTATCTATGATATACCTAGCATTGTATTAGACTGGGAGTGGTGGTGACCTTGTGTGATGATGAAACAGCTTCTAATTGGCTATAAAACCAGAACAGATGCCTCTACAAGTGAATTCCCAAACAAAAGGAATGACCCTTTGATCTCTTGGTCTCTTTTGCTTCCTGGTAGTGGATAAGGCAAAGGCTGCTATGAACTGCAGGGTGAGGGAGAGGAGTTGAGCCACATCACCTTACTTGCCACCACAGGTCTGTGGGTATGGGATAGCTGTCTTTCTTTTGAGTTTGTTCTTTCCTGTTTTCTCTACTTTCTTAGGTAAATGAATATTAATAGAGAGGGATGTCCAGGTGACTATGTAAATTCAAGAGATTCTGAGGGTTTATCAGAAGTCCCATCAGCTTGTGGTGCCAAAGAATTAGAAATTGAGAGGATGCCCATCAATTGGGGAATGGCTAAACAAGTTGTGGTATATGAATGTAAATGATGAGCAGGCAGACTTCAGAAAAACATGGACTTACATGAACTGATGCTGAGTGAAGTGAGCAGAACCAGGAGAACATTGTACACAGTAACAGTCACATTGTGAGATGACCAACTTTGATAGACTTAGACCTTCTTAGCAGTACAATGATCTTAGGCAATTCCAAAAAACTCATGATGGAAAATGCTATCCACATCCAGAGAAAGAACTATGGAGTCTGAATGTAGATCAAAGCATACTATTTTCACTTTTGTTTTTTTTTTCTTTCTTGTGGTTTTTCCCTTTTGTTCTGATTCTTCTTTCACCACATGACTAATGTGGAAATATGTTTAATATGACTGTACATGTCTAACCTATATCAGATTTCTTGCTGTCTTGAGGAGGGAGGAGGAGATGAAGGAGAAAAAAAATTTGGAACTCAGAATCTTATAAAAGTTAATGTTGAAAATTATCTTTACTTGTAATTGGGAAAATATTAAATACTATTAAGTAAAAAATAACACAAGTCCCATCAGCTCCTACAGGCAGTGACAATGGCTACTGGTATGGAAGGAGGTGATGACAGAGGAAGTGCCAGTATATACAACGATATTTACCTGAGGATGCTGATGACTTTAGGGACAGCGACCCATTGTGAGGGAGAGCCATCTGTGTTCTATCGATAGGTGTTGATCCTCAGAGCCCAGATGAGAGCTCCAATTAAGTGGTACTTGTGGAGGACACCACAAAATGAAAAAAAAAAACACCTTCCAGTGTCTCATATATGAAGCAATCCCTTGGCCATAGGTATGTACCTTACATGTGGGTTTTCTTTGGAATCTTTACTGGTACTTTACTGGTACTGGTGGGCCTCTTCCTGCTAAATCTACTAGTGGGGCACCTACCCCTGGTAAAACACCATACTGTATCGGGGGATACCTCCTTTAATTCTCTTCATACACTTTACATGAGGTAATCTCAGTTAAATCATATGTGGGAGCCCAAAAACCTGGTATTGGTTATATGCATGTCACCCTATGTGTGAATCCAACCCTACATGACCAAGAAGTTTTCTATGTGTGAATCTTTATTTACTTGAGAGCTAACTTATATGAGAATTCTGAGAGGAGCAGTTAGCCCCACTCTAGGGATTCCTACCTGTGAGTATGAGTTGGGAGAATAGCCCAGAGGGGTGGCTACAGAACAAAGACAAGAGATCAGGAATAATTTGACTTTAAGTCATGATCCCAAGTCAGTCTTTTCTCTTTATCTTTTCTTTCCCTTTCAATTATTATGCATTTGTTATTCCCTTTCCTCTACCCATTAGAAAGACAGCAAAGAAGGAAGGAAGGAGGAAAGGAAAGAAGAAAGGAAGGGAGGAAGGAAGCAAAAAAGGAAGGAAGGAAAGAATCCATGTATCACGTATGTGATTAAGTAGAACAAATTCCCGTGTTTGTCCACATCCAAAAAAAGCCTAATTCTTATTCTGCATAATTAGTTCATTATCTCTCTGTTATGAGGTGGGAAGAGTTCTTTCTCATTAGTGCTCTGGAATAATAATTGACTATTTAGTTTGCAGAGTTCTTAAGTCTTTCAGAATTATTCAGTTTAACAATATTGATGTTAGAATGTAAATTGTTATTTTGGTTCTGTTCACTTCATTTTGCATCAGTTCATACAAATCTTCTCAGATCCTTCTGGAATCATCTCTTTCTTCCTTTCTTACAGCACAAGAATATTCATATACCATAATTGGTTCATTGATGGACCTTTTCTCTAACCAATACGAATATACTCATCTAAAAACCAAAACCCCTCTAACTTAATTCTGATCAGTTACCAAGGGCATGTTTTTCTTAGCTTCTACCACTGGGTGTCACTGTTAACCTGCTTCTTGCATTTCTAGTTAGGACAACCTGAAAGTTGGTGGTTAAAATGAATAGATCACAGCCTGGCCTACCTTCTCCACGTTTGGGTATGTGATACACCAGAGACTGTCTGATCCAATACGCAATTCAATCTCCTGTGTACAAATATTTTTCTTGGATAAAACTAGGATCAAAATAGGGTCAGATAGAAGTATCGGCTGTTGCTCAGCTGCTCCAGGAAATGTTTCTTTCATTTAAAATGACAGCAGGCTTAGGAATTAAAAACAAAACAAAACAAAATTCCAGTGGATCCACAAGACATGAAAGTTATTTTTGACTGTCACCTCATGGAGAAATACAAATGTAGAAATGACCACTGCATGTGAACAGACATTTCTTTTTGAAATAGGATTTTTTTAGGACTTGGAGCCAGAAAGGAAATTTGGACCTGTTCTAACCTTTTTTATTTTACATAGGAGGAAAGTGAGGCTAGGAGGAAGAAATGGCTTGCCCCAGGTCATGCAGATAGTAGCCAAGCTGAATTATGAACTGAGTTCTTTTGGCTACATTGTTCTTTCTAAAGTTCAAAAGATTTAGAACTAGAGTTCTTGTCTAATAACTTATTTTCCAGAGAAAAAGGCTGAGTCTTGGAAAGAGGAAGTGACTTTGCCAAGGTCAAATAAGTTATACAGGAGCAGAATCTGTATTCACATTTAAATTCACTGACTCCATTGCACCCTAATGACTGGTGGAGACTGACTGCTTCTGACATATGAACTTGGCCTCTGGTAAGATTGGAGTTATACCAATGTGATCCTTCTTGTGCCACTTGGAATATGACATTTTGGGAGATGGTGGTGAATTGTGGACTTCATCCTTTGTGTTTGATCAACAGCAACTGGTGAAGCGGCCATCCAGCTACTGAACAGAATCTAACAGGGCCTAAAAAGTATGGATGATATGTGGTTTGTAGCTGGTGTTTGTGTGTGTGTGTGTGTGTGTGTGTGTGCGCGTGCGTGCGCGTGCATACAGGTGTCATGTTTTATCTTTGTTGTTCAGTATTTATTGAGGGCTAGATTCCCTGCTTTCCTGAGGAAGTGCTGGGAGAAAAAAGCAGAAGTGAAAGGAGGAATTACCAACACTTATAAAAAAAAAAAATCCTGAGACAGGTACCACTCTAAGACTGACTGCAGTGATCAACAAAGATCTTAGCTTTTTATTAGACATCCTCCAAACATGGATAATTGTGTCGATTCTATGGTATTTTAAAAGCTGCAAATGTACCTAGATCAGAGTTCCTAGAGACAGAATTTAACAGAAGCCTGCTTACTTAGATCTTAAAACTAAAGGTGAAAAATAGGCATTTATCCATTTAGAAAGTGATTTTATAATGATAATAATGATAACTATGTAATAATATATTGTATAATCATTATAGAAATTAATACAAACAGGTATAAATTAATAATATATAAACTTTACATGAAATTATGCAAGTATAATATATACTACTACCACTAACAATAAGTAAATGAATGAAGAAAGGAAGGAAGGAATAAAGAGAGAAAGAAAGAAAGAAGGAAAGATTGAGTTTGCATATCTCACCTAGCCTAGAAGTGCAGTCATGTCTCACAGTTTTGATCCCACTCTAATGAGCACAGGAAACTGACTTGCTCCATAACGAGCTGGACTGGTTTGCCTCTCCTTAAGCAACCTGATGGTCCCTTACTCCTGGGGGGTTTACCATAGTTGTGCTGAACTTAGTGCAGACATCAGATTGGCTTTTCTCACTGCAGCTCAGAGCTCCTGAGCCTGAGATCAGCAACATCAGTGTTGCCAGCAACTTGGATTACAGGTATGTGCCACTATGGTCCAAGTACTCTATTAAATGTTAAGAATGAATAGAATCCTAAATACCTGACCAATTAAAGCTTCCCAATAAATATAATGGGTTGCCCTGGGAGTGTGATGGTATTTGCTGTCACAGGAGGTGTCCAAATAGAGGCCAGACATTTGCTGAGGACATTCTCATTTACAGTTTGCTGATATCCTGCTCCTTCTCATTCTGAAATTCTATAGGTAATTTTTTGGTTACTTATTGTTCAGTTGTTTCAGTTGTGTCTGACTCTCTGTGACCCCATTTGAGATTTTCTTGGCAGAGATAATGGAGTGGTTGGCCATTTTCCTTCTCCGGCTCATTTTACAGATAAGGAACTGAGGCAAACAGGATTAAGTGACTTGCCCAGGGTCACACAGCTAGTGTTTGAGGCTGCATCTGAACTTCAGAAATTCATAATTGCTCACATTTAGATAGCACTTTAAGGTTTGCTTTAAATGCAGAATCTCATTGGATTCTTACAACAACCTTGTGAAGTAACAGCTCGTAATATCATCGTCATCTTACAGATGAGGAAACAAAGGGTGATTGTGGTTAAATGGAGCGTCCAGGGCTTAAACAGATAGTATAGGAGAGATGTGGGGGTTCACAACCAGATTTTTCTTATTTAGAATCTAACATTATCCATTAAACTATGCAGGAAAATGATACTTGTTCCCAATTAGTTGTCTTGTTTGGTTTGGGGACAGCTCTACAAATACTACTGATTTTGTGGTGGGGGAAAAAACAAAAAAATATTTATTTATTTAATTTTGAGGAGAAATTGGTCCCAATCAGAAAGCTATTTGTTTTTCCCAGCCAAATCAAGTTTATGCAAAGCTGGCAGAGACTGCCCCAGTGTGCCAGAGTCTACAAAAAGACTGCATAGCCCGGGGCTGGTCTGAAAAGCTTCTCTTTGTGGTGTAACGGGAAGAAGGAAATAAAAAGATCGGTTTTCACTTGATTGGTTTCCAAACTGCCACCTTTAGATTTGGCCTTCCCTTCCCAGTAGAAAAGAGCCCTCTGTGAGAATGTAGTTCTGACTTCATGTGGCTTCCCATCTTTTTTCTTTGTCTTCAAGAGCATCACTGGTGGGATTTAAACAAGGAAGTCTTGCTACGAAAAGAAATGGCTCCATGACAGTTTTGAGGAAAATTATTATCCTGGTTTTTGTTTTTTAGAGAGTGAAAACACAAACAAAACTTACCCTGAAGACTGGGTCCATTCAAGTTTTGTGTGACTGGTAAATTACTTTACCTCCCAGGGGAACATGTTAAGGAAGATGAATTAGATGATCTCTTAGACTTTCTTCCAGCTTTGACACTCTCTGGGTTCTATTTTACGGTCCTTTTTCAGCTCTGATTCTATGTTAGCTGTTCTTCTTCTATTATTATTATCCATTGGATAAATACAATTAACATTGATAACATCTGTACATGGACATTTGGTCCATAGAACTTTTCTGCATGTGGATTTGTTCAGTCAAGTTCTTCCAAGTCATACAGGATTAAGTGACTTGCCCAAGGTCACACAGCTAGTTAAGTGTCTCAGATCACATTTGAACTCAGGTCTTCCTGCCTCCAGGCCCAGTGCTCTATCCATTGTACCACCTAGCTGACCCTGTATGTGGATAATTGGGTCAAGAAAAAAAAAAGACTCTAGTAAACTATGTTTTTAAATAAAGCCAGATAGTGACTTGCTCCCTTCATCTCAATAATTATAATCCTTTTTGTCATTCTGACTATTTGATTATATTTGTCTTTTGAACCAGCTTGTACCTTGAGAAGTCCAGGGAGAGGGAAGTTTTGGGTTCCCTCTGAGAGGTCAGTTGAAGTATAGCTTCAGTTATAGCTGCAGTCCTGGGTCCAGAATGAGACAGTCTAGCATTATGTAGTAGTAGGATCTGGTCGGCTATTTATTGTAGAACCTCACAGTGGGATAGGTTGGTTAGAGGGATAGTGTCTGGTAGCAGAAGCAGCATTGGATTCCCAGATTTGAATCTTATATTAATCACTTTTTAGCTATGTGACCTTGGGCAATACTTTCTGTTCTCTGGGACTCAGTTTCCTCCTCTATAAAATGGAGAGAATAAAATCGGCATTCCTTACCTCACTGGGTCGTTGGGAGTAGAGTGCTTCATAAATCTTAAGTACTATATTCCTGTGGCTATGAGACCTGATGCCCAGATAAACTGGGTTCACTTTTACCAACTTGTTTTATGAGTCAGGAAAGCTGCTGTTTGCAGAATCTCATTTACACCACCTATACTTAATAAAGAAGGTGGAAAAAGTGGATTTGCTTGTCCCTTTTTCATTGTCTGTAAAGCCTCCATGGAATGACACCCCCCCCCCCCCGCCGCCACCCCAAAGACTACTGCAGAAGATGCATTCTTCTAGAAATTGTGTTCATCACAAAGCTCTTGTGAAAGGTTGTGTGATGTATAGTATGAATTTCTCATGTCTCCCCACCAACTGAATGCTTTCAACTAAATTTCTCTATAATTCTTCCATATGTGTCTCCCACACCTGTGACAGCACATCCTCAAAGAAAGAAGACATTTCTTATCGTTAAGTTTCATTGTCTTTCCTACCTGCTTTTAGATGGTTGGTTTGGGGCATACGGTTGAATCAATTAACAGAGGACTTGCAGAATTACAAGTACAGTTATTAAAGGATAGTGTAATTAACTTCTTCAGACTAATTGAAAATTTTCATTTAGAAGGAACAGCCAAGTGCCTTTCTGCTTAACTGCTTTCTTGCATAAAATAACTCTCATGAAAAGGTTCTTTACTGTGCATTCACAGACACAGTACCTCTGAGGTTGCTGCTGAATTTTTAAGAAAGAATCGAATTATTTCTCTCTCAGATTACTCCATAGAGCTAGACAGAATTTTACCTAGCAGTCAACATCAAGGTGGAACTCAGAAGAGGAAGAGTGGGGGGGAGACTGGAGGGATTGGGTCAGTGATGATGAAGTCAGAATGTGGATCAGCTATGGAGGACTGATGAAGAAGAGGGTGAGCCAGGGATGAAGATGGGAGAGATTGAGTGAAGGAGTGGGCACAGAGATTTTGTGGAACACAGTAGCATTCGGAGGAGTGCAACATAGGGAAGGAAGGAAGACTGGAAAGAGCTCTGGATTTGGAAACAAAATCAAGTTCAAATTCTGGCTCGGTCCTTTTGGGACCTGTCTCTAGGCTTCATCTTTAAAAGGCTCAGGTTGTAAACAGATGTAATGTACCATTCTTTCCAGTTCTAAAACAAACAACCCCACAAAATACCAGCCTAAGGAACAGCTGGTTGACACATAAACTTTTAAATGAATGCTAGGTAAGTTAAGTTTTCAGTCTCAGTGCTGTAGGCAAACTATAAATGAATGAATAAATAAAAATTGTTTCTTAAGCACTTGTTATGTGCCAAGTATGGTGCTAAGTTCTGAGGATACTAATAGAAAAATTGAGACAGTCTCTTCTCTCAAGGAGACCCACTTTAATTGGGGGTGACTACACATGAAAGAGGGGCATCTAGGTGGCTTAGTGCTGGACCTGGAGTCAGGAAGACCTGAGTTCAAATCCAGTCTCAGACACTTACTAGCTGTGTGACCCTGGGCAAGTCACTTAACCCTGAATGCCTCAGTTTCCTCATCTGTCAAATGAGCGACAGAAAATAAAATGGCAAACCATTTCAGTGTCTTCAAGAAAACTCCAAACAGGGTCATGAAAAGTCAGACAAAACTGAAAAGCAACTGAACATGTAAAAGAAAGTTAGCTGCAGGATAGATGGAAAGGCCTGAAAGGCGTAAGGGTATGGCTGGGGTGGGTGCTTAAGGTGCTTTGGTAGGTAAGACAGGAATGATCGGAGGTCTGCAGTAAGTAGAAGCAGGCCTGGAGGACCTAAGGACACAGTGGGTGAAAAGTTGGTAAGGTCTAGTGGTTTTACATTTTACCACACGGGTTATAGTTGAGGCTCCCAATTCATCCAAGTGATTTGAGCATCCATAATGTTCTTCCTGCAAAAAGCCAGCCCATGGAGTCTGGGCAGGAAAAGGATGGGGGAAAGGGCAACCTTAATGAAGGACCTTCCTACCTAGCCACCTTGCTGGGGTCTCTACCTTCTACTTTCAGAAGGAGAAGAGAGGAATTAAGAGATGTTTAGAAGTGGTTTTAGATAGCATAAGAAAGTAAAGAGCTTTGGGAAGAAATCAGTCAGTATGTATTTATTAGGAACGTACTATGGATTAGTACTGTACTAGGCACTGGGGATACAAAAACAGAAGCGAAAAATCACTGCCTTCCTGGATAGGGGAGAAAACACACACACACACACACACACACACACACACACACATATGTATATAAAAAACAGATACAAGGTAACCTGGTTGGGGTGGGGTGGGACTAGCAGATGGGGGGATCAGGAAAGGCCTCATGCAGAAGTTGGTGCTTGAACTGAATTGTGATGGAAACCAAGGATTACAAGAGGTGATAGAGCAGAAGAGTACCTTTCAGGCAAGGAGGACAAAGTACAAAGGCATCCAGAAAGGAGATGGAGCGTCATGTATGGAGAATGGTCAGAGGGCCGGCTGAAGGTGCAAGACAGTATTTTGAGAGACTGCTCTACATCATCTTCGAACTACTAATGAGCAAATCAGTGCTGGATGTTAGTAAGCAGAAAAAATGAGTCGGGAGCCAGTTTCTGTCCTTTGTAGCAGGATCAGCAGTCCTATAGCTAGATATGTTTGGCTATACTCTTGCCTGGCAAAGGTGGACTAAAGCACCTCCCTAAGTCCCTTCAGACCTTTTCAATCCCCTGAATCTCTCTCTCTCTCTCTCTCTCTCTCTCTCTCTCTCTTTAATAGCTGGCTATTCTTATCATTCGTTTTAACAAGAAAGTCCAAAGGTGAACGATCCATCTATGCAGGAACAACCCAGTTCCTCTTTGAAACCTGTGACTAAATGAATGTAGTATCACAGAATGACAGAACTGGAAGGACCCTTGGAGCACATCTAGTCCAATCCTTGCCTTTTACCCACAAAACAAAACCAGAAATCCTCAGCAGTTGAGATGTGTCCAATATCACAGAGGTAGGTAGACACCAGAGCCTAGACTAATAAGTTAGTGTTTCTCTATCTTATAGGAATTAGAGTTGGAAGAGGTTATCTAGTTCTCTTCCTCCCTAAGTAATCCCTCCCACCACTTTACAGATAAGACTCAGAGATGTTAAGTGTCTTGTCTGGGATCCAGGTCACATGACTTCAATCAACATTCTGTATTCAAGATTCCAAGAGGCCTTTAAGACTAACTTTCCTATCAAAGGTCACCAACTTTCCCACAGTCATTTAGATGGAGGTTTCATTAAGATAAAATGAAAAGTCTAGTGCCCTATTCACATCTAGTGCCCTATTATTTTATAATATATTTTCAACCTTGCCTTTGTGAACTATTATTTATTATTTATTAGTATTGTTTGAACCTACCTTTATGTGGCTAGAAAATTGTCTAACTGGAAAAGCTTACTGTAGAGGTCAGGCTGACTTTAGAAATGCTCCAGGGAAGCTGGATGGTTGTGAGAAATGCTTAGACCTCACTTGGTAATATGGAAAGTAGACGTAGGGGAATGTTTAGGGACAGTGAGAATGAGTTCAGTTTTGCCATATTGAGCTTAAGATTGGGCATTCAATTGGAGATGTCTGAAAAGCATATATGAGCTTGGGATCAACAGAGAAGTCTGAGGGCAGGAGAGGTAGATTTGAGAATTTGAGAATCTATAGCTTAGAGATGGCGATTGGATCCATGGGAACTGATGAGATCACCAGGTGAAGTAGTATAGAGGGAGAAGAGAAGAGGCTCCAGGACTGAACCCAGAGTAATACTTCTGGTTAGAGGGCTTCATATGGACAAGGATCCAGAAAGGAAACAGAAAAAGGAGAAACAGGAAAGAAAGATGTCCCAAAAACCTAGACAGAAGAGGAGAGGTTGATCAACAGTGTCAAAGGCTACAGAGAGGTCAAGGAGAATGAGGGTAGAGAAAAGGTCATTGGATTTGGCAGCTAAGAGATGAATGGTTACTTGGGAGAGAGCAGTTTCGGTGGAATGAGTTGAATTGACTGGACAGCAATTACTTTCATTCTCCAATTAGAATCCTTGCTTATGTACTCAGGACTCTTGTTTTAGCAATGCCTGCCATTTCCTGGCGTTTCTTTGGTTAACCATATGCTAGTCAATAGCTGTTTGCTTTTTATTTTGAGGAAGTAAGGAAAAACAGCATTAAGTAAAGTAAACACAACCTTAACCTTTTCTTCTTTCTCTCTCTTATCCTGCCCTAGACGGAAGGAGGAACAAAATTTTTTCCCCTGAGCTACCTCATAAAAGAGAAGTAGCAGCTAATAAATACCACCAGCTGTTCGATTTCACTGAAGAGCAAGAAAGAGTGCAGCTGCTGTAAAAGCAGGGGCAGTTCATGAATGAGCAGTGCCATATTAACTCATTACCTTTAAAGACGAAGCCCTCATAGCAGATTCCCAGGCTACAGCCATGGAGGATAACTCCAGGATGCAGAGCAATGCCATGCGTCAGGTAAGGTTCTGTTCATTTTCCATGGTAGTTGGCAAGGATTTCTTCCTAGGTGGAAAATTCATGCTGCCAAAGCCCTCCCTCCTCAGTTCCACTTCTTAGGCTTTTCACCATCCTTTAAGAATCCACTTAGGGGCCACCTCTTCAACATCACTTCCCTCAGTTGTGAGTATTATCTCCTTTCTCAACCTACCTTCTATTTACATCTGTGAGCATGGCGTATCCCCGATTCTTCCCTGACCTACAGAATGCAAGCTCCTTGAGGCCAGGGATGGTTTTACTTTTTTCTTCTTAGTGGCTGTGCCTAGTATAGAGTAAGCACTTAATTAAAGTTTGTTGAATTGGATTTCTTACAGACTTCTCTATGCCTTTCATAGAATTATTGTAGGAAAAAATGCTTTAGAACATATAGGGGTCTGAAGTGGACCCAAGATCTTTGGATCTAGAATGGGAATAGACCTTAGATATCAATTTACATTTTACTTATGAGGTTCAGAGAGGTCCCCCCGAAGGTCACATATCAAGTCTCCCCACTCCAAATCAATTGCTCATTCTGCTAAGGAAACTTGCCTCTCTCTCATTTTATTGATGAGGAAACTGAAGCTATGAGAAGTTAAGATCATCATAGTATGTTGGAAAGAACACTGAACAAGGAGACTGGAGAACAGGATTCTAGCCCTGGCTCTGCCACTAATTAGCAGTATGATCTGGAGTAATTAATTCACTCAACCTCTTTGGGTGTTAGTCTCAGAGCTGGGAATTGAACCTATGACTTAGCAAACAAGACCAGTACTCTTTTCACTTTACCTCGCTGCCTCTTGATGAGCTCCCAGGGCCCTTTTAGCCTTCGGTTGGCCTGTTGGTAGGATTCTCTAGTCTAGTGTGGCTGACACATCACACTTTCTGGCCATGTAACAGAGAGAAATTGTGCAAGGATTTTGTATCCTTGGAAATATATTTTCCCACAGTAATGGACAATATTGGATTTAGTTTATCTAAGAATATGTCATTTCTGCCTTTTCTTTTGGTCTGGAAATGGGGGAACCAGACCCTGGATTGAGAAAGGAGACCATTCTAGACAGGTTTGTGAGAGTTGGTACCAGGTAAAAATGATTAATAGCAATAGACCCCAAGATAAAACCAAACTTTCCTTAGTGATCTAGTGAAGCCCAGGGGAACAGCAAGTGCTTAGTATTCATGATGAGCAATGTAATTGATCACAGAAAGGTTGAGTCATTTAGCTTGCAGTTAGCAAATTACTCACAGTAAGACCACTTGATCTGTACTTACAGTTCGTGGAACTGGTGGCACTATTCATACAACAGCCCAGACTAGCTGTGGGAGGCTCAGGTGGAAAAGGGATCTGCTACTGACCAAGGAAAGACGGGGAGGAGAGCTTCCAGAGAGTCTCAATTTTAGTCTATTTCTAGAATTTACATACACATATATGTATATGCATATGTATGTGTGTATATATATAGCTACATGGTATCCATGTGTACATATACATGTATATACCTATACACACACATATAAATATGTATATGTAAGGGTGCGCCCCTTTCAAATTTGGCAAATTTATAGATTGTAAGAGTCAAGGACAGATACAATGTTAGACCCTGAGTAGGTGATTTGTAGTCAGGAAAGCAGTAGAGACAATGGACTTGTCTTAGTATTTTCTTTCCCAGTTGCTTATTTGTATAAAACTAACAGGAGAAAAAAATATTTTATTTAAAATATTGAGGAACCCTAAACCCCAAGGCTATTCTGCAACTATTGAGCAAATGGCCATAAGCCTTAGAGATGAAGATTTGTGAAATGTACTAGCTGGTCACCCTAATTTTGAGTGAGGTATCACACTGAGGTGACCAATCCCTGGACTAGAAAATATAGTCAAAGAAAATGATAGACTATATCCCTCTGCACTCTCATCTGTTGCTTGGGAAGTGAAACCACCACCAATAACACCACCACCTCAAAGCCCTCAAAGAGGAAGTAAAACTGGAAACTTTTGCCAATTCTTGGTTAAGGAAGTCTGTCCTCTTTGAAAGAGCTCAATATTACCCCAACTGAAGGGGGGTGCAGCCAGAGAGGGGTTTGATATGTATACTTAGATAAATTTGTTCAATGAACTTGTCAAGTTTTGTAATCAGGGACATGATGCATAGGAGAGTCCTTTCCTCTCCTCTGTTCTCCTCTCCTCTTTCCTCTTCTGTCCATTGTTCTCCTCTCCTCTCTTCTTTTCTCCTCTCCTCCATTCTCTTTTCTTTTCTCTCTATAAATTCCTCTCTCTCCTTGCCTTCCTTTTCTGTCTGATTTCCAAAATTCATCTCTCTTTTTAATTCTCTCTTCCTTTCCTGCCCACAACCAAATTTCCTTCTGCTGTTACCTGGATAAGTTAGGCTGGGTTGATATAACTAGATTTTATGGATTATTGAGGTTAAAAAAAGGCATCTTGGGTTTAACTATCTGGATGTTTCTGGCAAATGTAGGCTTCTCTTGTATGAATTTACTAATTTCCACAGTTCAGTAAAAATTTGAGTTGGAGGCTGTTTTGAGTCATCTGTCTCATTTCAACTTTTGGCTTTGACCATCACCTAGAGAAGTGGGTGAGACTTATTCTGAATACAGTAGGAGTAAATGACATGATGTTCAGTGAATAAGAGACATTTAATTTCCAACTTTAAAACTTAAAATCTTAAAAATGAAGTATCTTAAAACTTAGAGGAATGACTATTGTGGGTCATTAATTTAGCTTAACATGCTAGTTCCATTGGCTCATTTTTTCAATAGGTTTGCAAATTAATTTAGAGGTAACTTATTTTTCTGCTAGATTTATTTTTTCTCCTTAGCTCAATGAAGCTAATGAGACTAAAGTTTCATATATTTGTATGTAATTTTACATGTACATGTTGTTCCCCTAGACAGATTATAAACTCCATGAAATCAGAAACTGGTTCATTTTTGCCTTTATCACAAGGGCCCACCAGAGTATCTTGATTGATTGGCATAGAGACTAGTCAGCTTTACAGTTTCAAGGTAGCCCTTCATCACAAGGTAGATTGGGCCCCAGAGTGGGGATGTATTAGCATGATGTAACCCCTCTAGGAGTAAGAAACAACTGAGAATTATTCATTAGAATTATATTTCTAGAAGGACTTAACTTATTTTGTACTAATATATATATTTTCTATTTACAGAAGTTAGGCTTACTATTTTATAATCTCCTAGGGAAGACTGGAAAGGTACCTGAAAATGAGAAGAGAGCTCACACTATGACTATAATAACTTTCAAACAGACTGTCCTGCTGCCACTCTCTTTCCCTTTTCAGTAAGTGCTTTCTACTGATACCAAAATAAACTTCCTTATGAATCAATCTAGTCATATAGCAAATCTTACGTGGCTTTGCATTGCTTCTTAAGGCATTCAAGGATCTCTGAAATTTTACATCACCCTACCTAATGAGACTTATTTCATGTTACCGTCCTTTATTCTGCCCACATCGTTCACTTTCTGTACCTAGAACATACTTAACCAACTCTGTGGTTTTGTTTATTCTGTTCTTTATGCCTGAATGTATTCTTTCCATGTTGAATTCCTTTAAAACCCATTTCAAATGCTCCCTCCTCGGTCAAGACTTCATTGATCCTCTCCATCGGTAAAAAGCCTTCTCCCATGGACCTCTCCCAAAGCTTTGTTTTGCCTTTATCTAATGCAGTCATTTCATTAGCATGCAAGCTCATTGTGAGTGGTGATTGTTTAATTCTTCATATGCCTATCCCTTGCATGTAGTACAATGCCTGCTCCATAGTAGGCATTTCAATTCTTGTTGATTAGTGTAATATATATTATATCCGTAGCTGTTGGTGTCATAGCTCCCATTAGACTAAAAGGTAAACACAGGTAGAGGCCATGCCTTAGGCTAAATTTTGTATGTTCCTCAATGACTGGGGCTTTACACACTGCTGCGCGCTTTATTAGCATTTGTTGAGTTGAATTGAACTGAATGGCTGGTTATCGTACCACTGTGGTCCCCTTGACCAGGCCAACATTATGAATATTGTGTTCAGTTTTGAGGACCATATAGTTGGAAGGAAACTGATAAAATGGAATAGTTCTAGAACCCTTCCAATGAGCTCACATTCTAATATGATGAATGCATTAGGTAAAGGCAAAACAAAGTGTTCTGGGAGGTCCAAGGGAGAAGACTTTTTACCAATGGAAGGAATTGATGAAGTCTTAATAGAGGAGGGAGCATTTGAAGTTTTTAAAGGAATTTATCAGAGAAGAAATACATTCCAGTGTATAAAGGGACTGAGGATTTGTTGAAGAGACTATGAATATGTAACTTGGAGAGAAGCTTTTGAAGGAAGAGATCCTCTCTCCTTTAATATTTGAAGGGTTGTCATGTGAAAGATGGATTAGATCCAGAAGTTGAAGGAAATGGAGAAGATGATGCTCTAACCTATGGGTAGCTAGGTAGAGTAGTGGGTAGGGTGTCGGGCCTGGAAGTTTGAAGACTAGAGTTCAAATCTGGTCTCAGACACTTGCTAGCTGTGTGATCTTGGGCAAGTCATTTAACCTGTACTTGCTTCAGTTTCTTCATCTGTAAAATGGGGATAATAATAGCACCTACCTCCCAGGATTGCTGTGAGGATCAAATGAGATAATTTTTGTAAAGTGCTTAGCATAGTGCCTAGGACATAGAAAGTACTATAAAAGTGCTAGCTACAATAGCTATTATTCAGACTGTAGAAGAGAAGATGTGTATGTGTGTGTGTGTGAGTGTGTGTATGTGTATACACGTGTACATGTGGATTGTCTTTCAAGTATCTGAAGGGTTTTGTAATATGGAAGAGGAATTATATTTATCCTCCTTGACCCCAGGAAGCAGAATTAAGAGTGATGGCTGAATTATAAAGAGGCAGATGTTGGCTTGACATCAGGAAGACCTTCTCAAGAGCTAGAGCAGTCCCAAAGTAGAACCAACTGCTTTAGAAGGCAGTGGATTCCTCCTCACCAGGGTCTTCATGGAAACTAGAAGACCATTAATGGGGATGTGGTAGAGGAAATTCTAGAGTCCTTAGACTAGATGACCTCTGAGTCCCTTGCACCTCTGAGTTGCTGAGATACATAGAAAAAAGTTGTGAACAATAGATGGAAACAAGCAGGAGGTAGATTTGGTCTCAACATAAGGAAACATGTTCTCATGGTTAGAATTGTTCCAAAGAGGAGTGGGCTACCTGGAGAGGGACTAGGTTTCCCCTCCCCTGGAGATCTTCTGGCAGAAGCTAGATGGCCACTTTTGGGGAATGTTGTAGAGGGATTCATGCTTCAAGTGTGGCTGGGCTAAATGCTCTTTGAAGTCGCATCCTACTTGGATCTTTTTTTTTAAATAATCTTTTATTGATATGTTTTAATGTCACCTTCATTTCTGAATCTTTCTCCCATACCTTAATTCAGCCAGCCAGCCATGGCTTTTAATAAAGACTAATAAAAGAGAAAACCAAAACTAGTTTTGCAAAATCTACCAATACAGCGACCATATATGATAGTACATTCAATATTGTGCACCCAAAGTCCCCCATTTCTGCAAAAGGAGGGAGGAAGTTGTATTTTCTCAACTCTCCTATGGGACAAACTTGATCATTATAATCACATGACCCCATTGTTGTATTCATTGTGTGTGTTATTTTCTTGGTTGTGCTTACTTCACTTTGTGTCATTTCTATTATCATATTCCATAATGGAGTATAACTTGCCAGGAGGTAGATATTTTTCTAATTTTTCATACTTCTCCAGTTCTTCCTGAGCTCTTCAAAGTGGCAGCTAGTGGCCTTGCAATGATTTTGGTTAATTGTTTATTTTGCTGGGGCTAGAAGTCTTCAGGGCCAGAAATTTTTGTATAACTCAACCTCTTGGAATTGTCTTTGACCAAGTCTTCCCCGACATCCTCTAAACATTGTCTACCTTTGCTCCCAGTTCACAGATCACCTTTATGGTGAAGATGTAGATAAAAAGAAATCATTAAGTGCTTTTGACTTTTTGATCTGTAAGAGGGAGTAAACAGCATGTTAATGAAACTGCAGAGTCGACTGAATTCAGAGCTATTGCAAACAGCAGAAATAATGAAAGCAAACATAAAGATGCTAGAAATATGGTTGGGACATTTAAAAAATTGCGATGCAGCTCAGAAAATAAACTAATAATAAAAATCATAATTGAGAGAGAATGAAAGCCCCAACTTTCAGAGAAGATAGGGAGAGATCAGGTGGTGGCTTTAGCTTAGTCTGTTTCAGGAAGTCCGGGTGAATTCCCCGAGGGCACTGAAAGACCTTGCCATTGTGCTTAGTGAAATACTACTGATGATTTATGGGGGATCATGGAGATTGGGAGATGCTGGAAAGAATGGAGAAATGTTTTGGTTTTCTAGAAAGGGGGGAAAAGGTGTGCTCACCAACAGTCTGAGAAGTTTAATGATGATTATTGGTATGCCTCTAGAGTGGATTATTAAATAAGTGGCTTATGAACATTTAGAAATGAAATTGCTTGGTAGGAGACACTGGGGGTCAAAATAAGTCATGCTAATTTTATTTCCTTTATTACAAGGCTGATCCCACCAGAGAATCATATCATGGGATCATATAGTCAGTTAGAGCCGCAGGAGACTTTATAGGTCATTTAATCCAACCATTCTCATTTTATAGACATAGAAACTGAGGCCCCTAGAGGTGAAATGACTTTCCCATTCTCACATGAATACTAAGTGCCAGAGCTGTGGTTTGAACCCAGGTCTTCTGACTCCAAGTCCAGGACACTTAACCATTTTACAATGGACACTTAGGAGAAAGGAACCAGCGAGAAGAAGGGAATTAAAGACGGCTCTTGTGAATGGCCTCCCAAGTAGCCCTTGAGGATATTAAAGCCTAAAACTGTACCAAGACTTTGAGGACACCCTCTATATATTATGGATAAATCATTCTACCTATCATTTTGTACTTGTTTTTGCTTACACTTTGTATATGTATCTGTAGATGTATTGTTTTCCCCTAGTAGAATATAAGCTTCTTGAGGGAAGAGGTTTTTTCATTTTTTCTTTTGTATCTCCAGCACACAGTAGACAAATAACTCCATTCTTGTCAAAGTTAATTGAATTGTATAGTTTCCTCTAGCATCAGAAACCTTCAATAACAATTTTATGTTTACATAGTATTTTGAAGTTTACAAAACTCTTCACAATAACCATTTGAGTTAGGTTGTCCAAGTATAATGATCTCCATTTTACAGATGAGGGAATAGCCTCACAGTGACCTGCCCGAGGTCACAGAGCTATCAAGCTTTAGAGTCCAGAGCTCTTCCCAGAATCAAATACACATTGATTCGGAAAGATTTTCCTTTTTCCTTCTTACTCTCTTGTCTATATGCTTGTGTTCCTGGAGTTGTGAGTTTCTTAATTTTTTTGAATCAGGCTCCAGGCCCTCTGTTGGACTACCATTGATGGTATGTGACTATAGTGAAGGACAATACTGAGGAAAATGATTCTTTAATGAGAACTCTCTAAACACATACTGTGGTTCTGCTATATGTTAGAGGCCTAGTTCTGTAGTTCTTGGCAGGAAACTCTTTGATTCTGCATGGTTGGTGATGCTGTAGGACTCCAGTAACTAAAATGCTCCGTATCTTCCAGAAACAAGCAGTTAATCAATGATATGCCTTTTTGGGGGGAGTCTTGAGTTCCTGGGCATAACTTTCATTTTCACAGTAGGTATCTCCAAGCTGAACTGAAAGCTAAATATTGGGAAACATTGTTCTCCTGTAGTTTGCTTGAGGGAAAAGAAATTGATTCCCAACTAATGGGGAGAAGTGATTTAACTTGAATACTTCGAGGAGCTGTTTTTTCATCTGAGACAGAGGTCCCTCCATTGAGGCAGGTCACAGCTTCTTAGTAGATGGCATTCAGAAATTGCTGTTTGTCTCCTCTTGGCCAACATTGTGACAAATCTCTCTGCATTAAGGGAAGCTGGTTTTTGGATAAGAGGCATATAAATTAAACAGCAGCATTTATCAAGCACCTACTACGTTGTTGATTGATTTACAGGCTTATGTTCCAATAGAGGAGAAAACATGCAGGCATATTTTTTGTTTTGTTGGTTAGCTGTGACTGACTCTGTGACTCCATTTGGGGTTTTCTTGGCAAAGATACTGGAGTGGTTTGCCATTTCCTCTTCTAGTTCATTTTACAGATGAGGAAACTGAGGTAAACAAGGTTAAGCAACTTGCCTGGGGTCACACAGCTAGTAAGTGTCTGAGGCTGGATTTGAACTTGGTTCCTCCTGACTCCAGGGCTGGCATTCCATCCACTGAGCCATTGAGCTGGCCTGATGTAGACACATAGGTACATAAAAACATACATAGTACAGATTCAATGTACCCCTGCGTCTGTAATGTGGAGGCCTTAGGAACTGGGGAGTAGGGAGCAGAAAAGGCCTCCTACAGAAGAAGGTAGTGTTTGAGTTGGGAAATCAGGGATTCTAAGAGATAGAGATGAAGAGGAAGACATTCCAGGAATAAGGGATTAGTCAGTGCAAAGGCATGAAGATGAGAGATAGAGTGTTGTGTATGAGATTTACAAAGAGGCTACTTTGGCTGGATGATATATAGCCCATCACTGGGCCCATGCTTGAAACCATCCCAGACTGGGAGGACCTACTGGAGTTTTTGATCTACTGCTGGAGTGTTGAACAGCCAGGGGTCATCTCCATGCCTGATGGGGTGGTGCTTCAGTGTAAGAAATAGTGACATGTTGTTGTGGGTGCAAAGATGAACTGGTTCTCTCATCCATGGACCAACTTAACTAAGTTCAGAGAGGTTCATCATCGGATTGAATATAGGGGGATGGATTTTTCTGCCAGAACTCTGAAATACCATTTCCTAAGGCTTCAAGAAGCTATGAAGGAAATCCACACCAGTGAAATTACAGATGTGTGGTATATTGAAATATGTACTCTTGACCCCTATCCATACACACACTGATAAAATCTAACATTCTAAGTTTGAATTCTGGACTCAGAACAAGAAATTCTTAAATGTCCCTTTTCCCTGGTTCTCTTTTGTTTTGGTTAGTGGTTTCATTGGTGCAGGAAGCAACTCCCCCTTCCCCGCTCTGCATCCCCACCCCCACCCCCACCCCCATAAAGACAAACAAATCTTTTCTAATTTATCATTTTAGCTTTCAGGGACCCTAACAGGTCACTTGACTGGCTCATGGTCACACAGCTAGGGTGTATCAGGGTGTGTAGCTGACCCTAAGCCTAACTCTTTTTAGAGTTCCTTAGAGGTTAAATGACTTGCCCAGAGTAACGTGACTAGTAATGACTCCAAGCCTTGTGCTCTTACCCTTTCTTATTTAAAAGGTTTTCTAATTCTTATTTAGAAGACTTTCTTATCTCAAAACCATTTCTTTTGTGCCCATCAAGCCAAGAAATACAGGGGCTGTTTACTCCAGGGGGGTGGGGGGTGGGGTGGGGTGGGGGTGGGGGGTGGGGGGGGTGTGGGGGGGTGGGGGGGGGTGGAGAAATGCAATAGAAACATGGTCAAGATGAGTTGATAAGGCAAAATGTAAAATGTGAGCATATAGTATATGATATATGTGTAACACACACATATAATATTTGTGAGCATAAATATAAAGAGGTGCACCCTTACTAACCACTGACACCCATTTGGATTGCCTTCAGAAAACAAACTAATTCTTCACAGCAAGGAGTACATATAAGACAGCTTAAGTGCATGCTCTGGGGAAAACCAATTCTAGTCCGGAGCATTCTGCATACATATAAGGTTAGTCAACATACAGTGAGCCCTCAAGGAACATAGGCAGACACTCAATTCAGTGCAGAGATATATACTGTACTTACTGATACAGTCTTCAAAAGAATTCTGAACCAAGGGAAGAGAGCTTGTGGGGTGGGGGAGGTAAGGTGGGGTACACGCGCGCGCGCGCACACACACACACACACACACACACACCAGCACATTGAATTTTTATGACAAATATTAATAGATGATTACTCAAAGATTTTATTTTCATGGAATGTCTATATGTTGATCAATTTCTGATCATGTCTAATAATTTTTTTTCCTGAGGCAAGAGCAAACTGTTTTACCTGGGCTGTTTCTCAGCTGCAATCAAATTGGGGCATTTCTTTTGGGGAATGCGAATTCTCTCTCTGTCTCTATCTCTGTTTCTTTCTGTCTCTGTCTCTATCTCTATCTCTATCTCCATCCATGCATGGGGGACACAGCCTGTGCAAAGACATGTGGACTAGAGGTGGAATGCTGTGTCGAGGCAATAGAAAGCAGAAATGTATAGTAAGCATAGAAAGGTAGGCTGGAATCAGATTAGGAAAGACTTTAAAACCAAATAGAGGAGTTGTATTTTATCTAAGAGGCCATCTGGAGTGAATGGAGCAGAGCACAGACATTTTGAAAAACGTTTCCCAAAAAAAGGAGGGATTCAAACATATAAAGGTAGGGTTTGAGTGCTTCAGTATTAATGAACAGCTTTAAATGTAGCCATTTTACTAGGTTACCTCTCTCTTTCTCCTTGTTTCTTTTACTTGTGCTTTTTGTTGGTGAACTGCTAAAATGCAGGCCTGAATCAGTGTAGAGTCCTCAGGAGATGAGAAGGGAAGGCCAGTAGATGCTCTGGAAGAGCTGAAGCTGGAAGCCAGTGGATAAGAGCAGTAAGCAGCTCAGTCCTTTGAGCCAGGGCTGATGACTGAAATTTGGTGCAAGGAACTATACCTCTCAGTGAGAACTTCCCTGCTGAATGCAATATTTTACTCTTCCAGGATGAATTTGGACAGACAAATGACTCAATGTCCACTTTTGCTATTTCTCAAAAGGAAGTATCTTCGTATATTTCTGAAGGCCTCTCAGGAAGTAGGGTTAGATTTGACCCCTGGAAAAGAAACTATTGGTGGTAGCTAAAGAAAGGCAGATTTTATGACAGAAAAAAAAAATTTCCTAACAATTAGATCTGTCTAGCTCAAGAGCCAACTCCCTTGGAAGGTAGACATAGATGGACTTGTTCAAGTGAAGGCTGAATAAGGGGCTTTCTAGACAAAGTTTACACTTTTGGTAGAGGTTGTGTCTGTTTTGTGACTCTTTCGATTTTTTTAATATATAGAAAATATTTTATTAAGTGTCTGATTAGAAAATGATATTTAATGGCAGCAGAGGCACGTTAGTGGTGTGGTTATAAAAGTCCTGGTTCTGATACAAATTGGTTGTGTGACCATAGGCAAACCACATATCCACACCCCTAGGCAACTCTGTAACACTCTAAATTGCAGAACAGATGCAGGCCTGCCCTGATGGAGGGAGTTTTCTGTTTCCATCACCTGTCATCCTCTTTGTCTCTCTGTCTCCCAACAATGACAAAGCAGTCATTTTCCGCTTCCACCCATCCATCCACTGAGAAAAAGGTAGGTAGAAATACACAAAAAATATATAAGCACAGTCAAGCACAATCTTCAGATTCTATGATTTTGATTTTGATGAAGCAGTGGCAGAGCAGATAGAGTCTGAGTTTGTGTCCTACTCAGACACCTACTAGGTGGGTGGGATTGGGCAAGTCAGTTAACCTCCCCCAAGCCTCAGTTTCCTCATCCGTATGATGGGGATAATAATAGCATCTTCATTGCAGTGTTGTTGTGAAGATCAGATGAGATAATGCATGTCAAGTAGTATATAAATATTAGATATTATTATCTTTATTTCATAATCATCATCATCTCATTTCAGAAATATAGGACAACAGGACTTAAAATAACTAGGATATTGCTTATTTTTAAAACCACTGTCTAGTCAGACCATAAAGCTGAAAACTCTATCCCCAAACTGCTTTTTTATTTGTTGTACTTGGGGGGACTTGAATGTCATGAGGCTTTCAAAATTAATCTGGGCCTTAACTCAGATTTATAACACAGAAACCACAGATTACTATGAGATTTCGTCAGTAAGACTAAGTGCAGAGTCAGAGGCTCTAGGTTAAAATCTGTTAAAAATCTAAAATCAGCTATTTACTACCAGTGTGAGATTAGGCAAGCTGGTCAACCTCTCATTACCTCCCATACCTTTAAATGAAGGAGTTGGATTAGAGATCCTCTAGTTCCTCATCTGTAAAATGAGCTGGAGAAGGAAATGGCAAATCATTCCAGTATCTCTGCCAAGAAACCCCAAACAGGAACGTGGAGAGTAAGGCGCAAGTGAAAAATGACTCACCAACAAACACAAAGGCCCTTCCAGGACTATATCCTATAGTATGGTCCAATGAGTGAGTGCACTGCTCAGGATCTGGAGATTCAGAATGTCTCCCGCCTGGATGACCCTCAGACTCTTCCTTAAGGACAGAGTTGGGTGGCAAGAGGGTAGAGGGATTCAACTAGCAATCAGATCGGGCTTTACCACCTTGTTCTTCCTTTCCTGAACATGGTTAAGGTGGAGCATAACATCTTAAAGATCAGCTGCTTTGAAATCCTTGGCGGTTTCTTCATAAATAATATATCACAGCACTGCATGTTATATCATTGAAAAATCTAGATGCTCCTTCAAGACTGGCTTTTAGAAGTAGCAGAATTATAGTAGAAAACCTGAAGTGGCCTGAAGTTAGGAGCATAGTGTTTGGATCCTGACTCTTTGCTCTTTACTTATTAGCTGGATGACTCTGGATATATATATGTATGTGTATATATGTATACACACACACACACATATATACATACACACATATATATATATATGAAATATGTGCTTTTCCTTCTTAATGCTTCCATCTATGAGTAAAGTTTGTGTCTGTATGTGGATATATTTCTATAGAGGTATATATGTATATGCACATGTATACATACATACATGTACATGTGCGCATAATACAAACATACACTATATATGGTATGTATGTATATATGTATACTTATAACAGTATATACTTATAATTACATATATGTACATGTATATACACACACTTATAACTAGACACATTGCTTTACTTGATAGAATGTAAAATCCTTGAGGGCAGAGACTATTTCATTTTTGCTTTTATATCTCTGGTGCCTGGTATGTAGTGGATTCTTAATAAATGTTTGTTGATTGACTACTTCACATGATTTAGAGATAGAAGAGACTTTAGAGATTATCTAGTGCAACACTCTCATTTTACATATCAGGCAACTGAAGCTCAGAGAAATTAAGAAACTTACCCAGAGACACACATGCTATAACATCTTAAAAGCCACTTGATTTGAACCCAGGTACTTTGACTTCTAATACAGTTCTCTTTCTACTATGTGATGTTCAGCAAGTCACTTAACCTCTTTGGGTCTCAGTTTCTTCATCTGTAAAATGGGGTAATAATATTAGAGTACTGGGGATGTCCCCTTTTACAAATGGATCCCCAGAGGGGGGGAAAACTACCAAGGATCAAGGCACTCTGTGGGTTGCTGTCCACTAAAAAAACCATAGGTCACAAGCCTGATCGATGTGTTTACTTTTACCAGCCAGCCAGAGGACACATTAATTCAAAACAAAATCTATTTATTAAAAAAGCAGAGCAAATAAAATGATAAGAAAAGATCTTTAATAAACACATGGGGTATATATTCTTGCAGGTTACTATACCAACAGTATTCCCACCAAAAGGGTATAAGCTCTTTGAGAACAGGATTGTTTGTCTTTGTTGCCCTTCAGGTAAAGGTTGGATTAAATGAGCTTTATTGTTCCTTTTAACTTTTCTTTTTCATTTTAGTAGTTCCTCATGCTGTGCTTGGTACATAGTAGGAACTTATTAAATGCTTATTGATTGCTTGATTGGGAGAGGGCCCCTGCACAGAGATTCCACATAACTAAGGGATATGTGTGAAGAAGCACATTCCAGGGACTCAGGTGGCCAGGACATGCATGTGGAAGGCATACATGGAGAGGAAATGTGTGTCCAGGGCAAGTGGGCTGCTAACATACTTTGGTGATGTCATCATGCTACTTTTCCCAGTGCCTGAAACGTAGTAGGCACTTTCTCTAATATATAATATGTATATGTATTGTATGTATGTATGTATATATATATATATACACACACGTATATAATGTATATATTAGGGATAAATATTAGCTATTATTATTAGACTATGTTCCTCAGCATCAACATAGCCTTCTGTTTATGAGTAGGCATTAGTGTTTGTTTAGTGAATGACTGAGTTAATGAAAGTAGGACTCTGCAAACCTTAGAGTCCTTTCTTAATGCAAGCCATTTTTATTATTTTCTCAATTTAAAGCCACTCTTTTGACCAATTAAATAACTTGACCTAATGGTGTCAATCTCTTGAAACTACAACTCTGTGCCTAGACCAAGATTTCCTTATAAACTTCAGGGGGTCTATCAAGTCTCCACCCCCTGTGAACTCTCCAGTTGGTGCTAGGGAAAATGATGGCAGCTGTTTCCTGAGAAGCACTTCCCCTCCCTGCCCCCCAGTGGTCCTGGGACTTTGGTGTTCTATCACTTCGTTCTGCTGAAGCCGCAGAGTAGAGAAATGCCATCAGTCCCGTGAGGAGGTTCTCTTTGAAAGGACAGGATTTTAGAAGCTCTCCTGTGGTCCTTTGTACTAGGATAATAGCTTACTATAGTCACCAGTTGTATTGTGTTTGCTTAACATTTGGGTTTCTGCCAGGTAATTTGCCTATAAGCTATGCATAGAAGAATAAAGAAACCATCCATCTAAAGTATTCAGATTTTGGCCTTAATTAAAATGCAAAATAAATATGTAAAGGCTAAAGTGCATGAATTATAAATATATATAAGGGTGTCTATATTAAAATAGGCTTTCATGGAGAGGCATGACTGTGTTGATGGCGAGAGAGGAAGCGGGTATGCAGTCCGACGAAGGCAATATAATTACGGGAGCCTGTGCTCAGCAAGATTGGAAACAGATCTATTGTCAGAAAATGAATCCTTGTCTATGGTCCTTATTCTAGCTCCTTCACAGATTTCTTTCCACCTTTGCTAAGGAAAGGATTAATCCTGACCCTTGTTATTTAAATTGCTCCCGGGCCTAAGAAGCAGGCCTTTAGTCTTTTAAAATCCTTCACCTGCCAGGAGGAATAAAGCCTTTTCTATCCATCGCTTCGGGCAGAATGTGCCCCTCCCTGCTCACCTCAAATGCCCTACCATTGAAAGCCTGGAATCTTGTAGGCCAAATCTTGTCAGCTAGCATTCTTAAGTTTGATTGACAAGCCTCAAATAGAAAACAAAAGTGGAGAAGGGGTCTCAGTAGTTTCCCAGCAGTCACATTTATTCCGTGCTTTGTGGTTGACAAAGGCTTTTCTCACAAGGACTAGGGTGAAGGGAGCATCTTCATTTTAGAGCTGAGGTTCCGAAAAGTGAGGGGACTTGGCCAAGGTGGAAGTGCACACCCAGGTGTCTGGACTCCAACACAAGTACTCCTACTACACTACTTTGCCTTCAAATATGAAAGTTTAGGATCTCCCATTCAGGGCCCAGGGGAGAGATGGGGCAGTAATTCAGTCCCACAAGTACTTAAGAACCAATGGCAAAGCACTGCATAAAGATGGCTGAATTTAATTCAGTTAAAAATATTTATTAAGGGCAAGGGTATACACTGGTAAGTTTAACAACAGGCTTTCTGTTTTAAAAAAATATGTGGGTGACTTTGAAGTTTAATCTGCATGATTAACTCTTTTTTAGGTCTGTGCAGGTTTTTTTTTTCCCTCCAGTTGTGCCTTACTCTCTCTGACCTCATTTGGGGTTTTCTTGGCAAAGACACTGGAGGGGTTTGCCATTCCTTTCTCCAGCTCATTTTATAGATGAGGAAACTGAGGCAAACAGGGTTAAGTGACTTGCCTAGGGTGACACAGTGTCTGAGGTGGAATTTGAACTCAGGTCTTCCTAACTCCAGGGGGTTCTCTTTTCACCGCTTTTTGGCTGCCCATTTTTAAGTGTAGAAATCAATAAAACAATAAATCAAGCCCTGTAGCTATTTGCTGATCTCTGAGGTGTGAATACTTACACTGAAAATTTAAAAAGTGATTCCTGCAAGTTGGTTAGAACTGCCTCCAGTATGCTACTGATTAACTGTCTACCACAGGAGGCTGAGGATTCAGCTGAAATGAAACACAGTTCCTGCCCTAAAGGAGCTTGCTGCTAGCTGGTGCTGTGGATAGAGCACTAAATCTGGAGTCAGGAAGTCCTTAGTTCAAATGTGGTCTCATATATCCATTAGCTCAGTGATTCTTGGTGAGTCACTTAATTTCTTGCTTGTCTGAGTTTATTCATCTGTAAAGTGGGGATAATAAACCTCAAGTAGGAAACAAAAGTGGAAACGGGGTCTCAACAATTTCACTGCAGCTCACATTTATGAGGTGCTTTATGGTTGATGAAGGCTTTTCTCACAAAGACTAGGGTGAAGTGAGCATCTTTGTTTTAGAGCTGAGGCACCTCCCAGGTCAGAGAGGATAAAATGAGGTAATCAAGATGCTACATAAACTCTAATTATCATCATCATCATCACCATCACCATCATCACCATCATCATCATCATCGTCACCATCATCACCATCACCATCACTATTGTTATTATTATCATTACTAAGGGGCTATAACATTTAAGAGAATCACAGAATCGTAGGCTCAGAGTTAAAAAGGATTTTAGAAGTCCAACCTCTTCCTTTAACATACAAGAAAAATGAGACCCATAGAGGTAAAGTAGTAGGGAGAGAATGCTGATGACTAGGGCCATCAAGAAAAGTTTCCCATAGGAGGCAGTGCCTGAGTTGAGCCTTGAAAGAAGCTGTTCTCTAAACTGCTTTGAGCTCTTAGATATATGAGATATAATTCTCCATCCAAATGAATATTGTCTCCTTTTAAGCCCCCAAGGGTTCTTTCCAGCTCTAAATCCAGGGTCCTGGGATTCTTGTAGTTATTGCAATGCTGTTGTCACCATTCAGAGTATGCTTGGACTCTTCTTCTGGAATGGCGTTCAGAACCTATGGATACATTCATTTAAGTAAGTTCTCAATGGCATCCATTCGTTCACTCGACAAATTTTTCACAAGTTAGAGATGGAAAATCCTTAGTGGTTACCTAGTTCAACACCCCTACCCCACTTCTATTTTACATGTAGGAAAATTGAGGCTCAGAGAAAGGTTAAGTGACTTGTTTATCATCACATAACTAAGAAGTGAAACAACTGGAATTTAAACCCAGGTCACAAATCTTAGTCCTTAAAGGATTGGAACTGATGTTTGGAAGCAGCCAATTGATATGAGAGGCAGAGAATGGGGTTGGAGCCAGAGGACTTGGGTCCTAATCCCAGTTTTGCCACTTATAAGTGGTATGACTTTGGCCTAATGACTTAATGGAGAAACTAATGAATGACAATCTGCTGCAATGACTAGAATGCTGGTTTTGGAATTAGGAAGATTTTGGGTTCCAATCCTGCCTTTGCTACTTAGCCACATGACCTTAGATAAGTAACTTAACCTTTCTAACTTCGGATTTCTTTTTTTATCGGAGGGAATTGGACTAGATACCCTCTAATTCCTTCCCAGCTCTCATTTTGGGATCCTAGTCCTTGTCTTGTGAACTTCACAGATTATTGTGAGGTACAAATGAGATGTCTCTGAAAGCACTGTATAAACACCAAAGCACATAGAAGAGATTGTTATCATGAGCATGGGTTATCAAGTTATTCTTTTGACCAGTTAGATCTTAGAAATTTTTGACTCCAAACTAGGGCTTATAAAACAGCTATGAAGGCTCTCCGTTCATCTTTCTCTCTCTCTCTCTCTCTCTCTCTCTCTCTCTCTCTCTCTCTCTCTCTCTCTCTCTCTCTCTATCTCTCTCTCTCTCTCTCTCTCCCCCTTTCTATGTGTGTATATGTCTGTATCTATTTATCTACTGTCTATTCATTCTCATGTGTCATTACATATTTGCCATACCAAGAGGAATTTTTCCATTTTCTATTTCCTCATGTAGTGTATGTACTGCCAGGTATGCTCACATATGTGTTATGTATATATTCATGTGCATAAATGAATGAAGATTTTTAGGAGATATGAAAAGACATCTCTGGAGTTTTGCTCACTACTCTCTAAGGGAGAATTTGATTCCTGCCTAGAGGAGAGCAAGAGATTAGATACATAAAGCTGAACCACTTAGCTCTCCTCACAGAGGGGTTAATGGATGAGAATTACAGCTATCTGCCCTCCTAAATATTGCTAGTTCAGGCAAAATGATTTTACGGTTCAATATACTTTCCTGGTTGCTGTCCCTTAATGGGGAAAAGAGTGTCCCAAGCTATATTTGAAAGCTTTGCTCTCTTCTCATGAAATGCCAGCTACACAAAGACCATCAAAAATAATGAATAGCAAATGAATCCATTTATCTATGCTGATAGCAAACAGAAATAAGAGAAGTTATGCAGATTAGACTCTACCAGACAATACACACTATTAATTAAAGTCTTTGTTTCATGTCCTAATGCTCCTTCTAATGATAGCCGGATCATTTTGTGATTTGAAAACTCAAACAATAATACAAAAAAAGAGCTCATTTCTAGACTACTTATTGTTGTTTAGTCATTTTCAGTTATGACCAATTCTTCATGATCCATTTGGAGTTTTCTTGGCAAAGATACTGTAGTGGTTTGCCAACAGGGTTAAATGACTTGCCCAGATTTACACAGCTATTAAGTGTCTGAGGCTGAATTTGAACTCAGATTTTCCAGATTCTAGAACACAGGCTCTATTCACTGGGCCACCTAGCTGCCCTCTTCTAGACTACTATTATGACATAAAAATAATGATAAAAGGGATGGTTTTAGAGAAACCTGGGAAGATTTACACAAAGTGATGCAGAGTGGGAGGAGAAGAAACAATTTATACAAACACAATTTATGCAAGAACAATTTATACAATACTAAAAACATTGTAAAGATGACCAACTTTGAAAGATTGAGAACCCCTACCAATACAATGACCAGTGATAATTCTAGAGGTTTAGTGATGAAGAATGTTACCCAGTATCTAACAGAGAGATGGTGGATTTTTATGCAAAATTTTTAGATTTGGTCAAATGTAGGAATTTGTTCTGCTCGACTATGAACATTTGTTACAGCAGTTTTGCTTTTCTTTTTCTTTTCAGTATGGTGAGGTGGGAGGGGAAAAATAAGTTCTTGTTAATTAAAAAAAAAGAAAATTAGATGAAGAAAAACAGAAAGTTTCTGAATAGATCTTTAACAACATCACCCTTCACCCCCCACCCCCTGCCATGTCAAATTATATAACCTTGGGCTGTGGAGACCATATTATGCCCCCAATATCCTACAAAAGTTCCAGACAGCTATTATTTCCTGGTGGTGTTGGACTCATTCCATTAGACTATGTAACATGAATAGACTTGGTGACATTTCAGCTAGGAAATTTGACAAAGACTGTTTTCTTAAAAAAAAAAAAAGTTACAGAAATTGTGATGTGACAAGAGAATTCCTCCACCAGTTACAGAATGATAAAGGTCAGGTACTGTTACTTAAATCTTGTTTGCAAGTAAAATACCTTGCTAACTAGAGTATGACAGAAACTTCACCAAGCCATCTTGCTGACAAATATTTTGACAGAGCTCACAAATTGAATGATTGTTATTTACCTGTTTTAGTTCACATGGAACACTTTCTCCTGGTTGATTCTTAGTCTCCCTGTCCCCACACCTAAAACCAAAAGAATGGAAGAGGATGGAGGTATCAGCTAACCTGCAGACAAGCATTGTTTTTCCTTTATTCCTAGAGAATAGATGAGATGACATTTTTCTGGGCACTATGATTACCATATATTCAAAAGCATAAGAGGCTGGCCGGTGCAAGACACTCTATAATTTGGGAGCAATGGAACCAAAATAATCTCTGCTTGATTACCTCTCGTGAATTGTGCGTACCAACTTTTAGGCTTCAAAGCATTGAAAATGACAGGATCTCATATATAAGCCTCTTTGGTGATTTCTTTCAACTGTCCGGGAATAAATTTGCTTGTGCTTTTATTGCAGGCATTTTCTTGCCTGCATTATTACTGAGCCTCTGTGATTTTGCAAGCAATTCAGCAATTCCATGATCTCTCAATAACCCAGCCCTTTGGTTGAAGAAATGTTTCTACCTGTAAAATGAAACTACTGAAAAATTATAAGCTGTACATTTCAGTGCAAAGGCTGTTGCATCCTTTTTATCCAGAAGAGTGTAACAGTTTTGATAGCTTTAATTGGGTCCCTGGAGTAAAATAATTTCTGGGACAACTGGGGCATATTTCTGAAAACATGGCAGAATCTGGCCTTAAGGAAATTTCTTTTAATTCAAATATATCAAAATCACTTGCTGTTTACATAAAAAACTGTTAGAGGATTTTATCTTGTTAAGATGTAATTGTGTACAGAGAATTAATTGTACATAGAATGACAGCTTAAAATCCAGAGACAGCATCTAGTACCTTCCCTCCTGAGATTGCCTTCAATTTATCAGGTATATAGCTTGTTTGTATATAGTTGTTTGCACGTTGTCTCCCTCATTAGATTATGGGCTCTTTGAGGACAGAGATCATCTTTTGCCTTTCTTTGTATCCTAGCATTTAGGGCAGTGCCTGACACATAGTAAGTAGGAGCTTAAGGAATACTTATTAACTGGCTGGTTCAGGCTCTTGAGCAAATATAAACTTGTTGGGGGAGTGTGTTGATATTTTCATTTTCATTTCACAATTTTAATCTATGGAATTCTAGAATATCAGAGTTGCCAGGGGCCTCAGATGTCATCTAGTTCAGACCTAAATGGTGTCCCCTCCTATAGCATCCCCAAAAGTGGTCCTCCAACCTCAGAAGACCTCCAGTCATGGCAAGTTAGAAGTTGGTTTTGTTCTTTCTATACTTTCTACCCACTGGTCCTAGTTGTTGCCTTTGAGGCAAAACACAAGAAGTTCACAGTCCTTTAGAATTTAGATATCTGAAGACAGCAATTATGTGCCCTGCCAGCACTCTTCCTCTCCCCTACCCTCAGTTTCCTCAAGTTGGTTTTTCTCTGACCTTTGGGCTAGTTGCTTTCTTAAGCAAGGTTATAGTAGGAAGTACCCTGAAGTCAGAACTACATACAAAAATCAAATGGGCTGTTTCAAGATGTTGTGGATTCCCCTCTCATTAAGAGGTCTCTGAATCAATCCTGGATGGTCACTTGTCAACCACAGTATGTTATAGTAGGATTCCATTTGCTGTATGGGGTGGCTGAGATGGCCATTGAAGTCGCTTCCAACCGTGATTCGGAATTAGTACTGATTCCAAACTATAGTTCTTGCAGTCAATTCTGGCTCTATCATTTACTAGCTATATGACCTTCAGCAAGTCATTTATACCCATTTTAGTTGATTTGGACACTGAGGTTCAAAGAGCTTAATACAAAAGTGCTCCATAAATGGGAGTTGTTCTAACCACTACATTTTGTTAGGACCACACTAGGACATTCTGTAAGAACACTAGGGTTTAAATTCTGCAATGCTTTGCTTCAGTCTCAGCAGGAAAGAAAAATTCTAAGCACATGCTTCCTGGGATGGATTTGCTGTTGTAAATTCATGTAATCCTGAGTACCTTGCGGTTGTGTGGCACCGATTCAGTGAGGCCATGGTGTGGGGAAAGCAGGAACAAATCAGTTTTATCTACCAATAAAGAACTCACCTCCAGTGAAATCCCACACAGTGTGAAAGGGTTTTCAGATGCTGTCAGACAACATAGACAAGTCCAGAGGGATAAAGTCTGATGAGGAAGTCCCTCCCAGAACTACCTCTTTCTCATTTTACCTCTCTTACCATTCTCTGCTGCCAAGATTTGTCACTAGATGAATGTGCCGTGGATTAGCAAAGACAGTTTAGAAAACTTATGGATCTTCAATTGGGACAGATGCCCCTAGTGAGCCCTGTTTATGTGGCTGGTGAGCAGGTAGCACTGACTTCAACATAACTGCATGGGTTATGATTTAAGGGCACTGGGAAAGTTTCTTCTCCCCATACTTCCTCCCTCATTGGACATATTGTTCTAGAAATTCCCATGTGAATTATAGAACTTCAAAGCTGAAAGGGATCACAGGATCATAAAAGAGAGACCTCAGAGGCCACCTAGTCCAGTCCCCTCAGGTTACAGATGTGGAACCAAAGGCTCCGAAGGAGAAATGAATTGCTCAACATCACACAGTTAGTTATCAAAAAGTATATTTGCTATTTCAGCACAGTATAATCTGTATACTTGTTAACTCAGGACCAGAACACTGGGCTCCTTGCTGCTTCAACCATGCCATGCTCTCTCTGTGTGACTTAATGTTACTATCTTTTGTTTAATATTACTATTTTTTGTTTAATATGACCAATGTTACTGGAATAAATGAAAAAAAAACCCAAATAAGGAAAATACTTTCTTTGAAAGGGCCAGCATCAGAACATTCACATTTGGAATAAATTAATGATGCATTTGAGTGTTTGCATGTCCTGCTTTTGAATTTTCTTTCATCTAGGGCAAGTCACCTAACTTCTTTATGTCCCAGTGGCTGTATTTTGTAGATGGAGTACCTATTTGTCTATATCTGGTTGTTTCATTCTTTCATTCTTTCATACTTTGGTGGATCTGCAACTCACTGATGTGGATTCTCCCTCCAGCAATGCAGCTCACAACCTATCCATCTATGCCTGTGTAGACATACCTCTTGTCCACATTCTCCTGGAAATCCTCTCTATTGGGTTCTCCCAGTGTGTTGAGGGCTTTTTTTCCTGGATCTCTTTCCATTAAATAGATATCAGTGGAACACAAGAGCGTCTCTGACTGATAATACAAGCTATCAGCTGATCAACTAGTCATCAGTCACTTACTAGGAACTTATGTACCAGGGACTATATCAAGCACTGGCCATACAAATACAAGGGGGAAGAAAGGTAATCCCATTCATCAAAGAACTTACATTCTAATTGACAAAAACAAAACATAAAAGGATGGGGTGAGGTGATAAATTATCTACATAGGGACATGGTAGAGAAAGTCCAGAGAGTAAGGAGAATAGCCTGGAGAGGAATAAAGGTGTGCATGGCCTAAGCATTTTCCTTTGAATGGAAGTTCTGGGGAGAACCAGCCAAAAGGAAGAAGCCACAGGGGTGGAGGGTGCCTATAGCATTTATTAAGGTCTTATTATCAATCAACCAACCAACAAGCATTTCCTAAGTTCCTACTATGTGCTTTCCTAAGCTTTCGTAAGTTCCTACACTATGCTAAGTTCTGAGGATTCAAAGGGAGCAATGAATCATTCCCTTCTCTCCAGGAGCTTATATTCCTTGCTTTTGCTACTTGACTAGTCTTTCCCATCCCTCTGCCAACCACATATCTCTCTAATGATATCTTTTATGTTGCTACTCTTGTGCAATAATTCATTTGAAATACATATGTGTATGTTATATATATTTATATGTATGTATACACATCTACATAACATACACACATATATGTATGTGTGCATATGTACATATACATACATACCTATGTGTATATTTATGTATGTATAGATATGTGTATACAGAGAGAGAGAGAGAGAGAGAGAGAGAGAGGTACATGGTGGATGTAACCAAACTGCTATACATACATACATACAAACAAACATATATACTATATAGACACACATACATATTTTCGTCTATATGTATGTGTATATATCTACATCTATATGGAGCAGCTAGGTGGCAGAGTGGATAGAGTGCCAGGCCTGGGATCAGGAAGACCTGAGCTCAAATTTGGCCACAGACACTTACAAGCTGTGTGACCCTGGGCAAATCACTTAACCCCATTGCCTCAGTTCTTCATCTGGAGGAGAATCCAGATCCACTGAATTCGGTCAAAGGGTCTCACTTGAGGGCCTAGAGGGCCACATGTGTCCTTGAAGCCACAGGTTCCCCACCCCTGATTTCCAGTTCAATCTCCTTATTTTACAAATGAGAAAATTGAAGGCCAGAGACTTCTGGGCTCAGGTTAAGTGACATATCCAAGGACACACAGTAAGCGAAGGTGTAAAGCTTTTTCAAGACTTTCACATTTATTCCCTTCCTTAGTGTCTATCTCAGAGACTGCATTTAGAAGAAGCTTGATAGATATTTCTTACATTAAATTGATTGTAGTGACTGTTTCAGGACAGAGAAGAGAGAGGCAGCTTTGGCTTTGAGCTGACACGATGTGACAGTGACCCCTTTTAAGTTGAATTGACTTCCTGCTAGTGACTCCTCAGGCCCTGGGGCTTTAGGCTCCAGAATGAATGGGCACCCAGATGTGCATTTATATTTCAGTGCCTGGGGGACCATGGACAGACTTGTTTATTTATCATTGTAGAACAAATATGAAGACTGCTTTGGTGGCAGATAGCTTAGGGAAGCAAACTAGGAGGGGATGGGCCTTTGAACTGATGCACAAATTTTGGTCTTGTTTATGAACAGGAAAGAGGATTTTGGGTTTTGTCATGAGCTGCTGTTCAAAAGCTGAGGTGGCAACTTGACCAGAGTTCAAGTTTCTTCCATTTTCAATTTGATTGGCCTTGTGTTATGTTCCTGATTGTACCTTCACAGTCTGTATGCCAGACTTCCCTCTATTGCTACACACACACACACACACACACACACACACACACACAAACACAATTGGTATTCTTACCTCATGCCCAGCTAGGGAACTAACAAAGATTTCTCCTGGCAATTTCAGTTCCACTGCAAAGCACCCTGTATTTGGAAATTGTACAAAGCCCTGTATATTTGATCTCTTGTAGCCTCTCAGTAGGTTTCAAAGGTAGATTAAACTCACCAGACAGGTTGTCGATAGAACATAAAATATGAATGAAATTGTAATTTTGTGGTGGGTCTTGGATATGTAACTATATGGCAGCAGAGCTGTGTCACACCTGGGAGAACTGGGTGAGCAGATCTATGTCAATGCATACCTTGTCTTTCTTTGTTTTAGCTCAGCCAAGAAAAACTCAAGAAAATTATGAATATGGTGAAAAATAAAGAACTGAGCATCCAAGGAGCCTTGGAATTGGCAGAAAAAGAGAAAGGCCCTGAAGAGGAAGGGATGGAATTGAATGACCCATCGGTAAGGTTCTGTGTTGGTGTTTGGCATTTATGGATGTGATACTTAACATGGCATTTTGGGTTTAATCCACATTACAATGAAATTAACCTTATATGAACAGACATTGATAGTGACATCAATGATCCTTCGATCACTTTATTAGCACATTTAGATACAGCTAGATGCTATAGTGTATGGGGAGGTGGGTCTGGAGTCAGGAAGACCTGAATTCAATTCCAGCCTCTGACAGCTATTAGCAATATCTCCCTGAGTCAGAGGCAGAGTCAATAAACCTCTATTAAGAACCTCTTTGTACCGGGACTGTGCTAAGGTAGGAAAGGATAAAAGGAAAGACTTAAGATAGTCCCTGTCCTCAAGGATCTCACAATCTAATAGGGGAGAAAACACAGAAAAAGAAGTTAAAAAGGAAGGAGGAGATTAACTGAGAATGAAGCTGGAGTGGGAAACGATCTGAGGAGATTTGAGTTTCTGAGATGACTTCGTCTTATAAAGTGATGAATTTCTGGAGACGATGAAGTCCAGGAAAGCAGCCAGATAGGAAATGATGGTCAAGTCACTTGACCTCTGTCTGCTGCAGTCTCATTATCTGTAAAATGGGGATAATAATAGTACCTACATCCCAGAGTTGTTGTGAGGATCAAATGAAATTTCAAGCACTTTGCAAACTTTAAGACGCTAAATAAATGTTAGCTCTTATTACTATTCCCCAAAGCTTCAGTGCAATTTTAAGACATTAAAGCTTAAAATTTTACTAAGACTTTGAGAATTAATCAGGGATTTAATTGGTAAAGATAACACCTAGGCAAGGATACTGCTACCAATACAAGTGATCATCTGCATTGCAAAAAAGGTGCTGACTTGTATTGGTAGCAGTATCCATGCCTAGGTGTTACCTTTACCAATTGAATCCCAGACTAATTCTCAGTTCCTAACATACAGTTCGATAATTGTAATAGTGCATGTCCAGTACTGCTCATTAATTCTGATCTTTTTTTACTTTATATTATTTCACACGGACATTTCCATGTTTTTGTATGGAGTTAGGATTTTCATTTTCATTTTTGAAAAACAGTGTTCATAATAATGATTAAAATAGTTCACGTTTACAAATTACTTTCCATGTGAGTGAGGGAGGCAGGGAAAGTATCATGCTCCTCATTTTACAGGTGGAGATAGTGAGGCTCAGAGGGCTGAAGTGAGTTGCCCATGTCTCAGCTAGTAAGTGACAGAAGGCCTGCTTGAACAAAGGTCTTCTGATTCCAAGTTCTGTACTCTTTGTATTACTCTGCTCTGTGCCTCTCAAGATACCATTGTACTGCCGTGTTACCATCTGTTTAGCCACTGGACATTGAAATTGTTTCAAGCTTTTTTTTCTTGAAGAGGGAGGCTCCTGGAATCCTTTATACTTTCTTTCTTTTGACTCTAGGGGGGAGATAAAGACATTCTCTCCTTGCTATTTTTAGCTTGAATGATTGCATGAGAACAAGAATATGTTTGCCTACATCTATGAGTTAAACTTAGAAATGAGCTGTATTTTAGGTTTCCAGAGAAAACTCTGCGTGTGTGTGTGTGTGTGTGTGTGTGTGTGTGTGTTTGTATGTGTAAATGTGAAATGAGCCTAAGATAAGTGATGTAGGGGTAGCCCTCAATATTTAATTAGTTTTATGTAAACCCAGAATTTGGGCTAATGGCTCATGGTTTACACATTGTTATGTATAGCTCTGCAATAAACATCTCCCCATGTAAAATTTAAAAAAAAACATTTGCTCTGGATTAATTTCAGTATTGAGATGATCAAAAACATATCAACAGTTTTACATCTCCTGTTAAAATATGGCCAGATTGCTTTCTGAAAGAACACTTTAATTTACATTATTATTACCAAGTGTCTATATGCCCACAAACCCTAAAGATTAAGGATGACTACTTTTATTCAATTTTTACTATTTAGTATATATGAGGTGAGATGAGCCAAGCAGTGAGCTATGGCAACTTTGGGAAGTATCAGTTTAAAATATGATGTCATTTGCTGAATAATATAGAGGAGTATTACATAAGACTAGAAGCAATACTTTGAAATTTCAGTGGTCATGTTTTTATTCAATAGTTTTTCAGTTGCGTCCAACTCTTTGTGACCCCATTTGGGGCTTTCTTTGCAAAGACACTGGAGTGGTTTGCTATTTCCTTCTCCAGCTTATTTTACAGATGAAGAAACTGAGGCAGACAGGGTGCAGTGACTTGCTCAGGGTCACATGGCTAGTAAATATCTGAGGCTGAATTTGAACTCAGGTCTTCCTCACTCTAGACCCAGTGCTCTATCCACTGTGCCACCTAGCTGCCCAAGAATCACATGGTTGTGTTAATATGACCCTTCTTTCCAATGACTCTGATTACTACTTACCCACAGCCTTTTATAACTACATGACTCTTGTTCACGTACTCATATAAATCTTCCACATGGGATGTACTCAGTGTGCTGGTACCTTTTTCTAGTTTTCTTGACATTGCATGGATCCCAGCAGAACATTCAGGCCATCCATTTGTTATTCCTCACCCTTGCCACATGACTGGCTCACCTTTTTTTCCTGGTCATTCATCTCTCTTTTTGAAGAATTCTTGGTTGGTAATATGTGGCAGCCTACTGATAATTCCCATGTGCTTTTTCATTCCCCTTTGAGTGACCCTTAACTTGAATTCTTCAGGGTCTGTGGTATGCCATAAGTCATAGTCATATAGCATCCCCAGAGGAATATTTTAAAATGGTCCTTTTTCCAGCAATATGTTTATAGCATATTTTTTTGGCAATAGGTTTATAGCATATTAGCAATAAGTAATATTGGGTTACAAAAAAAATAGTAGATGAAGAAAAACAAATGTGTAGAGTGCTAGGGTACGAGGCCCCACTGTGGCAGGTCCTTCTACAAACATTCCAAAAGAGGAATATATTACCTTGAAAGGTAGTCAGGCTCTCCTCTTTAGAGGTCTTCAGGCAGAGGCTAGATGACTGCTTGTTAGGTATAGTATGGTTGGGATACCTTTCATTTATAGAATAGGCTAGATGGCCACTGATGTTGGCCTCAAATGTTGTGATTCATTTGCATATGAAAAATAGATATGAAGTGGAAAAGATCTTCTTGCATGTCTCTGGTGATCTATTTTTATCAATCAAGAAATGTTTATTAAGCATCTACTATGTGCCAGGTACTGTGGGGATACAAAAAGAGGCAAAAGACAATCCCTTCCCCCAAAGAGCTTACAGTCTAATGGGGGAGATAACAGACAAATATATACAAAGCAAGCTTTATACAGGATAAATAGGAAGTTAATAAAAGAGAGAAGGCACTAGAATTAAGAGGTGGTTAGGAAAGGTTTTAATGGAGACTGGAAGGAAACCAGAGAAATAAATGCATGGAGTTGAGAAGAGACACCATTCCAGGTATGGGAAACATTCCCATGAAATGCCTGGAGCCCATAGATGGTTTGCCATGTTCATGGAACAGCTAGGAAGCCAGTGTCACTGGATTGAAGAGTATGTGTCAGGGAGTAAGGTGCAAGAAGATGGAAAGGTTGGTAGGGGGCTAGATCATGAAGGTCTTTGAATGCCAAATAGAGGATTTTGAATTTGTTCCTGTAGGCAATAGGAAGTCACTGGAGTTTAATGAGTAAGGAAATGGGCTGTGGCATGATTGAACTTGTGCTTTAGGAAAATCACTTTTGTAGCTGAATGGAGGGTGAATTAGAGTGGGGAGAGACTTGAGGCAGGCTGATTTACCAGCAGACTATTGGAAAATATCTTCAGTCACACAACTGACACAGAGGTATGGAGGATGAATAACTCAGGTCTAATATTGATTACCAAAAAAGAACATGTTTTGCTCAGTAAAACAAAGTAGAGATGTATAAATAATCCTTAAACATGACACCTTTTTTTTTAAAAAAAAATTCAAGAATTCTGGGTTTTAATTATATTTTTTAGTTGAGTAACCATCTAAAAATTGTTTTTCAATCAACAAACATTTATTTTCTTTCCCTTCCACCATCCTTCACTAAAGAAAGAAAAGAAAACCTTTGTAACAAATATAGATGATCAAAATAAATTCCCACATTGGTCATTCTCTAAAATATATTTATCATTGAAGCCATTACCTCTCTGTCAGGAGGAAGATAGTATACTTTGTTGTAAGTCCTCTGGAATCATGAATGTTGGAATGCAAGCAATTTATCCTTGTTTAGTCCCTTAAGATTATTTACTTTCATTTACTTTTCATGTTTTTCTTGACTGCTCTGCGTATGCTTCAAAGTTTCTCTGTAGTTCTGGTCTTTTCATTGGAAATGCTTGGAAGTCATCTGTTATGTTAATGACCCAGTCTTTCCCCTGAAGAATTATATCCAGTTTTCCTGAGTAAGTTATCCTTGGTTGTAATTCAATATCCTTTGCCTCCTGTAGTATTGCATTCCAAGCTCTTTGCTCCTTCATCATTGTGACTGCTAAGTTATGTGTGATATTGACCATAGTCACATACTCCTTGGTATTTGAGTTATTTCTTTCTGGCTGTTTGCAATATTTTTTTCTTTGATCTGAAAACTCTTGGTTTTGGCTATAATGTTCTTAGGAATTTTCATTTTGGTGTTCCAGGGAAAGATCAGTGGATTATTTTTATTTCCATTTTCCCCTCTTGTTCTAAGAGATCCAGACAGTTTTATTTTATAGTTTCTTGAAATATGATATCTAAATTCTTTTTTCCCATTTGATCATGACATTAAGTTAGTCCAGTGATTCTCAAATTTTATCTTTTCAATTTGTTTTCAGGTAAGTTACTTTTGCTATGAGATATCTTATATTTTCTTCCATTTTTTTCAGTCTTTTTACATTATTGCTTGGGTAGGGTTTTGTATCTTTTGTTCTAAGCTATTGATTACTTCTCTGTTTCTTTATTCCATAGCTCTCATTTCTTTTCCATTTGCCCCCTCTATCATTCATTTAATTCATAAAACGTTTAAAAACTCTTTAAAAAGTTCTTCCTTAAACTCTTCCAGAAACTCTGGTTGAACTTGTGCCCAAGCAGTGTTTTTCTCTGAGGCTTTTCTTGTAGATGTTTTGGGACCTTTCTCTGTTCTTGGTACTATGTCTTGAATGTCTCTGTCACCATAACAGTTTTTTTTATAATGGGCTTCTTTTTTTTTATTTACTCATTCTTCCAGACTATTTCCTCATTTTGGACTTTATGTTAGGACCAACCTCTTACTTCTTCACGGAATGACTAGGCTGGACTTGTGTCCTCTGTACTCTTGCTGCTACTTTCTTAGAGTTTTGAGTTTTGTTATTCTAGGATCTTGGGGATAGCTCAATCTGGAAACCTGAAAACTTTTAGTGCTCCCAAAGTGGCATGCCCAGGGCAAAGTCTGATTGCTGCCCTCCTGGTCTATGCTCTGCAAATTCCTGATCTAGGTTTGGGTAAAGCAACTCACCTGTGGGCTTGCCCCAGGTGAAATTACAGAAGGCTGCTGCTAGTTAGTCCTAGCCTCTATCAGCCAATTGGAAAGATCTGCTGGTTCAGATTGACTGAACCGCAGGGTTCTTTTTGGTGTCTGATTCTTGCTCTGGTTGTTCTGCTGTTGGCTGCAGACTGGATTGGAAGCTGAAACTAAGACCCTGCTCCAATCCTGGAATTAGAGCCACACAGCTGCTGGTTGATTTTGAACTTGCGGCTTGCTCAGAACATAGCTTGGAGCCCACAACCATTCTCATCCTAGATTTCTACCTTTAAACACAGATCCCTTTCTCACACCACCCCTGACTCTATTACCTGGAACTGGGTAGAGAATAAAGGAGCTGCCATTTGATGCCTATTCCTGCATCCTGTACAATGGTTAATTTTCCTTTGTGCTAGACTTAGGCCCTGGTACACAGAATCTTCCTGTACTACCTGTGTTCTGCATGGCCATTTCTGGCTACATTCTGTCCCCCAGTATTTGTAGACTTCCCTGTCCATCTTACCATGTTGTCTCAGTTTGGAAAAATGATTCACTATGAGGTTTTCTTGGATTTCCCTATCAAGATCTGATCTGGTGTATATTCTAGATTATGTTTAGAGGAAGTGAGGGGAGTGAGTTGGCTGTACTTCTCCCTGCTGCTCTGCTATCTTGTCTCTGTCTCCATAAGATGAAATTTTTTAGGGATCAATGCAAGTTTTCTACTTAGGTAAAACAAAAAATCGATGTCACAAATACAGCATGGGAGAAATATGGCTTGAAAAGTTTCCCCAGAAAAGAGAATTTTAGAGAATGCAAGCTCAACATCAGTTGACTAAATATATCATCTTATGATCCTATGATTCTTTGAATGGTGACATGTAACAAAAAATGATAATTAATACAGACTGCATGGGAAAAAACAAACAAATAAAGAAACAAACGAACAGGCACATCTAGGATTAGGAAGGTGATGGTCCTGTTGTATGTTGCCCTGGCAGGATAATATATCTTTTAAAATGTTATTTATGTTTATGGAACCAGATACTTTCTGACATTAAAACATTTGACAGTGCAAAGCATTTTGGTGGGGACAACTTTGCTGAATTTTTTTTATCTCTAGCTTTGCTGAGGAGATTGGGGTTATAGTATCTGCAAAGGCAGGTGCCATGATTCATCTCCACAAGGGTAATTTCCTTGCATTGGTTGTGGGATTAGTCTGGAAGGAGGAATGGTGAGCTAGATGCCAGAAGGATTGCAATTCTTGGGTTCTTGGATGTAGGGTCTTTGACTGTCTCCTTCAGGTTCTGAGAAACGTGGTGATCAACATAGTATCAGGGTGGTTTGGCCCACCTGACTGCCTCCCATTTCTCACCCAGGGCACATTGCTGTGTCAAAGAAGCTGGTGTCACTAGATGAATTATACAGGATCAGAAGGTATGGAAAAGTTTCTGTTTGTGTAGGCCAAGGGAGAATGAGATCATGATTCTCTCAAAGTATTGAAGAAGGGGTAATAAAACATTTATGTTAGGTTTACAAAGGCTCTCGATCTCCTCTCTTTCATTGTTATGGGATAGAAGAGAGAATGCTCTCATTCTGCAGGTGCTCTGTGTTCTGGCTTTCATGAGGTAAGCTCCCCAAATCCTAATGGGTTCACCCTCTTCTCTCACCCTTTGATCATTGTGTAGCAATGCTTGACTACAGCAAAGTGTTAGATGTTCAGGCTGATTAGGAATGTCAGATTACATAAAATCAGTTTTCTGAAATGTCTGTTACTGAATGCATAGGTTAGTCTGTATATAGGTAGTGGCTGCAGTACAGATAAGGGCAAGCATGGGAGCAAGGGATGGCAGAGTCATGGATGGGACTTTCAAGAGTTTTTGGATGACCAGCAATAAGCGAAGTTATCATATCAGCTGGTGGTGGCACACAAGTAATTTTCCAATGGGAAAGGAGTGTTCTGCACTTTTGTACCACCTCTATCACAGTCTGCCTTTGCCAGAAGCTAGCAGGCAGAAGAGAAAAGAAGGGGACAAGGAAGAGTGTTTTCACAGGCATAGCTAGGGTAAAAGTATGCTTCAATTTAATATTGGTGATGATAGATATTACATTAGAAATCTTGGTGAGATCACACTGCGAAGTCCTGGCTTTCAAGGACCTTTCACTTGAAATAAATATAGAAAAAGAGCAATTGTTAGGTGTTAAGAGCCTTTTGTTAGGTGCAGAGTCCAAGACAAAAAGAGGACAGTGAGGCATACCTTGCTCTCTCATCACATGCCCTGAGACAACACCTATATTTTGAGAAGCGTGGTAGCATTTCATAGCAATTACCCTAAGTGGAGCAACAACTGAGTTGCAATACTTTTACTTGTGACATTACGTTAACTGTATCTGTTGAAGGTGGGAGGATTATGCCTCATTCCAGAAGTGTTTTGGTCTGCAGGTCAAAAAGCATGTTTAGATGGTGCTTTCAAAAATAAACAGGAAGCCCAGAAACTGAGTTTAGCTATCACTCAAATGCACTTAGAATCATAGATTTAGAGTAGGATTGGAACCTCCATAGTTTCTATACCAATCCCCTCACTTTACAGAGGAGGAAATTGAGTCCTAAAGAGGTGAAATGACCTTCTCAAGAACGTAGTAAGTGGCAAAGCCAGAGTTGCTAGCCTGGGTACCATACAAGTCAAATAGGTTATAAGCCCCAGAGGGAAGGAATTGAGGATAGTCAATAAATTATTCAATCAATAAGTATTTATTAAGTACTTACTGTACTGAGGTTATGAGGACAAAAAAGAAATAGTGGATGACTGAAATTGAGAACCTAGCTTATTGGAAAGATGGTGGTACCTTCAACAAAATTAAAGAAGAGGGAATGGGATTGTGGGGAAAAGTTAATGAGTTCTATTATGGAAACATGGAATCTGAGACTCCTATAAGCCAGGCAGCTGGAAATTTTCCATAGTGAGTTGGTGATGCAGTACTGGAGCTCTGGAGAAGGGCTAAGGCTGGATACTTAGATCTGGGAGTTATCTGCATAGAGATAATTTTATTAGCCTTTTGCAGACCAACCATTGGTATTATCCATTTTTCTTTGTCTCCAACAAAATATACAGTATTGCCCAGTAGAATAAGTAATCAAATATATCTTGTGTAGACTGAATAAATACTATGTCTTTTATACATATTACTATTTTAATAGTATTTTTTCCAATTACATGTAAAGACAATTTTTAATATTCATCTTAAAAAAATTTTGAGTTCCAAATTATCTCCCTCCCTCCTTCACCATCCTCTCCCAAAGACAGTAAACAACTTGATATGGGTGATGTGTGTGTGATCTATATTACTGCTATTCTTCAAATCTCATCTCATCTGGGAAACTTTCCCCCAATGCTCTTCCATTCTCTCCTCACCAGCTGAAAGAGGTCCTACATTCTCTGATGTATATTCTAGGTTACTCACCAGACCCTTACTATTTCACATTGTAGCTATTTTTTCATGTAGATTCATCTTGCCATTCACCAAAACCCTACTTGTATACCTCATTATGACAGTGTAGCTCATAGTGACCCTGAGTTCTTGAAGGCCATGCCTACAGGCCTTTCTGACAGGCATTAGCTATTTCCATCTCTACCAAGATGGAAGGACTTTCAGTTTAAGAATGATGAATCTATCATCTGACATGTCATCTGAGGACTCTCTTAAGTACTGAGAATCCCATCACCATTAAGTTTACTGAAAGAAAATAAATTTGGAGAGCATAGCAACAATCAAAAGCCATATGCTAAGGCCTGCATTCTATATCAGGGCATGGAAAACCGTGCCAGCCAATTCAATTCAACAAGCATTCATTAGGCCACCTACAATGTGCCAGGCATTGCCCTCAAGGAGCTTACAATTTAATGGGGGAAGACAACACATAAAAGGGAGTTGAAGATTGGGGTAGAAGGTTTGGGGGGAGGGACCAGGGAGAAAAGAGAGAAGGCTTGGGGTGGGGGCGGCATGTTGTTCTATCATGGAATTGAAGCCAAGGAGAGCTGCTATTAAAGAATAGTTACCAAGACGGTTGTGAGCCCTCTAAAAAGAAGGCTTTGGAAGGAGTTTAGTGCTCTGCCCTCCCACCCTCCAGCGGAGGGGAGAGGCAAATGAAGGTGAATTGAGAAGGTGTAGTGTATATATAGCCAGATGAAGGTGGAGGCAGCTAGGTGGCTCAGTGAAGAACTCCAACTTGATAGAGTTCTGGGCCTGGAGTCAGAAAGACCTGAGTTCAAATCCATTCTCAGACACCTACTAGCTGTGTGATCCTGGGCAAGTCACCTAACCTCTGTTTGCATTAATCCACTGGAGAAGGAAATGGCAAACCACTCCAGTATCTTTGCCAAGAAAATCCCATGGACAGTATGTTCCATGGGGTCAAAAATAAATTATGTCTGATGACATAATTGAACCACAGAGTATATAGAGTCATTCTTCATGGTAACTGTGATTTCAGGGAATGGTGTTCCCTGGAGTTGAAGTCAAGCAGAGCAGCTGAAGGAAAATGTCAAATAGTAGTTCCTCGGAGTATTGCAGGATACGTATCATCAACCCAGATTTGTAAGCTTCTTGGGGGCAGGGCTTTTGCCTTATTCATCTTTGAGTCCTCCAAAATCCACACTCCAGTGCCTTATACATAGCCAGACATCAATATACATTTGACTTTGTTAATGGTAATACTGAATTATCTACTGTAAGGAGTGCAGAGATGGAAATATTCATAGCAGCTCTTTTTTGTGGTAGCAAAGAAATGGAAACAAAGTGGGTTCCCACAGATTGGACAAGTCCTAGACAAATTGTGGTACATGAATGTAATGGGATGTAATTGTATTCAAAGAAACAATCATTATGAAGAATTCTGAGATACAGAGAGAATGAAATAAGCAGAACCAAGAAAACAATATACATAGAGATCACAACATAAATGGAAAGAACAGTGAAATGAAACTGAATGTTGTGTAATTACAATGACTAAGCTTGGATTTGGAGGAAGGAGTCAAGCATTTATTAAGCATCTACCATGTGACAGACACTGTGCTAAGTGTTTTAGAAATGATATCTCATAACAATTTAATCTGTACATCTCCAGGAGATGGGTGCCACAATTATCCTCTCCTCATTTTACATTTGAGAGAACTGGGACGAATAAAGGGGTGATGACATATCCATGGTTATATAGTTAGTAAGTATCTGAGGCAGGATTTGAACTCAGGTCTTCTTAACCATAGGCCCAGTGCTCTATCCATTTATACCCTAGCTGCTTGGAGAAGAGGTGAGAAAATACACCTCCCTTCCTTAAATGTGCAAGTGGGGAACTTTGGGTTGGGAACTTCACATACACTGTCAAACATGGTCAATATTTTGGTTGGTTTTGCTGAACTGTTCCCCTACTTCTCTCCCCGCCCCTGCCCCATTTTATTCTTTGTTATAAAGGATGATGTTCCTGTAATTAAGGTGGGACTTTTTTTTTTTTTTACTGTTTTCTCTTTTAGAATGCTAAAGTAATCAAATGCCTTTGATTAAGCCTTGCTAGGTACTAAGCACCAGGCCCACACCCTTTTGCTGATTAGGTTTGAAGCCTTTGGCTGAGAAGGGTATATAAACTCAGTGGTTACCATTTTGTTTGGGGCTCTCACTCACTGGAAGAGTGTTGATGTGGAGACTCTGGGTAGCTGCTGGAGCTCCCCAGCTTTGAAGAAAGCCCAGATGTTGGTGCTTCTCTCTCTGGTAACTGTTGGTGTATTGCTTGGACAGGTAGCTAGAAGCCTGTCTACTGACTTGTGTTTATTTGCTCTGTTCATGTTGTCTCTGTTTGTAATTTTTGTTTTTATTGGCTTTGAACTTCAGGGTGCTGACTTTTGCCCCGGAACTAAGTGAATGATACATGTCTGTTTGATTAACCGATAAAAGTTGCTTTCTTTACAAAAGCAGATCAAAGAACCTGTGCTGGCAGCTCTTGTTGCTGATCTTGTTGGGTCTTATACCCCTACCATGGCTGCCAGCCGCATTGCTGTCACAGAGGGTTTTTTGAGTAATGGAGTAGGGGAGAGGTGTCTTTCAAAACGAATGTGATATAAAAACAAAAGTATTAACTTAAAAAATAAGATACTGAATTAATCCAGGATTATAGCTGCATTGCACAATTGCGTATTTTTCTAACTGAAAAGCTTAGCATGGTGCAGCAGAAAGTGTTTTGGGTTTGGAATCTGAGGCCCTGGGTTCAGATCCTAACTCTTCCACTTAGTACATATGTCACCTTGAACAAGTTACTCATTACTACTGTTACAAATTCATCATCTGTATAGTGAAAGGGGGATTTGGCTTTGATGAGCTCTAAGAGTCCTTCTAGCTTTCAATCTATAATCTTTATAACTATAATCTAGTAACAGCACCTAAGTATGCTTAGTCCCAGGGACACAGTTTCTACAACACAAGACTCTTTTGAGCTGAATATTTTTGGAGCAATGTTAAGCTTCTTTTTCTTGGTTTTATTTTTCTCCTAAAAGGAAAAAAAAGTCTGTCTCCTCAGTCAATACAGTATGGGCAATATTAAAAAAACTGCAAATGTGCTAACCACAAAATCTAAAAATCTTTCACGCCAGAGAAGCTGTTAGTGGTTTTGGAGAAGGGCGTTTTGCCCCAGGGGCTACTGGGTACTTTGTCTAAATATCTTTTCTGTTTGCTTTTTTATCCTGTTCAAACACTGCTTTATTAAGGGTGCTGTTTAGATAAGTCTCATTTATAGCATCATAGAACGCTAGGGCTGGAAGAGATGAAAAACAACCACCATCCAGTAATTTTAAACAATTTGCTGAGAAAAGGAGCCACCACTGCTGCTGGAATGTGGTCTACTGTATGCGTGCAGAGACAAATGAAGAAAATTCAACATACCTGTTAAGTACGAAGTTACTACTGTGTGCAAGATGTTTCTTGTATTGTGCACTGAGAGGAATATAAAAATAGACAAGGTTCAAGTTCAACAATTATCAAAAGCTAAATTAAGAGGCAGCATTATTCATTGGAAAGAACATCATATTTCAAGTCAGAGTCCTGGGTTTGATTCCCTATTCTGCTACTTTCTACTGGTGAGACTGGAGACAAGTCATTTAACCTCTTTGATCTTCTGTTTCTGCATCAATAAAATACATTTTGGACTAGATTTTTAAGGCAGCTTACAGGTTTAGATCTCTGATCCTATCATCCTTTGTACTATTCTTTAAAACATTTTTTTGAATTCTGAATTATTTTCTTCCCTTCTACCCTTCTCAAAGCCATTGTGAAGACAAGCATTATGATATGAATTATACATGTGAAGTCATACAAAACATATTTCCACATTTGCCATATTGAAAAAAAAGCAGCAAGAAAAATAAAGTGAAAAAAAGTCTACTTCAATTTACACTTAGAGTTTATCAGTTTTCCCTCTGGGGGTGGAAAGCATTTTTCATCATGGGTCTTTTGGAATTATCTTAGATAATTGTATGGATCAGAGTAGCTAAATTTTTCACAGTTGACCCATCATTACAACATTGCTGTTACTATGTACAATGTTCTCCTGGTTCTGCTTACTTCACTTTGCATCAGCTCATATAAGTCTTCCCAAATTTTTCTGAAACCATCCTGCTCATCATCTTATAGCACAATAATATTCCATCACAATCATATACCACAATTTGTTCATCAGTCATTCCTCAATTGATTGATATCCCCTCAATTTTTAATTCTTTGCCACCACAAAAGAGCTGTGAAATATATATATATACATGCATGTATATACATATATATATATATATATATATACACACACATAATTAATTGTAGGTATTTTTTCTTTTGATCCTATCATCCTTAAAAAAATTCAAAACAAAAAGTACTTATAGGCATTATGACCAGACACTGCCCTTCTCTCCCAGTTTCCAATCTCCCACATTGTTTAGATGATGGAATGACACCAATACATATCTTGGAGGTTGAAAACAACTTAAAACTACACAAAGGAAATTACAACTGGAATTGGAATTGTAATGTTTTTCCACACTGAATTTAAAGAGACTACCCTGGGATATATTTTGTGGGTTTAGAGCTGGAAGGGATGGTAGAGTCTAAGACCTAACACTTTTACTTAACAGAGGAGGAAACAGAGACCCAGAGAGGTCAAAGGATCACAGATGTAGAACTGGAAGGGACCCCAGGAGTCATTTAGTCCAATCTTTTCATTTTACAGATGAAGAAACAGTTCTAGGAAAGTTGTGTGAATTGTTCAAAATCACAAAGGTGGTGTATGTCAGAAACAGGATTTCAACTCAAATCCTCTGACTCTAAAGACATTTCTCTTTCCACTGCACTACACCACCTCTCTAAAGTATCTTGCATATTGGGAAACATGGCAGTGAAGGAAATATCATATAGTTCCCAGATATTATTCCTTATACTATTTGCTGGTAGTAGTGGTACCACCACTAATATTTAGAAACATGAAAAATTCTGTTAAGATAAAATTGCTTTATATTACTTAAGGTTGCCTATATTCTTTGCTTCTCTTCATCTCCCACTCATGTTTCAGTCCTAAGGTAGTGGTGTCAAACTCAAATAGAACCAGGGCCATTAAGCTGGACCTAAGAATCCTTGAAGCCATATATTGCCTTAGAAAACCACATATTAACATTATCTATATTCTGTTGTATTTTTATCTGGTTAAATATTTTGTAATTACATCTTAATCTAGTTTGGCGTTACTCGGGCCACAATATAGCCTTGTGTAGGACCTCTGCCTTACGAATGTAACTTCCTACCCCACCATTCAGCTGAAACTGCTCTCTCCAATTTACTAAAGATCTCCAAGGTGTTAAATACAATGACCTCTTCTTAGTCATCATGCTCCTTGGCCTCACTGCAACTTTGGACCACCCCCCTTGCTCCAATGCTTTCTGTTCTTTAGCTTCCATGACACTGTCTCTTGGTTCTCCTATCTGTCTAAGCACTCCTCAGTTTTCTGTGCTGAATCACCACCCTTCTACCTACTAAGGTTAGGCATTTCCTAAGACTTTATCATGGGCCCTTCTCTCTTCTCTCTCTCTGCTATTTCTTTGGGTAGTTTAAGTAACTCCCATGGTTTTCATTATCATCTCTAAGTAAATACTTCCAGATCTATATTTATTTCTTGAACTTAATTCCTGACAAATGTCTGCTGCACATCTCCATCTGCATATTCTTTGGGCATCTCAAGCTCAGCATGTCTAAAACAGAACCCCTTATATCCCCAAACCCACCCTTCTCCCCACACCCAAACCCATCTCTGCTCCAAACTTCCTTAATTCTTTTGAAAGTAGCACTATCCTTCCTGTCACCTGGATAAAGTCTTAGATGCATTCAGAATGTCTACAAGTCAAATTAAACAAATGTTTATTAAATATTTACTCTGTTCCAGGGTCAGGGATACAAAATAAGGCAAAAACTGTCCCTGCCCTCCGGGAGCACACATTCTAAATGGGAAAACAACATGCAAACAATTACCATCAAGATCTATACATTCTAGATTCTTTCTTTTCTCTCACCCCTTGTTCTGCCAATATCTGATGCTGTTTGTCCTTTGTTCTCGAAGAGGACCATGGCATCAGAAAGGTGATGCCATGACATGCAAGCGAATTGGATTTAAGTGAGGGAGGACTGTGCAAAGTCACCAGCCTCACTTTCCCCTCTAGAGCCATTTGGGTCCAGTAGCCAGATATAGCTCAGGATGACTGGAGATGGCCCAGGAGGCAGTGGGGTACCTTGGCCCTTTTAAGCTAAGGTCTTTAACAGGTCTCAGTTTGACTGAGGCAGCACCCATTCTGTCATGAAGGCTTAATAAGAAATGACTGCCAATATCTAATCAAGTGCCAAGTCCTGTTGATTTTTTTTCTTCCACTATATCTCTTGCATGCATCTCCTCTCCCCACTCACTAAGCCACCGTCTTGCTTCAGGCCCTTATTACTTTTCTGCTAGACATTTGTAATAGCCTCCCCACTGATCCCCTTGTTTTCAGTCTTTCTTCTCTCCAACTCCTCCTTCACATAGCTGCCAAATAAACATCTTACAACACATATTTGACCATGTCACCCCTCTCCTTAATCATTTTCATTGGCTCCCTATTACTCTTCGCAAAACACAGCTAAGAGGCCATCTGCCATAGGCAGCTTTTCATGTTTCCCCTGGTTGTTAGTGCTATCTTTTGATTAAAATAATTTTGTTTGTATTTGCTTATTGGTTAGTTGAACACCCTTCCCCCAAAATGTATGCTCCTTGAAGGCAAAGCACTGTTATTTTTGTCTTCATATTCCTAGCACAGTGCCTGACACACAGTAGGTGCATATATATATGTATGTATATATACACATATATATGTATATGTGTATACACACACACACACACACACACACACATATATATATATATATATATATATATATATTTAATTGAATTCCTTAATGAATTTGTTTGTTCATAGCATATAGTGGCTCAGTATAGGTCTTTTCTGGGTACCACCTTCCATGACAAGATACATATCTGGCCAAATATGTGACAGTCTGCAACTTGATTCAGTTCCTGCCTTAATGGAAATGACACTGTGCTAGAGGAGATAGCCCAAAATCCAATCACTTTCAAAGTGATTTGAGAATTCTCTGGGGTGTAGGATCATTTTTTTTAAACTTATGGTCCTTGAAGATGTTCTTCACATCTCACAGAACTGTAGAATTGGTGGGAACCTCAGAATCTGTCCAATTTGTGACAGAGGGTGGCATTTTGTGGCATAGTAGATAGAGTGAGTCTGGATCCAGAGGAACCAGGTTCAAAATCCCCAATCAGATGCATACCATGAATAAGATCTTGGGTAAATCATTTTACTTTTCTAAGCTTCAGATACCTCAACAGATGATCCCTGAGGTCCCTTATGGCCCTAAATTCATGGTCCTATCATTTGATGATGAGAGGTGACAAAGGCAGGATTCAAAAAAGATCTTGATAAGCTAGTGTGAATCTAAGAAGGTGAAACCAAACAGAAATAAATACAGTGTAAATAGAATCAACTACACAAGTTAATCAATCAATATTTACTAAGTGCTTACTCTGCCGCAGCATCTTGCCAAGCACAGGGGATACAAAGAAAGGCAAAATTTCCTCTTCTCTAAGAGTATACATTCCAATGGGAGACATAACATGCAAATAAACAACTGGGTAAAGAGAAGATTTATGCAGATAGATGGAAGGTAATCTGAAAGAGGAAGGCATTAGTAGGTGGATGGACTGAGAAAGGCCTCCTGCAGAAGGTAAGACTTGAGGTGAGTCTTGAAGGAAGCCAGGTAAAGTAAGAGGTGGTGGTAAAGGGACAGAACATTTTAGGTACAGGGGCAGCCAGTGCAAAGCCATGGAGATTGGAAATGGAGCACCATGTTAGAGGAATTGAAAGAAGGCCAGGAATGTTGGAGCACAGAATATGCAGGGGAACAAGCACAAATGGGAGGAGGTATGGGGAGATGATTCCAACCTTGGAGTTAGCCTCCATTCCTAATTTTCTCTCTCTTTTATCTTATCATCATCTGAAGAAGACCTGGGCATTTTAGCAGATGGCAAACTGAATGTGAGGTAGCAGTGTTTTATGGCAGCTAAAAATATTGATGCGACATCATTAGCATTAAGAAAGCCACAATATCTAGGGCTGGGGAAGTGCGAGGTCCACTGTCATTGTGTTTGTCCTCTGTTTTCAAAGAGGACTGTGTCATCAGGGAGATGATCACATGACTTGCAGTTGATTTTGATTTGAGTGAGTGAGGGCAGTGCAGGGTTACCAGCCTCGCTTTTTCCTCCAGAGCCATCTGGGTCCAGTGGCCAGATATTCATCAGGATGACTGGAGATGACCCAGGATGCAATGGGAGACCCTGGCCCTTTCAGGCTAAGGTCTTTTCAGGTTCTCACTTTGAGTGAGGCAACACCCATTCAGTGAATAGGCCTCTTTAAGAAGGGAGTCAAGGGATGGCCCCTTTAAAGAAAAAAATCAAACTGAGAGGGGAAGACCTCAGGGTTGCTGGGAGAAGTTCACTGTACTCTCCCCTGGTCAGAACATATCTTGGTTATTGTTTTCAGTAGTGGGTTCTACACATTAGAAATCATATGGATAATCTAGAAAGCATCTATAGGAAGGCAAGCAGAATGCCTTGTGGTTATATTATGTATTAATTATATTTTTGTTGTTATTGTTGTTTGGTCATTTTGGTCATATTCAACTCTTTGTGATCCCATTTTTGGGTTTTCTTGGCAAAGATACTAGGGTTGCTTGCCATTTCCTTCTCTATTTCATTTCATAGAGGAGGAACACGATTAAGTGACTTGCCCAGGGTCACATAACTAGTAAATGTCAGAGGTTGGATTTGAACTCACAAAGATGAGTCTTCCTGATTCTAAGCCCAGGGCTCTATCCACTGCACCACTTAGCTGCCCCCATTAATTACATTACATACCAAATATTATAAAATGAGATAATATTGTGTAAGGCCAATCAGTAAGTGAAAGCTCTTTCCCCACCCATGGAATAGGCCTCAGGTGGGGCCAACAAAGGGAGGCCTGATTAGAGGCAGGCCCACACCTTTGTGATGCTGATCAGGAATTAAAGACTCTTCCTACCCACTCAATAGACCTCTGGTGGGAGGCCTGATTAGAGGCAGACCCATACCCTTTCACTAACTAGGTGTGAGGCCCCAGGCCCACATCTTTTTGCTAAGTAGGCTCTGAGCCCTCAGGGCCCTGAACAGGGTATAAGCGCTCTGAGGCTGGTGTTTTTTCTTTGGGGTCACACTCATTGAAAGAGTGTTGGTGATGAGACTCTGGGTAAGCTGTTGAAGCAGCTCTCCCCTCCTCCCTTTGAAAACCCAGATGTTGGTGCTTCTCTGGTAACTATATATTGTGATTTGATTAGACAGAAATGTTGATCTGCTTATGTTGTCTCTGTTTGTAATTTCTGTTTGTATTTGCTCTGATGTTCAGGGTGCTGGCTTTTCCCCCCAAACTAAGCGAATGATATATGTATGTTTAATTAAAGCAAGATTGTTAACCCCTTAAAGTTGCTTCCTTAGAAAAGCAGATCATGAACCTGTGCCGGCAGCCTTCCTGTGCTGGTGTTGTTGGTCTTACACCCCCACAGCAGTTGCTAGTAACATTGTTGTTACAAATTTGTAAAAGTCTTGGCAAACCTTCAAGTGCTATATAAACAATAGTTATTGTTATAATATTGTTGCTGTATTATATGCAAATCATTTGAGTGATATTTCATTCAGTTAAGTAGAGAAACTCTGAGGCAAAAGTGTGGTGTAGAATGTCATGGTAACTGCTTGTGGAAGAGATTAGACTTGTTATGTTTGGCCCCAGGGGAGATAACTAGGAGAAGTGCGTAGAAGTTGTAAAAGCAGAAAATTCAGTTTGATCCAAGGGAAAATTTCCTAAGGTTTAGATTGGTCCAAAGGGGAAATGGATTGTCTTGGGAAATGCACATCCGAGCACTCCCTCTCAGTGTCCTTTGCTGGATCATCATCCTTATTCTGCCCCCTCACTGGGTGTATCCTGCGATTTTGTCCTAGGCTCTCTTCTCATCAACCTCGAAATTCTCTCTCTTGCTAATCTCACCAGCTCTCATGGATTCACTTATTTCTATTCAGATGACCCCTACATCTATATATCAAGCCCCAACCTTTCTTCCGAGCCTTTGTCTTGCATCATCAATGGCCTAATGGACCTTTCCAATTTGATGTCGTCTCAGCATATTAAACTCACCCTGTTCAAAGCAGAATTCATTATCTTTTCCCCCAAGAATACCTAGCTGCTTCTTCTTTACTTACCAGTTTTGGTTGACAAAACCACCATTCTTTCGTTTGCCTAAATTTACAATCCTAGAGTTTTTCCCAGTTCCTCATTCTCCCTGACCCCACATATTCAACACCTCTCGAATTGGTCCTCTTTTCACACAGGACTAGTGTAGTAGTCTCCTAATTGGTGTCTCTACCTTAAATCTACCTCTTCTCCAGTCCATCCTCCACATGGCTGCCGAAGTGTTTTTCCTTAAAGCACAGTTCTGACCATGTCACTGTCTTTCTCAAGAACCTCCAGTGGCTCCTTATTACTTCTAGGATCATATACAAATTCCTCTGTTTAGCCTTTATAGTGGGCTTCAGCTTGCCTTTCCAGGCTTATTATACATCATCCCCCTTTGCGCACTCTTTGGTTCAGTCCAAATGATCTTGTTGCTTTTCTTCCCCTGTGAAATCAATGTCCTATATCTTTGCCTTCATATTTCTACTGCTCCATGCCTAGAACACACTTCTTGCTCATCTCTACTTCTTAGACTCTCTGTTGTTGTTGTTCAATCATTTCAATGGTGTCTGATTCTGTGTGACCCCATTTGAAGTTTTCTTGGCAAAGATACTGGAGTGGTTTGCCATTTCCTTCTCCTTCTTTATACAGAGGAGGAACTGAGGCAAACAGGGTTAAATGACTTGCCCGGGGTCACACCAGTAGTGTCTGAGACCAGATTTTAACCCAGGTCTTCTTGGCTCCAGGCCCTGCATTCTTCCAGGGAATTTATTACCTGCCCCTAGATTCCCTAGATTCCTTCAAAGCATAACTCAAAGGGTCCTTCTTATGTGAAGTCTTTGCTGATCATCTTCCCCACCCCAACCAGCTGTGTTTCTACCTTGTATTTATTTTTTATATATTTTATATTGGAAAGACATAGTGCTGTAATAGAGAGAAAGCTAACCTCAGAGTCAGGAAGATCTGGGTCAGGTTCTGACTCTGACATACTAATTATAGGATTTGGGTGAGTCTCTTTAACTGTTTAGTGGCCTAGAGAATTTACTAAGATATAAATTGCAAAGAAGGTGCCATCTGCAATGGTAGATGAAGTTCCTCACAGGTCTTGTTTATAAAAAAAAAGCCACATACTTAATTATGTATATTTGGTCTCTCCCAACAAAATGTAATCTCCCTGAGGGAAGGGACTGTTTTGTTTTTGTATCTCCAGTACCTAGCTTAGTGCTTGGCACATAGTGAATGCTTAATAAATGCTTATTGATGATTCATTGGTAGAGACTTTACTTATCTCTGCCTTATAGAGTTACCTTCCTTCTTTTAAGATACAGCTCAAGTACTACCTTCAATAAGAAGTCTTTCCTGATACCCCAATTGCTAGTGTTTTCCCTTCCAAACAGCCTTGAATTTAACTACTTTGAATTTATTTGTGTCTATTCCCTTGTATTTATGTTGTAGACAATTTTATATATCTTTATTGCCCTCATTAAAAATATAAGAAGAGATTGTTTCTTTCTTTGTACTTGTGTCCACAATGCCTGGCACATAGTAGGTGATTAATAACCATGTGAGGATTGATTGGTTAATTTGTCTCCCTCTCACTTAGAAGTCTTCAGATAAAGGTTGAGTGACTGCTTCTCAGGCATCAGTGGGAGTTCTTGTGCAGGTTGGACTGAATGATCTCCAGAGTCCCCCACGATGGAGATTCTGAGTTCCTGTCATTCCTCTTCCCTAACTCCCCCACCTCACTTAATCTACCCTCACACGGGCATCCCCTCTTCCTGTCCTGGCTCAGATTGAACTATTTATGTGTAACTTTATTTATGTTGTTATATAAGCAATTTGGAACAGCCAACTCTGAAGGGTAACCCACTCTCTATTGGCTTGTAGGGATAGATTTTGTGATGTTGAAATCTTCACATAGTTTAAATAGGCCTCAAATCAGATGGGATCTTGTCAGTGGGAGGAAAGGGAATTTTTCCTCCTAGGAAACATGGCTAAGCTCCTGTAAAGTCATTTTAAAAATTCTGACTTGCAAATATATGTTTTAAAAAAATCATTACACCCACAAAATGAAGCCGGATGAATTCACTCTTGTCCCACCCATACTTACTAAGACCACCCACTCCCTTTTCTAGCCTCTCTCTTTTACTCTTCTCTGTTACCAGCCCAAGAAAACTGTCTATATGAAATGGAGGTGAGAATTAAAGAATACAACACAGATTTTAAAAAAGTTTCTTTCCTTCTTTCTTTCTTTCTTTCTTTTTTTTACAACCACTGCTTCTTATTTCAAAGGCTGGAATTCTATGTATTTGAATAAGACCATTCTCTAATGCTTAAGGAAATTTAGCTGACCTTGGGTTGGATGTTATGTAAAATTTTGGATATTTTCAATTCAACTTAATAGACATTTTTGATAAGTGTGTATGTGTGTATGTGTGTGTGTGTGTGTATGTGTGTGTGTGTGTGTGTGTGTGTGTGTGATAGGATTGGGTGTAAGTGTGGCAGCACACAATATGTACATAGATAAATAATATATACAAAATAAAATTTTAGCAAAGTAATTTCAGATGGCTAATACTTGGGGAAATCTGAAAAGGCCTCCTTTGGGAAATGGAGCTTTATGAGCCTTGAAGAGAGTTAGATGTTCCAAGAGGTGAAAGTGAGGCTGGAGGGTGTTCTATGAATGGAGGATGCATCCCGTGACCCAGTTTGACTGGAAATTAGAATACATGAGGGGGAGTAGTATGGAATTAGTGTGGGAAGAAAGGTTGGTGTCAGACCACGAAGGGCTTTAAATGCTGGACAAAGAGCTTTATATTTGGTCTTAGCAGCAATAAGGAACCACTGAAGCTATTCTTAAACAAGGGAGTAGTATAAACAGACCGGAACTTTAGGAATATGAGTTTGGCAGCTGTGTGTAAGACAAATTAGAGAGGGGGGAGGTTGGAAGCAGGGAGACCCATAAGGAACCTATTGCAATAGTCCAGGCAAGAGATGACGAGGACTCGAATTAGGCTGTTATAATCATTTGACCTAATAGGTTTTGATTCAGTTTTATGCTTTCCTACGAGAGTATATGTCTTCTACCTTTAAAAAAAAATTAAAGTCAAACAGCAATTATACTTACTCCAATACTATCTCCTAGTTCTTTCTTTTTTTAAAAAAAATATTTATTTTATTTTAATTTATGGAATAAAACAAGCATTTCTATAACATAGTATAATAAAGATATTTTCTATTTTTTTAGGCTTTAAGGTTTACAAAATGTTTTCCTCACAACAGCCCTACAAGTTTAGCATCCCCCTCCCTGACTTATGAATTTCATCTCTATTGGGAATTTCCAGTGATAGAAATGTGTGTCTTATAGTCTTAGGGAATTACCTGGGGTCACTGAGAAGTTAAATGCCTTGACCAGAGTTATACGATTAATATACGTTAGAAACAGAATTTGAACCCAGATCTTCTAAACTCTGAGGCTGACCTCTTATGCACTAAGCCATCATGGTTTTGGGGATATTAGTAAAGGTGTTATTCATTCATTCATTTATCTATCTATCTATTTATTTGTTTGTTTATTTATTAAACCATTTTACAGATGAGGTTCAGAGAAGATAAATGACTTGCCCAGGGTCAAAAAACTTACACCTAATTCTCTTGATTGGAAGACAGTGTGGTACTATGGAAAAAACCCTGACTCTGGCATTAGAGGATTTGGATTTAAATCCCACTATTGACACTACCTGTTTCATCTTGAGTAAATCATTTGATTTCCTTCTGTCTCAATTCCTTACCTGTAAAATGAAGGAGTGAGACTAAGTGGCATCTGGTGCCATCATGCTGCCTCTCTAATTCATTTCATTGATGCATGATAATTAAATTATTTCATTCATGTGATATAGTGGCAAAAACACCAGATTTAAAATCAGAACACTAGGTTCAAATCTTTTCTACCTGTGTGACCCTGGGTAAGCCAATTTATTCTTTGGGCTTCAGTTTCCTTTTCTGTAAAATGAGGGATTTGGATTAGTGGATTACCCAAGTATCCTTTCTCTTTGAATGAATATTTGAATATCTACTATGCACAGGGCATTGTGCTAGATTACTGCTGGGCCTAGAAACAGGCACAGTGAACTATTTGAAGATGCGAAATTATACATGAAAGTAATCAGGTGATGGCTGATGATGATCAGAGGAGAATTAGAGCTGGTAATCACTTGGTGTCACAGCTGACAGTTGTTTTTAGAGCAAATTAGACTTGAAATCACTTTCTAGTTATTATCAGGGGTAGCTTAGGGGCCAAGAATGCCATCTCCCAACCTGTCTTTCCTTAGTCCAATCCCCTCCCCCCTACTGCACCCCCATCCAAGACACACATACTAATTAGATCTACTATGCATTCTGTTGTAGAGTTACAGGGATCCCTCAGATAAGGTATCTGGGGAGAGTTGACCAAGGCTGTAGAACAACAACAAAAATGTACATTACAATTTAATGTTTGTTTTAGGTCATTTGTAGATTTATATTTACTTGATATTCTCCCAACTGAAGTAAAATCTCAGTTATCCAAACTCTATAAAATCAGGATTTATGATCACTTGGCCTAGACTAGGCTGAAGTTTATCTTTCTATCATCTTCAAAGAAAGATTGGCTAAATAATAGTATGAACATAATTTCTAAATGTCTGCTTAACCTGTTTAAGAGCAAATTATCTCCCCCCCACACTTAATAACATTCTATTTTTCTCTAATTACTTGTAAAGATAGTTTTCAACATTTACTTCTGTAAGATTTTGAGTTGCAATTTTTTTCTCCCTCCCTCCCTTCCCTCCTCCCCAAGACAGCAAGCAATCTAATATAGGCTATACATGTGCAATCATACTAAACATATTTCCACATTAGTCATACTGTGAAAGAAGATTCAGAAGAAAAGAGAAAAGTGACAAGAAAGAAAATAAACTCCAACAAAGAGAAAAATATGACTCAATCTGCAGTCAGACTCCATAGTTCTTTCTCTGGACGTGGATAGCATTTTTAAGCATGAGTCTTTTAGAATTTTATTATATTGTATTGTATTGCTGAGAAGAGCTAAGTCTATCAAGATTGATCATCAATGTTGTTGTTATTGTATAGAATGTTGTCCTGCTTCTGCTCACTTCACTTAGCATCAGTTCATGCAAGTCTTTCCAGGTTTTTCTGAAATCCACATGCTTTTCATTTCTTATAGCACAATAGTATTCCATGCGTATACTGCGACTTGTTCAGCCACCTCCCCCCTCAATTTCTAATTCTTTGTACCACAAAAAGAGCTGCCATAAATGTACATATGGGTTCTTTTCCTTTTCCATTTTTAAAAATCTCTTTGGGATGCAGACCTAGTAGTGGTATTACTGGATCAAAAAGTATGCGGTTTTATAGCCCTTTGGGCATAGTTCCAATTGCTCTCCAGAGTGGTTGGATCAGTTTACAACTTCACCAACAATGTATTAGCGTTCCAATTTTCCACATTTTCTCCAACATTTATCATTTTCCTCTTTTTTTTGTCATATTAGCCAATCTGATAGATGTGAGATGGTACCTCAGAGTTGTTTCAATTTGCATTTCTCTAATCAAAAGTGATTTAGAATGCGTCTTCACATGAGTATAGATAGCTTTGATTTCTTCCTCTGAAAACTGCCTATTGATATCCTTTGATGATTTATCAATTGGGGAATGGCTTGTATTTTATAAATTTGACTTAGTTCTCTATATAGTTGAGAAATGAGGCCTTTATCAGAGACACTTGCTGCAAAGATTGCTTCTCAGTTTTGTTCCTTCCTTCCCTTCCTTTTTCTTTTTCTTTTTCTTTCTTCCTTTCTTCTTTTCTTCCTTCCTTCCTTCTTTCCTTCCTTCCTTCCTTCCTTCCTTCCTTCCTTCCTTCCTTCCTTCCTTCCTTCCTTCCTCCCTTGCTTTCTTGCTTGACCATGGGTAATGAGGAAATTTCTTTTTTTAATTTTTTTTTTGTATTTGTAATAATTTTATTTTTTAGCCTTCTCATTGAGTGGGGCGGGGGGAGGGAGAGAATAAAAATTCTCTGTGCTTAAAAAAAAAAGACCTGGAGTATCCTGTGTGAGACAATGAGGAGACCAGTGTCACTGGATCTTAGAGTCATTCACAATTTCCAAACTTCACAGAATGAAAAGCTGTTAAACATAGAATCTAGCAGAAGAAACCCAAACCATATGGGAACACGAGATGTCATCCCTGTCATGCTGTCTACTTCTGAGCCACTAGGTGGCGCAATGGATGGGGAACTGAAATGAGTCAGGAAGTCCTGAGTTCAAATGTGACACACATATTAGCAGTATGGGCAAGGCACTTAACTGCTTGCCTCAGTTCCCTCATCTGTAAATGGGGACAAAAATAACACCTACTTCCTAAAGTTATTGTGAGGATAAAATGAGATAATATTTGTCAAGGACTTTGTGAATTGTTAATGCCTCCTGTTATTGCTGGAATTTTCCTAAAGACACTTTCCTTGATTTTTACAAATGAGTTTACTTTCCAATACTCTTATTCAGTCAAACAAAGCAGTCATTTTATCTACCTCCACAATAATCTGAAGAACACTAAATACATAACAACAGTAAGACTTGCCCCAGGACTCTTTCTATTTGAATCCTATCAAAAAGATGAGAAAGATGAGATAACAGTGAAAATCACAGTCATAATCATAGCTGACCTTTATTACTAAGTTTTGCAAAGCATTTGAAAGTTTTTTTAAAAAAGTTTTTGTAGGGTAAGTTGTAAGTTTTGCGTAGCATTTGAAAGCACAGGAAGCTATCACTTTGCCTGAGAGTACTAGGGAAGCTCAGGCACCTGCCCTATTCCTACCATTTTACATCTGGCTTCTTTTCCTGCGTAGTGAAGCCATTTACCTGGGCAAAGGCTGCTGGTCTATAAGAAACAATCATTTCCTTAGTGACAGAGAGAATGGAACTCATTTTCATGCATTTGTCTGCAAGTTTTTATTGAGGCGTGTTTTAGTTTTATTCCTACTCTTTCACTACTTGATATGATCTCGCTCTGGTCCTGTCACCAATTTGGGACTTTAAAGATGGAGATTTCTCCATCTTTAACATGGGGACAATGGAATTCTAGATTTATATGTAGAAGGAAATGGAGTTTTTATCTAGTTCAACCATGTCATTTTATAGATGGGGAAACTGAGTCCCAGAGAAGTTATGTGACTTGCCCAAAGTCACATAGGTAGTAATTGGTGCAACTGAGATTTGAAGCCAAGTTTTCTGATTCCAAATCTATTTTTTTTTCTACTGTCTTTCTGCATCAGTAATAATAACAATATTGACCCTGCCTCTCTCACAGAGTTGTTGTGTGAACCAAATGAAACGATTTCTGTAAAAATATCTTGAAAATGATAAAGTATCATACAAATGTTGCTAGAGACTCTCTTTCAATCCTCTCTATAGACAAGTAGTATCCTTATAATAAAGCCCCTTTATGGAGATAGGGATAGTATAGATAGAAACTGTTCTTAAGTGGTTAAAGATAGTAATTTTGAAGCTACTCTGCTTTCTCTTCCTTCTCCAAAGAAAACCTTCCCAATTTCTAAATCCCATTTCTACCCCTTGAATCATTTGTAGATGTTTATTAATTATAAATGTTAACTCATACTGTTTGCTCAGCATCTCACTTTCCTTAGAAACTTGAGATTCTCTTGGGTGATAGGGGATATAATAAGCCTTTTGTTGCTGTGAATGTTATACAAGATAGGTCATGGGATCATAGAATTACAGCTAGAAAGGACCTTTGTTGTTGTTGAGTCATTTTTCAGTCATGTCTGATTCTTTGTGACCCCTTTTGGGGGTTTCTTGGCAAAGATACTGAAGTGGTTTGCCATTTCCTTCTCCAGATCATTTTACAGATGAGGAAATGGAGGCAAACAGGGCGAAGTGACTTGCCCAGAGTCACACAGCTCTTCAAGTGTCTGAGGCTGAATTTAAACTCTCATCTTCCTGATCTAGGGCTAGTATTCTATTCACTATGCCACCCAATCTTAATTTTGTGGAAGAGTAAACTGAGTCCCAGAAACGTTAGATGATTCATCCAGGATCATATACAAAGTAAATGACAGAGAGAAGATTAGAACCCAGGCCCTCTGGCCTAAAAGCCTGTAAGCCTATTCCCTTTATACAAAACTCTGCTGCTTCTAACTAATGCCAGGCATTTGTGAGCTCACTGTAGGTTCTCCAGAAAGTAGTTTGGTCTCCCTAGCTGAAGTCCTCTAGCCACTTACCCTGTACAATGGTCTTAATGAATTAGGACCTATCAGCAGATTGAAAAGCTCTAAGCACTGAGTCTACCACTGTCTTGCAGGCTTCCCAGGACTTCTTGACTGCTACACAGTTCAACTTCATCATTCGTAAATATAAAAGATACAGATGGCAGAAACGGATTTTACAGGTAAGATGCTGTCTTTTCTTTTCCATGCACTCTACTCTCTAAGAATATGACTGATTATATTTGCTAGTAAATGGTATAAACAAGGCCAGGAGGAAAGGGGTCAGGACTCAATGGAAATACTCATTTTGGATCCATCAAATACATTGATTTTTAGCTCAGCTGTAACTATAAGTTCCTCCAACTTATTAGCCCAATTAAAATTTTATCAGTCTGTCTTCTCTTTGTTGTTCAGTCATTTAAATCGTATGATCATTCTCCATGATCCTATTTGGGATTTTCTTGGCAGAGAAATTAGAATGTCTTTCCATTTCCTTCTCTGGGTCATTTTACAGATGAGGAAACTGAGGCAAACAGGGTTAAGTGACTTGCCCAGGGTCACATAGTTAGTAAGTGTCTGGAGCCAGATTTGGATGCAGGTGTTCCTGACTTCAAGCCCTGTGCTGTATCTACTGTGCCACCTAAGTGCCACAATCATATTTAACCTAGTCTTAAAGTTAAGTCCCTCCAACTTATTAGCCCTTTGAAAGTTTTTACCAGCCTGTTGTCTCTAATCAGATTAAACAAATTCCCAGTTACTGAAGAGAGAGGATCGTCAGAGGGAATTTGTGTGTTATATTAAAGTAGATGCCCTCTGTGGCCCCTTCTGGGTCTGAAATTCTAAGATTCACATTTTTTTTCCTTCACCATTGGAATGGCATAAAGTATCAGTAGTTCAGGGGCAGCAGATACTGATATTACCAGGATAGGTACTCCACCAATGAAGACGAGCTCCCCAATTAGAAATAAGTTTTGAGTTATTTTTTTTGACAATTGTTGGAATGGGTTATGCTGAGTCACCCACACTCCCCAATCTAGTCCCTTTAGCGGTCAAAGACAAGCATTTGTGAGAAAGCTTCCAAAGTTGGTACCATGGAGTAGTACAAAACCACCCATTTCATATGGAAATGAGAGTCATGATCAGTCAGAAAAGATGTCTTAAACACTCATATCATAAGTCTAATACTCTGCCAGGTGCAATGAGGCATATAGAACAAATCAACACAAGATGCTTATTTAGTTGAGGCAAGACTAACAATTAGACAACAGAAGTTAGTATCAGTAAGTAAGTTATGTGATACTGACTACAAATATGATGGAGGTTAGAGAAGGGCATGGTCAGCGTGGGTTAGAGTGGTTGGGGAGGAAGGAGGTGGGGGTTATTATTGTTAAGAACAACTGACAACCATACTAAGGCACTCTAAGATGTGCAAAATATTTTCTTTGTGAACACTATGTGAGCTGTGTCCATTTGTGTCCATTTTACAGATGAGGAAAGTGAGACTCAGAGAGGTTCAGTGACTTGCTCATGGTCACACAGCTTATAACTGTCAGAACCTGGAATCTCAGACCAGGTCTCCTGACTTCAAGAACAGCAGTTCTCTCCACTATACCATACTGGGTGTATAGGTTCAGACAGACTAGCATTTGAAAATAACCATTGTTCTTTTTTGTCTAATATGTTTTGCCTCCTCAAGTAGACTGGAAACTTCTCAAAGGTTGGGGATGAGCTTATCCATCTATGTCCTCCATAGTGCCTAGCATTATGTTAGCACATAGCAAACATAGTGCTCAGTAAAGAGGTTGCATGATTAATCAGAATTCAGGTCACTTTGGGGACTAGTTCATGGCATGATTAATCAGATTTGGAGTACAAGGGGACTTAGAAGTCATATAGTCCATCCCTTTCTTTTACAGATGAGAAAGCTAAGGACCAGTTAGGTTATGGGTCTTGCTCCAGGTAATACATAAAGTAACAGAATTAGGGTTAAAGAAAACTAGACTTCCTGCATGAAAACCTATGCTTCCACTCCCCTCTCTATTCATGCAAAATAGTCCCCTCTATGTTCTACCCCAATAAACCCAAATCCCAGTGCTATCCACTGGGCACTTTGTAAGCAGTCACATTTAATCACTGTGGCTGTAAAAATTCACAGTTTACAAATTGCTTTCAGGTCTGGTGATTTTCTTCATGTTACCTTGTCAAGGTGGAGATTCTCTCTAGAACTTCACCTAGACTGTGCTCTGCATGATTAGAAATTAGTTGTGAGCAATGAAGTGAGACAGTCCATATGAGGAACTCTGATTTTGATGCTACCAGCTGCCTGTCCTCTTTGGCAAAGAAATTAGTAGTAAAAGAAGCATCACAGAATTTCAGAATTTTGGGGCTAGAGGGGATCTCAGGTGCATTCTGGTTTTACCTTTTCCTTATCAAGAATCCACTCAGTAGCGCTGTCAATAAGTAGTCAACTTGTCTCCCCATGAAGATTGCTGGTGAAGGGGAGCCTGCTTCCTTAGGAAGTCCGTTCCATCTTCGGCAGTTTCAATTGTTTTTCCTTATTCCAAACCTATAGCTGCCTCTCTACAACTTCTGTTACTTCTAGCTCTCTCCTCTAGTATCAAGCAGAACAAATCTTAATCTCTCTTCCATATGACAACCCTTTAAATTCTTGAAGACAGCTATCATATCCTCCCTAAGTTTTCTTCTACAGGTTAGGCATTCTTTGTTTCTTCAACCAATCTTTCTTTGACATGATCTTTCATCTCCTTAGTATCTAATGTCCTTTCTGAAATGAACAGAGTACCCCAGATATGGTCCAGTCAGGCCACATATATTAGAATTCATACCCCACCTTCCTCATTCAGAATATCAGCCTCTCTTATATTCAGCCTAATAACACTTTTTGGGGCTGTCATGCTACATTGATTTAAATTGGTGTTGCAATTCCCTAAAATGCCCGGATCTTTGTTCAGAAGAACATGTGCAATTGATTTTTTGAGCCTTAGTGTAGGATTTTATATTTATCCTTATTAGATTTCATCTTATTAAGTCATGGATTTAAAGCTGAAAAAGACCTCAGATTTAATTCCTTGTCAAGTTAATAAAGGCTTACTCTATGCCTGGCATTACATTAAGGATGAGACATATAGAGAAAGTAAAACGAAACAAAAAACAATGAAAAACAAAACAGAACCTGTCCTCAAGAAATGCATATTCTCATGGAGGATACAAGTAAATAGCTAGGTACATACAAGGCATATATGGAGTAGATACAAAGTCATCTTAGAAGGGAAGGCACAAGTCCTAACATACTGAGATCTTTTTTGGACCCTGACTCTATCATACATTATATTAACTCTCCTTCCCAACTTCATGTCATCTGCAGATTTGACAAGTATTTGTCTGATGTTTATATGTAAGTTAGTGGAAAAAACAAAATAATGTCCAAGAACTTTGAATATACACAGAGAGCCAAGGACAGACCCCTGAGGCAGTATACTAGAGACCTTCTTCCATTGATGACCACTCTTTTGATCCACCTCTTCAAATAATTCTGAATCCAGCTATTATTTCTAGTATGTATCTCTCCATCTTGTCATGAGGATAGTATGTAGGAGGCCAGGCAATTTTTATTCATCATTTCTCAGCAGAAGCATGTCTAAGAAGGCTTTGTTCCTCTCACATCATAAACACATTATCCGTTTATATATATCCTCTAACTCTGGAAGTGGTTGGGTAATGTCAGGTACTATGGCAATTTACAACATCTTTTCATTTCACAACATCTTTTCCCTGTTTCCTAACTCTAATGGTCAATCCAATACCTTACAATTAGTATCCATTTTTCTCCTTCCTCTCCTACCATCATTTAAGTATTAGTTTTTTGATTTAATTGCATTTTTTTGGAAGTAGCTGAGGTACAATGGAAAGGACATTGAACTTACAGTCTCAGGACCTGTTTGAATCTTGGCTCTACTATTTACCACCTGTGGAATCACTTAGCCTCTCTGGGCCTTGGTTTCCTCATATGTAAAATGAGTAGTATTTGTGGTGTTAAATAGAAATGGATCCCTGTGGGCCACATATTAACTTAGAAAACAACAAATCAACATTATCTATGTGACATTGCATGTCTTTAATAAATATTTTGTTAAACATTTCATAATTACATTTTGATCTAGTTTTGGCCACACTTGGGAGTTTTGGAGCCATATTTGGCCTGTGGGACTTGAGTTTGACACCTCTGAACTAGATGATCTTCAGGGTCCCTTCCAGTGCTAGGTGTCTTAAGCTAGGATCCTGTGATCTAGCCAGCCCAAGCCACAACAGTCCTATTGCTATGTCTTCTTTTGTTATAGAGCTGACCCTTGGGTTCTTGAAGGCAATGACAGCAGAGTCTAGCTGTTCCAGTCTGTTTGGATCTGAGGAAAAGAAACACAGCTCATGCTCAAAAGTGACCTTAGATAAATGCCATTGATGTTAAAATAGGATAAAGCAAGGGCATGTGCCAGTCGGTTCCAGAGCCACCTGGATCCCCTTTGCCCTGATCCATAGCATTCCCCAGAACACAAGAGATCTGCCAGGATTGCAGCCTGACTCAAGTGGCCCTTGTATGTTCGCTCTTACACTGTTTTAGATTCAAAGGAAGACAAAAGAGGAAGGATCCTTTTTTGAACACACCCAATCTGGGGTAATGAAAGCCCAGGCAAATATAACAAATTTGTATAAACATTCACACACAGACTGGTAAGATTCCTTTGGTGCTAAGTGGTTAATCTTATGGATTTCTTAATCAACTTAGCTGTTTGTCTAGATGTTCTCCACTAGCCCATCCCTTCCCTCCTTGTCCTCTGTCTCCTGCCTTCCACCTTTTAAACCTAGGAGAAGGGGTTTAGTCTGACCATGCAGCCTCCCTGACATTTCTTCTATATTTCACACAATTCCTAACATAGGATAAAGTGCATAATAGGAGTGCTGCTCAGAAAAAACATTGATTCTTTGATCAAGATTCAACCTCATGAGGGGAATAAAATGAAAAATAAAGTCATGGCTTCTAATTAGGTCTAGAAGGTCATAAGATCATAGGATCATGGGATCATAAATTTAGAACTGGAAGGAACCTTAGAGGTCATCAAGTACAACCTTCTCATCTTACAGATGAGGGAACTGAGTCCCAGAAAGGTTAAGTGATTTGCCGAAGGTGACACAGTCACTTTCTGAGGGAGGGTTTGAATCCTGGTCATCCTGACTCCATTCATTCCATCCATTATGTAAATCTTCCTCGAGCTAGAAGGGCTTTGAGCACCAGCCCAGTGAAAGACTTTTGACCATCCAAAGGCTAGTGTAGCTAAATTGGGCAGAGAAGCTTATTCGCAGAATAGCTAGGAAGGCATGAAGGGTTTCTATCTGTTGACTGAAGGAATACCCATGCAAATGGAATAATGGATCTTTTGTGGTATAGTAAGATAAGCATCCCATTTGCATACAGATATATAGATATATGTAGGTAATTGATTTTGAGGTTGTCAGTTCTTCTAAATCAGGACCTATCTTTTATTCATTTTATCTTGTGCATAGCTCAATACACATCAGCAGCATTAAATAAATAAGCAATAAATTAATAAAAAAAATTGGCCCTTTTAATGTTTACTTTCCTCCCCTAAAATTTAAACTAGACTTCATACCCTGCAGCTTGAATGCTTAAATACATAATGAAAGGAACTCATCTACCCTTCTTTCTTTTTTCCTGTCTTCTGTAGGCCTTATAGTAAACTAATTATTTTAACGAGGGAACTGTGTTGTCTCAGTTTCCCTTCAAATTGATCCCTTAATAACCAGATGATGAAAAAGAACATGCTTTTAGAAGGCTAGAAATTTAACAACATACCACAAATGTATACTTAAAGAAAAAGAAATTGCCTAGGAAAATTAATTTGACTTCAGAATAGTGCTTTTAATTAAAGCTCAGCATAAAAATTCTCCCAGCAGTGGTGTGATATAGAACTATCTTGAGTGCGTTACTAACAAAAGCAAGACTAAAATGAGTCAGTATGGGCTAATGGAAAGAACAGCAGACTTAAAGTTGGAAGACTTGGGTTAGAAAATGAGTCTTAAACAAAGTAGGTGTTCATTGACTGAAGAATTGCTAAACACATTGGGGCACATGAATGTAGCGAAATATTACTGTACTGTAAAAGGGATGATGAATGGGACGAATATGGAGAAGCATGGAAAGATCTATAGGAACTGATGCAGAGTGAAGTAAGCAGAGCCAAGAAAATATATACAGTGACGAGTATAATGTGAATGGAAAAAAACAACCACAGAGTAATCAAAACGGAATGTTGCAAAATTACAAAGAGCAAGCAGGGCTGGAAAAAAATAGATATGAGAAGATACTCCCCTCACCCCACCCCCTCCCCATTCCACCAGTGCAGAGGTGGGAGGTCTACAGTATTGCACAAAGCACACATGGGTAGACATTTTCAATGTATTGATTATGGTGATTATTTTTCCTTTTCCTTTTTTTTTATTTGTCTTAAAAATGCTATTATGTAGGATGGCTCTTCGGGAGGGGCAAGAAGGAGGGGAAAGACAATGGGGCAAATAATGGTGATGTTTAAAGAAAAGGCCCAAAAGACATCAATAAAAACTTAGCTATGTGACTGTGGATAAATCACAGAATCACAGAGCTTCTGAGCCGGAAGCAATCTCAAGTACCATCTATTCCAACCCACATCTGAACAATGATACTTTCTACAGCATATTTGAGAAATGGTCATCCAGCCTTTTCTTAAAGTCCCCAAGGAGGTGAAGTCAGTTCACTTCTATGAGAATTAGTTTCTTTGTCCATAAAATGAGAATAATGATCTATGCCCTAGTTATATCATAGTGCTGTCATGGGATAACAAACTCCTCCATTTTCTATGTAAATACAGGCTATTTTCAAATTCTTCCCCAATGTCAGCTTTACTCAACACTCACAGAGTAAAAGTACATCTGTTTCTTGGATTCTGTTGAAGCATTACTGAATTAAAGTCAAAGGAAGACCCATAAATAGCACATCCTTCAGTTTTCCATAGTGTGGGAGGGAGTGAAGATATTAACAGTGTTTTTCTTGCCCACTCTTTGGTCATTCACTCTTCTGTAAAGGGGGTCATCTTCTCATCTTTTAAGTATATATAAAATAATGTCTTAAAACTGAAAGGGTTATAGACTATTAGAACTGGAAGGGCCAATGTGATATAATGGAAAGGGCAGAGGATTTGGAGTCAAAACATCTGTGGTTGAATCTTGGCTCTGTCATCGAACTTCCTTGGTAATCTTAGAAAAGTCACTGACCCTCTTGGGCTGTTTCCTCCTTAAAATGAGGGGAGTGGATTTGGTGATCTACAAGATCCCCTCTAGTTCTGAAGATCTGATACTATTACTAGATTCCTTCTTAGGATATATTGTCCATCCCCTTTATTTTACAGAGGAAGAAACTGAAGCCCAGAGAACACTAGTGACTTGCCTAAGGTAACAAATCTAATTTATGACAGGAAGGGATTTGAACCTATATCTCGTAACTCTCCATATAATTTTCTCCTCATTGTACCATGCTCAACTTAATCTACTGCTTTAGGCAAGTAAAATATCATAGGATCATAGACCTAGAAGTCGAAGTGACCACAGACCATCCAGTCCAACCTCCTCATTTTACAGACGAGGAAACTGAGGCTGAGGGACGTTGTCATTAGAGGCCAGATTTGAAGCCAGGTTGTCTGACTGTAAAGTCAATAGTTTTTCTACTATACTTCTGCTTCCCACTTTAAGTTTTATTTTTTTCAATGAACAAAAACTGATTTTTCTTATCCTCCCACTCCCCTACCATTGAAAAAGGAAAAAAGAAAAACAAAATCCTTATAACAAAGATGTTTAGTCAAGTTCCAGTATTATATGCCACCCATTTTAAAGATGAGGCAGCTAAGGCCCAGAGAGATTTTGTGATTCTCCTAAGGCTATGCAGAATTACTATCCCCTGCAGATGTTATGGATGGGATATTCTTCAATAGGGGATAAAAAGGCACATGGCAAATTGTAGAAAAGGACATAACACTTCGAAATGAAAAATGGATGCACATTTATAAAACAGGGAGAAGGGAAACACTGACTCTATCCAATGGGCACCCTGACTAAAATCAACATGGGCTAAGTAGGCCCATGGGTCAAGTAGGCCCATGATGAAAATGGTTATATTCTTTGATTTTAATTTTTTACCTTAACAGAAGGAACTTGTTAATCAGGATTTAACTAGGGCACTGTTTTAATAATAGTGACATACATAGGAGCGAGTATAGATTTTGAACTAACAGTACTAATACTTTATTTTTCAGATTGATTTAAACACCAAGACCATTTTTAACATTGAGAATGGTACCATCAAAAAACAGTTCCCATTTTCCCAAATCAAGTCCTGGGAAAGTGGAGAGGGGACCCGGTTTAACATCGCATTTCATGGGCGCCAGGATTACGAACTAGAGGCTACTTCCCTAGAAGATAAAAGGAAAGTAAGTTTTGAATATGTTCTGGCTAAGTATATCACATGAATTATTTCGTGTGCTTGGGAAGTCCTATCTTGGAAAGTTTTTTAAAGTCCAGGGCTCTAGAACTCCAGAGTCTATCAACCTCAGGTTTTGTTACCTTTGGGTAAGCAAATTGACAAAGAAGAACAATTGGTTTAGTCCCAAGATGTAACCGTACGTTTCTGCCTAGTCTCATTATGGCAAATGGAGAAAAAGATATTTTTTTCACACTTCAATTAAAGGTAGAGAAAATAGGTTTTGAGAATGTTCAGAGCCAAGTAGCACCTTTGCCCAACACTCAAATAGAACACCAATCAATGCCACGCAACGAAAGCAAAATATTTGTTAGAACTTGGTCTTTCGGTTTTTTTCTCAGTAAAATGAAGGCAGAAACTCTAGGCTGTGGTCTTCCCTTATCACATCAGCCCTCCAGAGACTCAGCTAAGAATTCATCCAAGGCACTCCACTCAAAACCTTGATTATCTACAAATCCCAACTTTTTGGACATTACTGAATGACAACCACAAAATCCCATCTTGAAGTTTTGAGCCTGGTGGCCTTCATGGTTCTTAGGCAGCTTTGGCTTCTTGGAGGTCAAAGAGTTGTCATACCCTATAATTAGGAATTCAGTGCTTGGGGAAAGTTCCATAAACCACATCCAGGGAAACCAGTAGGAAGTGTACTCTTAGCTGAGTGTATGTGGGGGAGAATGGAAGAGTGGGAGAGAATATCTCACTATTTGGTAGTCTCTTATTTTAGCTGATCGTTGTTTTCTCACTAGGTGCTAAGCTATGTTGTTTCTACCTGATGAAGAACTACAAATTTTTTTAATACCAATTTAATTCTATGTTTTCTAATCCAGAACTCTAGGGCTAAGCCCTGGTTGTCTTAACCTAGTTATGCTGATAGCCATGCCTGTGTTATTGTCTCCCTCCTGCTGCTTCTGTGTCTTGGTGCTTGGTTCTATTCCATTTATCTTTCCCAAGCAGTTGCCAAATGTCATTTTTACTTCTACAATATCCTCCACAGGAGTGCTTTCCCTTCACTCCCAGGTTATTCTAAGAATCTCCTTAACTGTTCTTCCTGTCTTGAATCTATTGCCTTGGGAAGCCATCCTTCATACTGTTGCCTGAATAATCTCTGCCACACTGACTGCATTGGCTATGTCATACTTCTCCTCAGTGGCTCATTTCCTATAGAATGCAGTTTAAACTCCTGACCTTGGCTCTTGAGGTCCTATATGATCTGTCTCTAGGCTCTCTTTACAGACTCATTTCACATGATTCCGCTTCACAAATAGGATGTATCTGTCAAACTGGACCACTCTCTAGCCCTCATTCTTATTCTGCCCTCTTCCCTGTCTGGACTTTTGCTTATGCTTTTACCCAAACTTGGAAGAGACTGTCCCTCCTATTACCCATAAAATCTCTTGAAGTACCTCCTTTGTTTCAAAGCTTAACTCACAAAACTTTCCTTGAACACGTCAGATGAAAATATTTTTTCCCTCTCCTCAAATTTCTCAGAATAGTTTGTTTGAATCTTTCTATCACTTTCACATTCTATCTTGTATAATATTTCTTTGTGTTTATGCATAGTATGTCCACTCCTATTAGACCATAAGGTCCTTAAGGGCAGGGATTACTTAAATTTTTTTTAACCTAGTAGTGTCCCGCTTAACAGAGGTACTTAATAAGTATTTATTTAATTGAATTCCCCTTCTTATCCCTGTCACTACACATTTCAGGACCAAAGGGTGTCTTTCCTATGGTTTATTCAGAGAGGAAAATTGTTAGCTGACAAACAAGGTGTCCCACCTCTCTCTTCTTGAAGTCAGTCAGTTATAAACCTTTATTAAGCACCTACTATGTGTTAGGCACCCTGCTAAGTGCTAGGGATGCAAAAAAGAAGCAAATTAGAGTCCTTAACCTCAAGATGCTCACAATCTAATGAAGTGTGGGAAAGAAATAATTTTTAAAAATAGAAAAGATATCAGTTGCCCAAATGTCTAAGAAAAGAATAGCTCAACTTGGTAAAATAACACTTGACTTTTAGCATCATAGAGTTAAGAGTCAGAAGGAAACTTGTTATTTTATAAATTAGGGAATGAGAACCATAGAGGTTAAATGACTTGTCTAGGGTAACAAAGGTAGTAAATGGCAAAGCTGAAATTTGAACATGTTTACAAATTCACCACTCTTTGAGCTATATCACATTCTCCCCAAACCACCTTTTGACTCTTTAACCGACGTTCATTGAACACTTAATTGGTGTCCAGATCCTTGTAAATCCTAATCCTGCATAGATGACTGGAGGCTGTTATAGGATTTCTTATCTGATTTGAGATACAAGCTCAAATTTACAGATCATAGAAGTTTGAGACAGTAAGTTAATTGCTCATCTAACCTGAATATCAATTCCTGCATGATATTAAACCCAGACAGCAAGTGGCCTTTTGTAAGAAATTAACCGTGACTGAATGACAATAATCCACCTGTAAGTCTGCACCTAAAAACATAAGACAGACACTTGTGCCTTCATATACTCAGCAAGTTGGTTCCTGGCTCTTTCAACAAGCCTAATGCTGTTTAGACTTTCTGACATGTCCTTTTCATTGAAGCGTGCTTTGGGGGCAAATAAAAAATGCATTGTTTTCCTATTAAATGTGCAATTTTGCATCCTCAGACAGTCTGGCAAAATTTGTTCCCCTTCTCTCTTGCTCATGTGTAGCTGATGCACCTTTTGGATAAGATCTTGTGGAAATCTACGGAATCCCCTTTGGGACAGATTGGCCAGCAGGACGGAGCTGTGTATGAAGGCTTGTTGGAATTGGAGCAGAATAGTCTGCAAGTTGTTAAATGGGTCAAGTATGAAAGCATTGGGGTTTTCTCTTATTAAGTATTAAATATCAACTTTATTACCATTTAGCTCCTGCCTATAATTGTATAGATTTTTTTTTCCTTTTCAGTTACAGGAATGTCTAAAATGAGTTGAGTGAATAGGGAAATATTTGGATGTTTGAGCTACCCTTGAACCCTTATCAAGGGCAATCTTCAGCCATAGAAAAAATAGTCCAACATACTAATGTAATTGTAATGCCCAGTTTTTAAATAATGATAATAGTAATCATATTCCCACTGAACTTTAAGGTTTACAAAATAATTCCTCCATAACAACCCTGTGACATAGGTATTGTAAGTTTGATTATCTATCCCCAGCTAGGTAACACAACGATTAGAGTGCTGGGCCTGAAGTCAGGAAGGCTTGAGTTCAAATCCAACCTCAGACCCTTAATTAGCTATGTGATCTTAGGTAAGTCACTTAACCTCTGTCTGTCTCAATTTCCTCTACTGTAAAGTGGGGATAATAATAGAACCTACCTCACAGGGTTGTTGTGATGATCAAATGAAATAATATTTGTAAAGTGCTTAGCACAGTGCCTGACTAGTAAACATTAATAAATGCTTATTTCCTTCCTTTTCATTTTGTATATGCAAACCTTTGTACAGCCGTGCCTCACTTAAATCCAATTCACTTACAAGTCATGGCATCATGTTCCTGAGGTCATGGTCCTCTTCAAGAATGAAGGAGAAATCACAACATATGAGAAAACATATGAAAGCAGTTTCATCTTTTTTTGGTCATCACTGTCAATTTGCAGGGTGTGGGGTGAAATCTTGGATTTGTTTTAATTTGAATTTCATATTTTGTTACCTCAGTAAAATGTAAGCTCCTTGAAGGTTTATGGTTTCTTTCTTTTGGTTTCTGCATACCCAGAGTATAGTGTAGTTCCCATTATCACATGGCAGGTCCTCAAAAATGCTCATTGAATTGAATTAAGTGACTTGCCTGGGGTCCCACCAGGTGGAAGGCTAAGAATTAGATTTTAGTTTGGGACTTCTTGCTTCCCTTACTTGCTTTTGCCTTTGCATCATGAAGCCACTACAGCTCACTCTACAGTGGTTCGTGTTTCCCCGAACTGGTCATTCCTTAGGCCAGTGGTGGGATTCAAATAAATTTGCAATGGGTTCTCCACAAATAGAGTCGAGGCACCACCCCTGTCACTGACAGGGCAGGTGCAGGCCCCACCCCAGTAACAACTAATTTGAACTCAACCTAAAATTAGACACCAGTTGAATCCCACCACTGCCTTAGGCCAAGGTGATAGTCTTGAAACAAGTTTTGAACTTCTTCCCTTCCCAGTGTAAATTGTTGTCTATGACAAGCCAATGTCCAAACTACTGTTGAACTGCCCTTCTAAAAAACTGGCCACAACAGTAGCCAGTTAGGAGCACAGTGCAGAATAAGTTGAAATCTCAGCTCACACAATCAATCAATTGACAAATATTTAAAAGCTATTATCTGCCAGGCACTGTGCTGGGGATACATACACAATGAATGAAATAATCCCTGCATGTAAGAAGCTTTCATACTAACATTCTAAGTACATTCTAAATATTCTAAGTATATTTTGATCAACTACGAAAATGAACAATTAACATTATCCTGCTACCTCTCAATTTACTGGGTTCAATTGTATTCTAGTATATTGGTGCCCCTATGATTGCATCCACATGGGTATTTCCTTTGCTGGTGCAGATTGCAACCCATTCGTGCCCTCTGAACCTGTATGATTCTTGTCTCTGTCCTCCCTGAAATCTTCCATCATACATTACTCAATGCTGGGGAACTCTTCTCTAGATCCTCTTAATATTCTTCGGATAGCAGCAAAACACTCGGGCTTTCCATCTGTCATCCCTCTTTCTGGCTCCATGACCAACCCATTTCCCTTTTGGATCATATACTTTCTGGATGATATCTTTTATGCCCATGGAACAAAGGTTGCATTCTGGCTGCCATTAAAATCCATAGAGGGAATGCTTTGATATAACTTTCTGTGAAGTGTATGCCTGCAATATTTTCTTTCAAATTAGAATATCACAGTCTTTGTATAGCTGCCCTGCACCTATTTCCCTAGCTGGAACAAAAGACTCATGGTGGGTAGAGGGAACAAATTCTGTCTTAAATTAATATAATTGGCTTAGGCCAGAGTTGGGGATCATTTCCAAAGGAGGGTCTGTTTTAATTTCTCCCAATTTTTATGTTTTCTACTGGGGGAGGTACTGACCATTCAAGTCACGAAGGGGACATTGTATGGCATGGAGGAGACTAGGCAAGACCTGAAAGGAGGGTTGATGCTAAGTAGGTGGATGCCATTCAGTTGTTAGCCACATCCTGTGCCTCAGGGTTCTCTTGGATTTGTAAAGTGTTCTATATATAATTAACACATGTGGAATGAAGTCATGCCCTTTATCTTCTGACAGATGCACAGATACACTTATGTGTGTATGTGGAATTACTTATAGACATTGTTAAGTGGTGAAAGTCTTCATTAGAAAAGTGTTCAGGCATAGGTCTGGCCACTCAACAAGCAACCACTACTTTTGAGCGATGCTCTGAGATTGTGTCCATCAGTCAAATAGAGAATTTGGTTATTATCCAATAGATTCTGGCAAAAGCCTTCAGTTCACCCTGAACAAATGCTTTATTTTTGCAATGTGCTTCATCAGTCCCACAGTGAGAAAACTGGTTCTTCTGACAACTTTGACCTGGTCTCTTCAGCAATATCCACTGAGCAGCTCCTGGAAATATCCTGGGAAAGCAAGAATTATCAGGGTTGGAAGAATTAATATGTGGAAAGAAAAAAAATGCACTGTTCTCCTCAGTGTTTCTTTTCTTATCTCAGGTGCTTGGTACAGCTCTATAAAAGACAACTGACTCTTTATCCTCTTGGTTCCAACAAAGAGAATGAGAAAGCTGATTTGGAAGCAAACATACTACGATTGTCGGATGTGAGAGTCCATAAAGAAGATAAACATGATGAATTTTCAATCCAGGCTAAAAAAGACAATTATTTGTGAGTAGAGACATCTATTCTATTTTAAAAGATATCACCATTAAAATAAAGAGTCCCTTCTACATATTTGTAGTTATTTTATTTATGGTCATTTTAACAAGTTTAAAACTCTATCCTGAACTCATTTTACTCCAGTGCTACTGCATCACTGAGAGGTGACAATGGGGCTGTGTGTCTCTTAGCTGAGGCCCTGTCTAGCTAAGTTCAAGAAGAATCCTCATTTTCTGGTGAGGAACAGTTTTTGGACAAAGTTACTCATGAAGACCATCTATTAAAGAGATAGAAGGACTATGTTCTACATTGGTGTAAGGAAAACTCACTGTAATGGACTCAGGCATCTTTGAAGCGTTGAAATATAAGAGACGCTATATGATCAAAGAGTATCAGATTTGGAAGCAGAAAACTTGTATTCAAATCCTGATTCGGCCACTGGTTTCTTGTGTGATCTTGGGCAAGTCATTTAACTTGTCTGGCCCTCAGTTTCCTTATCTGTAAAATGAGGTGACTGGACTAGATCAGCTTTCATTTAGCATACAGCTCTAACAGTCTATGAAACAAAAATGCCTTAAGCTATTTGTAGGCAACTATGGGAAAGATACATCAAGATGATCTCTACCTTAGAAGCAAAACTGTGTAGCTATGAAATTGACCCAAACTCAAGGGTTTCTGACTGTTTCTGCCATTGTCTTGGTAAAAGGAAAGCATCAGAAAACTTTCTTGCCTCCCCCCAAGGGAAAGGAGGAATGATGAGAAAAATTTGTACCACTGAATCAATATATGGCAAAATTTCAACTCTGTAACCTTAAAAACCTAAGCAATTAACTTTGTTTGAAAAGGTCAGAGCAGCCTGTGCTATTCTCCTTTGACAAGTTAGGCCGTCCAACAACTCTGCCTAAATTAGAATTATCTTTGGCAAAGCTAATCAGGATGTTATTTATAACATTGTGTTGTATGAAGGTTTATCTTCAGGTATGTTCCAAATGTAGTGGATTGCTTCATTGAGGCAGAGGAAATGGTTTGCTTGCTACATACCTATGTACATGTTGAGAAAAGCATCTTAAGATGCTTGACACATCGAAGCATCCACCAAATTCAATGCAAACTCAACTCATGACTAATGAGTCCAAAATTAGCTAAAAATGTGAACCAGGATGCTTTGGATCCCAGATAGATAGTTTGACCTTCTTACTATAAAGTAGTTTTCTTCCTTATTTTCTTCCTTTGGCAGGTCTTCAATCAAGGCCCTTTCTTCTCCACCCCTCCCCCCAATTTGTTTCTGATGTCCAGCTAGACTTCTATTCTTTTCACATATCACCACACACATTTTCTAAGCCTTGTCAGGGAGATAGACATAGCAAAGGAGAAAAGGAGTCTAGATTGAAAAAAGCCAGTTACTTGCTAGTTATCCTTTCTCTCCTGTGTCCATTCCCTCTTTCCCTCTTGTACTTAGAGACTAGAATCATAGATCTAGAACTGGAAAGGAATTGGGTTGACATGTCACTCAGCCCTTTTATTTTACAGATGAGGAAACTGAGACCTAAGGAAGTTAAGTGACTTTCTTAAGGTTTTTCAGGGAATAAGCATGAGAGTCAGGATTTGATGGCAGATCCTCTCATCCCAGAGTCAGTGCTTTTCCCCTTTATGACTGGCTAAAGTCATACTTTCCTTGCTTTCTGAATCATTTCTTTTTCTTTTTAAGGCCTAGCTCAAATTCAGCACCCTCCAGGAAGCCTTCACTCTTGGTCATTTAATAGTCTTTTTTCTTTTGTTCCCCACCCAATTTTTTGTACTTCTCTGCACTTAAATGCCATTTTATATAATTATTTTCTGCAAATATGCACTAGACAGTACATGCCACGAGAAAACTGTTTCAACAAACCTTGTATCTCCCTTAGCATCTAGCAGGGGGCTGTGAACACAGTCGGAGGTCTGTTAACCAATGTTTAATGAGTTCTTGATTTCCTTGTGTTCTGTTGGCCCTGACAAAAATTCCTCAGATGCTTAGTAAGTTATGTGACCAATCTAGCCAGCATTTATCAAGCACCTACTATGTGCCAGGTACTGTGGTAGACTCTGGGAATAAAAAGACAAAAATGAAACAATCCTTGCCCTCAGTTCTCTAACAACATCTAAAAAGGTAAGGACATATATGATAATTGGAGACTCAGAGAGTGCTAATACCTAAAGGGATCTGAAAAGGCTTCCTCCTGGAGGAGGCGCCTGAGCTGAGCCTCTGAAATGAAGAATTCTAAGGCAGAAGTGAGAAGAGAAAACCTTCCAGGAAGACATAGGGACCAGCTTGTGCATAGGCGTGGAGGAGAAAGATAGAATGCCTAGTTCAGAAAGCACCAAATAGGTCAGTTTAGCCAGAATGGAAAGGACACGAAGGCAAATAATGTGTGATATGCCTGGAAAGGGAGAAGGGAGCCAGATTGGGAAGGACTTTAAATGTCAAGCTGAGAGGTTTGTATTTTATTCTAGAGGACAAGGAGGCAATCAAAGGCTTTTGAGCAGGGGAGTGACATGATCGATAGCCTGATTAGGCCCTGGGATTTTCTAGGAGCTTATGGAAACTGGAGGAGACAGGGGGAGAGAAAGTGAATGAAAATCTACTATGGAGGAACGTTCCCTCCGCTTCCCCCTTATTATTGTAAGGAGATTCAGTGATACATGCACATGTGTGATAATCACATACAGAGAGTGAGAGAGGATTTTAGAGGTCACTGAGTCCCTCCTCCTCCTCCTTATAATAATAACAGCAGCGACAACCACAGTAATGACAATGATAGCTAGCAGTTACATAGCAATTTAAGGTTTGCAAAGTATTTGATACATGTCAATTCTTTTGCTCTCAGAACAACATCAGGAGGTGGGTGCTATTGTTATCTCTACTTTACAGATGAGGAAACTGAGAGGTGAAGTGGCTAGCCCAGGGTAATACAACAAGGAAGTATCTGAGGCAGGATTCACACTTCAGATCTTCTCGACTCCTTTATGCGCTATAGCCATTATGGCCCCTCTTTAAATCTATTTTCCAGATGAGAAAACAGACAGAAAAATTACATGACTTGCCCAATGTCACACCGCTTGCTAAGTGTCTGAGGTGAGATTTAAACCCACTTCTTCCTGACTCCAAGTGCTCTAACCATTACACCATCACTGCTTCTTTATTTGGCATCAACGTGTTCTTTGTACAAATTATAATCATGATGATGATGATGACTCACATTCCTATTACGCTTCAAGGTTTACAAAGCATTTTACAGACACTTTGTCATATGGTCCTTTCAACAGTCCTGTTGAGGAAGGTTAAGAAGCAAATTATCCCCATTTCACAGATGAGGAAATTGAACCACAGAGGGATAAAGTGATTTGCATACAGCCATATGCCTAATGAATGCCATAACCTCTATTGTTATAGGCCCCTTGCTCTAACTCTACATCCACGGCTCCATTTATTATAGCTGGATGGGAAAATAGACATGTATTTCTATTTTTAGATTCCGAATTCCTGCCACAGCCCTGGTTAGACAAATGGAGAATGTCACCGAGATGAGGGACAGATGGGTGTCCCTCATCGGCCAGTACTGCGCGCTCTCTCTGACTTACTCAGACCAACAGTCAGAATTTCAGGATGGAAGTTCACGTGCAGAGACTAGCCTAACCTCCAAACATGAGATCAGCAAAGACGGGCCTGACACATTTCCAGGACAAAAGGAGAAAGAATCAATGTTTTTGCTGGCTTCAGATTCTTCTGTAGCTTCACTGAGTACAGTTCCAACTTCCAGCTGTGTGTCAGGATCCCAAAGGAGAACCTCAATGGGACAGGGCATTCCAGCTGTACCCCAACCTTGCCTCTCCATAGTCCAGGGAGGCCCACCTCTCCCTGCCAGCCTTCCAGCTGTTAACCCCATTCCAGCCACTGAAAGAACAAAAGCTTTTCACTGGGATATAGTTCCTCATGACAAGGTAAGTCCTCTTCCTTAATTTAACCCGAGGGTTATACTGTGGAAATAAAGAAAAGGTGTAGTGGACAGAGATGCTTTTTCCAGTTCACTTTAAATCTTTTAGAAAAATGTCTTTATCACTTTTATTTATTGATTGAGGAGGTGCTGAGGAATTATTACATGGCACTAGGTTGATTCAGAGCTGACACAGGTTTGCTAAGTAAATAAAGCAGTAGAATGAAAGTTCACAAGGGGAGTTCTATTATGTATAAAATCCAGTGCCCAGAGGTGCTGAATTTTTTTTACTATTTCTGTTAACCTAATGATTTACTTATTAAACTGATGGCTGCTATTTTTATTAGGGCTGCTGATACATCAGAAGTCACTAGGAGGAAGATTTTGGTTCAATGTAAATAAAAAAAATAGAGCTGTTCCAAACCAGAATGGCCTGCCACAGGAGTTAGTGACTTCCCCCTCACTAGAGGTCTTCAAGCAAAGGCTGAATGATCACTGGTCAGGGACACAATAGAGGGAATTCTTGTTCATGTAAGGGTTGAGCTAGATGATTTCTGAGATCCCTCCTAGCTCAGAGATTTTCTGAAATATGATCAAAAGAAAAGGGTAAGATTTTTCAAGGGAAATGTTTTGTGTTCAGAACGAAAATGCCCCACGTGTCTCAGAGACAGATGAGAATCTATCACCCCCCCCAAAAAATAACAAAACCCAAAACTGCTTTGGGCTGGAATATCTTTTCAAATAAGTCATCTCAGACATTTGAACCAGGGTCTACCATTCCTTCTGACAGACTTTGCCTTAGGCTTTCTCACATCTATTTCCAGTCAATCTCTTTTTCCTGTGCCTTTGAATCAGGGTATGTATGGAGAGAACCTGGATAAATTCTCACCTGACCCCCAACTACTTTCCCACTAGTGAATCTAGTTCTAGAAACCCTTAGGAAACCATGGTGCCCCAGTTATTTAGGTCTGAATTCCTCTGCTGTCACTATTCAGAGGTTCATTAAAACATGAGTTGGAATGGATCTGTGAATTCGGAAGACAGAGCTGCCCTTTCTGAGAATGAAAATCTGAAGTTAGAACATGTTTCAGGTAATGTCACTGTGCGCAAATTTGAGTTTCCTTCTTTCCTTTCCTCATGTTTTTCAGATTCAAAAATCCATCTGGTCAACATGTGACCTCCGGAAGAGAAAAATTGATGTGACAAGACTCTATGACCAGTTCCAAACTCTGAATACCCCTGTGATGTTGAACAATGATTTATTAGGGAACCAACACCTTCTTTTAGACCACAGAGTTGCCCACAACTTTAGTGAGTGATAAGTTATTTGCTTGGTCTCCCATAGCCAGATTTTCATAGCTAAGACCCATCAACGGTTGGCACATTGTACCTGTGGTGATGATTCCAATGACCTGATCATCCGTTCTTAGGTCAATGGCTGCTTTCCTCCTTGGGGCTACAACTATATCTAGCTTTTGGTTGGGCAAAATCTCCTTTATATTTACTCTTTTTCTTTGGGAGGGTAACAAACCAATAAATCATAAAGATGCTCCCTCCGCTAAAGGCCTCTTCTTCCTGTACCTCCTCATGATGTGGAGGGGCCCCTGAGTTCTAGAAGGCTGTGGCAACAGAATACAAAGCTAGAAAATCTTCAAGTATAAGGTCAATGATAGGTTGTATATCTTTTATCCAGGGGCCTGTCTCAACTCAAGTACCTCCAACTGACCAATTCATCTGCCACACAAGCTTCCAACATATTTTTATTAAAGCACATGTCTAAACAGGTTACTCTCCTGCTCAGAAAACCTGTAGTGTATCTCTGCTGCCTTTAGAATCAAATTTTATCATTTATAAACTCATTTGTGTAGCTTTTGAAACCCTTCACAGACTGGCTACAATCTACCCCCAAGCCTTTTTATACATCATTTCTCTATGATCCAACAAAACTGGCTTTTTTTTTTCTATTGCTCACATAACACTCCATCTCCCATCTTAGTGTCTTTGCACAGGCTGACTCCTGTGTCTGGAATGTTCACCTTTGCTTTTTATAAGCCCCAGTTTCCTTCAAAGCTTCTCTCAAGTACAAACTTTTACATAAAGTCTTTTTTGTCCCCTTCTGCCCATCCCCTCGCTCTTCCCTCCCCAAATTATCTTGTATTTATTATGTACATATTTTGGATATAGCTTTGTATGTACATATTGTTCTCTGGAAAAAATGTAAACTCTTTAGGGGCAGGCATTATTTCATTTTTGTCTTTGTATACCCATCACCCAGTACAGTGCTTGGCACATAATGGGTGCTTAACTAATGCTTGTTCAGTAGTTGATTGACAGGGCAACTAGGTGGTACAGTGGATAGAACACAGGGCCTGGAGTCAGGAAAACCTGAGTTCAAATGTACTCTCAGACACTTACTAGCTATATGACCCTGAACAAGTCACTTAACCCTGTTTGCCTCAGTTTCCTCATCTGTAAAATTAGCTAGAGAAGGAAATGGCAAACCACTCCAGTATTTTGCCAGGAAAACCCCAAATGACAGAGTCAGACATGACTGAAAAACAACTGAACGACATTGGTTGATTTAACTTAGCCTAGCTAAGTTAAGAGAGGCTCATCGCTAGAGTGGCTACAAAATGATTTTTTTTTTTTGCCACAGCAACTCTCATAGATTGTTTACTAAGTTGTAGGGGGAATGTGCACATTGACACAATCACAGATCCCCGAAGGTGAAGACATAATAATAGCTTGCATTTTTATAGCACTTTAGACTATATAAGTGTGTTTCTCAAAGATGCTCTCTAAGGTAATGCAATTATCATTTCCTTTTTTTGCAGATGAGGGTGTAAGAATTCAGGCCCACGATTTCCTTAATGTAGGCAACTCCTAATGAGGAAACGCAGGGCAATTGGGGTTAAGTGACTTGCCCTAGGTCACACAGCTAGTAAGTGTGTCAAGTAACTGTGGCTGTTTCAACAATCCGGCTAGCAGCTGCTGTGGGGCGGGGGATGTAAAACCAACAACAACCAGCTCACAGAATGCTGCAAGCCCAAGTTCTTTTGATCTGCTTTACTAAGGAAAGCAATGTTAAGGGATTAACAATCTCAATTTAATCCAGCTTACAAATGTCATTCACTTAGTTCAGGGGGAAAAGCCAGCACCCCGAACTTCAGAGCAAACACAAAGAAATTACAAACATCAACGGACCAAATACAATTCATAGTTACCAAGAAAACTGTCAACATCTGAGTTCAGCCAGAAGGCCCTTACAACAGCTACCCAGAGTCCTGCACTTCCAGGAATATTTTTATACAGTTTTATACAGTTTCAAACGTCATCTGAGCAACCAGAACTTAGGCTCTTACTCTTCGCTCTGGAGTTAGCATCTCCCTTCCTTGGCCCCACCTGGAGCCCCACCTTAGTTACCGATTCACACTCACATAGGCTTAGCACCTAATAGATAGGGGTTTGGGGCCTGGAGTTTAGCACGTAGTAAGGCTCAATCAAAGACAACCAACTTAATTGATACTATAGAGGCTGGATTTCAACTCAGGTCCTCCTGACTCCAGGGCCGGTGCTCTACTTACTGTTCCACCTAGCTGCCCTGAGGAAATTACTTCTACCAGTGAATATTGACAACTACAGTTGTCCCTTTTTCACATTGTGAGTGTTAGGGGCATGGAACCCCCATCATCTGGAAAATTCATGTAAAATTTTTTGGCCCTTCCTTCATACCAGAGAAGTCTGAATTTTTTCTTTTTCTTTTATGGGATGTTTAAGGATCTTATTGTAAAATCTGGGTTAAGTATTTGGTCATAGGCTCTGTGTCATCTGCTGGCCTTCTTGTGTCATCTGTGGCTTCTGTAAAACTCCCCCCAAATTCCCACTTAATTTTTTATGGGGAAAGTGGCAATGTGGAAAGGATAACTGTATTCTGCAATTTATGTCAGATTTGTCTGGGGCACTGAGAAGTTAAGTGATTTGACAAGTCACACAGCCAGCATGTGGCAGAGATAGGACTCAAATAGAGCTAGCTCTTCCCCTTTCTTTCAACTATGTTAGCTTGCTAACCAATGTGTTATGCTCCCTCACATTTCAACTTTACGGATGAGGAAACTGAAGCTCAGAGAGGTTAAATTACTTGGTTATTTAGTGGACACATTGTAGCCACGTTGAAGCGTGGAAGTATCAGGGTTAGGAATCAGATCAGTCCTAGGTCCGCTGACTCCAAGTTGAATGTTTATTCTAGTACATCATTAATTGTTTATTAAAATACCTTTTTGATATGTTAGGAATCCCCACTAAGTACAAGTGAACAAACTGGGTTTGTAAAGAGAAAAGTCAAAGGAGATCCAGTTTTGACTGGTTTGCTGATCTTTATGAGTGGGTTCAGTTCCCCTATCTACTACTGTAAAATGAGGGTGTTGGGTTAGGTTTCTAAGTTTCCTTCTTGTCAGAAATGCTATGATGTTTTAAATCTTTTTAAAATTTTAAAAAAATTTTTAGTTTACAACATTCAGTTCCACAGGTTTTTGGGTTCCAAATTTTCTCTCCCTCTCTCTCCTCCTCCCTCCCCGCTAAGATGGCATGCAGTCCAATGTAGGTTCTACATTTACCTTCACATTGAACTTATTTACATAACAGTCCAGTTGTAAAGAAGAATTATAACCAATGGAATGAATCATGAGAAAGGAGAAACGAAACCAAAAAAGAAGAAAAAAAAGAGAGCAAATAGTTTGCCTCAATCTGCATTCAGACTCCATAGTTCTTTTTCTGGATGTGCATAGCCTTTTACACCATGAGTCTTTTGGAGCTGTCTTTGAACCTTATATTGATGAGAGGAGTCAAGTCCATCAAAGTTAGTCTTTACAGATACTGTGTGTCTGTAATTGTGTAATGATCTCCTGGCTCTGCTCCCCTCACTCAGCATCCGTTCATATAAGTCTTTCCAGGTTATAATGAAGTCTGTCTGTTCCTCATTTCTTATAGCACAATAGTATTCCGTTACATTCATATACTACAATTTGTTTAGCCACTCCCCAATTGATGGGCATCCCCTTGATTTCCAATTCTTTCCCACCACAAAGAGAGCTGTTATAAATATTTTTGTACATATGGGTCTATTTCCCACTTATATGAGCTCTTTGGGATATAGCCCTAGAAGTAGTATTGCTGGGTCAAAGGGTATGCACATTTTTATAGCCCTTTGGGCATAGTTCCAAATTGTTCTCCAGAGTGGCTCAGTTTAAAACTCCACCAACAATGTAGCAATGTTCTAATTTTCCTACATCCTCTCCAGCATTTATCATTTTCCTGTTTTGTCATGTTAACCAATCTGACAGGAGAGATGTGGTGCCTAAGGGTTGTTTTGATTTGCATTTCTCTAATCAATAGTGATTTAGAGCATTTTTTCATATGCCTATAGATATCTTTAATTTCTTCCTCTGAAAACTGCCTGTTCATATCCTTTGACCGTTTCTCAATTGGGGAATGACTTGTATTCCTATAAACTTGGTTCAGTTCCCTGTGTACTTTAGATATGAGGCCTTTATCAGAGAGACTGGTTGTAAAGATTTTTTCCCAATTTTCTGCTTCCCTCCTAATCTTTGTTGAATTGGCTTTGTTTATACAAAAACTTTTCAATTTAACATAGTCAAAATTATCCACTTTGGAAATGCTATGATTTTTAAAGGCCTGAATGCATTCTGACTTGGGCCCAAGAACCCACATGTTCCTTTCAATATATATATGCTAGTGAGGTTCCATCTGACATCAAGGTGCCTGGGCTGGGATTTGGAGCAAATTTTCCATTGAAATGTGGCTTCTTTTGAAGTTATGTTGTGCTAGAATCCCATATTTGTCCTATGGAGTAATGGCACTTCCCTGCTAGGCCTTGTGGATTCAGTCTTTCTGTGGGTGAGCAGATAGGAGCTTTCACATACCACAATGCACAGTAGCAGATGGCTACTCCCTGAACATCTATGTGATATTATAAAAAGTGGAATCCTATCAATGTCTGGGAACCAGAGAAGTTCTTTTTGCCATAGATCTGTGAGATGTGACTCATCATTGGGTTACAGACTATCTTTTTCTGTGTGAATTGAAATTGGTCAGGAAGTGCTAGGGGTACTTAGCTAAAGGTATGCCATTGCATGACAGGATCAGTTATTAATAGTTTATTTTTTCCCTTACTCTCAGCACCAAACAGTCAGTAAATGAGGCCAATGCAATTATTTTACCTTTAATTACTTTTCCATTTGGATCACAGATTGTGGGAAGAGCTGATTATCTAGGTCTAGGTAGGTTAATCTTTAAAAGCCTTTTGCTTTTACATAGTAGTCTCCCTTACCTTCCTTTCCTCACCTTCCCCCATCATAGTTTCCTTTTTTATAACAGAAAAATATTTAAGCAAAGCTAGCCAAAATGTTGATCAGATCTGACTGCATAAAATCCATTTCATATCCAGAGTCCCCTACTTCTCTCTAAACAACTACTGTACTTTTAATGGAATGGAATTTGTCAAGTAAAAGGATTTTAAAGTATCTGACTTGTTTTATCCAGAATTGCTAAGGAGGTATGTTTCATTATTAATTCTCTAAGAACCATACTATGTACAATAGTTCATCGTAGTTCTACTGCTATTTAGTATTGCTATTGTTTGGATCATTGTAGTCATATATCTTCTGATGTTTCTCTGAATTCCTTATATTAATTATTTCTTAGGGACCAGTAATATACTATTATATTTATATTTCATAATTTGCTTAGTTATTCCACAACTGAAAGGGACCCATTTTGTTTCTAGTTTTTGAAAAGGTAGATGTACCATCTACCTGTGACAGGGTAGGGATAGGTTAAACCTTTGAGTGAATGTTATTGGTGAAAATTTGATTGGGCCATAGGATTTAGAGATGAAAAAGAATGTAGAGAACATTAAGTCCAAGCCCCTCACTTTACAGGTAAGGAAACTGAGGTGTGACACAACTTACCTAAGGTCACACAGGCAGCAAGTGGCAGAGCTAGGATTCAAATTATCCATATCATCCCACTCCCAATCTGTCACATGAGGGGGATTTTTTCCACTTGAGAACAAAAGTTGAGCTAGCATGAAGTTTCCTAGTTAATTAAATGGACCAATAGTTTCACCTTGAACTGACTAATTTGATGATGAGAAGCTCATACATTTATTTCAAGAGTGGTTCTTAAAGGGTAAGAAATAAATCCATGTTCAAAGTTGGTGTTAATTTCTCTATCAGCAAGGGTTTGCCACAAAGACAGAATACCCAGGTCTTTAAAGATGTTAACTGAACAATTCATTTTGGGTAATTAGATGCTTAAAGGTATGATGACCTCACCTTTATGAATATTGATGAGCACATGCACATGAAAAGCTTATAAAAAGTTTTAATTGGAATATTTGGATGGAAAGAACCAGTCTAGAAGCTCTAGCTTTGTTCTCATGCATTGACTGGAATTTGAAAAAGCTATAAGAGAAGAATATGTCAATAATAATAATAGCTAATGAATGGCAGACAGGTTAAGAACTTTTATGGGGGGGTTTACACTATATCTTTTGATTTTCAGTACTACCACAGTGGGCACTTAATACATGTTTACTGATTTGCTGATTGAGAAGTGGAGGAAAAATGTAGAATGCTAGCTAATGGGAATAGTCCAATCAAGTTAGGGTTTTTTTTCTTAATGGATGACACAGGTGCATATATAGAGACTAGGATATGTTTGAAGGAGCAGGGAAGGAGCCAGTTAATAAGATGAGATTGAAGAACTGAGTGATAAATAGTATAGATCAGTCAGTCAGTTGTCAATCAATAGGCATTTATTAAGTACACTCTATTTGCCAGGCATTGTGCTAAGTACTAGGGATACAAAGAAAGGCAAATACATGGTCCCTCCACTCAAATGGCTCACATTCTACTGGGAAAGGCAACATGGAAAGAACTATGTACAAACAAGATATTTACATTGTAAAGAGGAAGTAACCTCAGAGAGAAAGCTCTAGATGTAGAGAGGGTGATGAGGGGAAGACTAAAAAGGGTTCTTACAGAAGGTTAGACTTGAGACTTGAAAGAGGTTAGGGAAACCAGCAGGTGGAGGTGAGCAGGGGGAGAGGCAATGAAAAGGCAAGGAGTAGGGAGATGTTGTATGTAGGGAATAGCAAAGTCACTGTTACTGACCTACAAATTAAGCGGAAGGTGGTAAAGTGTTAGAAGACTGAGAAGGGCCCAGGTTGTGTATGGCTTTAAAAGCCAAAGAGAGGATTTTTATATTTGACTGGGTCAGATACCTACTTTAGAAGATCACTTTGGCAGCTGATTGTAGGATAGACCAGGATGGGGAGGGACTACATGCAGGGACTACAAACAGAAGCCTATTGAAATAGTCCAAGTGTGAAGTGGTGAGAGCTTGTACCAGGGTGGCAGGTATGTGAATTGAAAGAAGGGGGAAAATATGGGAGATGCTGTGAAGATAGAAACAAGACTTGACAACATACTGGATATGTGAGGTAAGCGTGACTGAGAAGTTGAGAAATGTATTGAAGCTGTGGGATTCAGTGGGAGGTTGGGAGGATGACTGGGAGCATGGCTGTGCCTTCCACAGTAATACTACAGTTGGGAAGAAGGAAGGGTTTAAGAGGAAAATAATGAGCTGTGTTTTGGACATATTAAGTTTGACATGCATATGGGACCTCTAATTTGAGATGTCCAAAAGGCAGTTGGTGATATGAAACTGAAGCTCAAGAGAAAGATTAAGGCTCAATTTCTAGATATGTGAATCACCTGTGTAGAGATGATAATTAATACCCATGGGAGCTAATGAGAACACCAAGCAAAAGAGTATAGAAGGAGAAGAGAAGAGGACCCTGAATGGAGCCTTAGGGGACACCCATGATTAGTGGTAGTGACTGAGGAAGAGCCAGCAAAGGAAACTGAGAAGGATCTGTCATACAGGTAGAAGGAGAGCCAAGAAAGAGCACTGTCAGGAAAGCCAAGAGAGGAGACAATATCCTAGACAAGAGGATGATTGACAAAGGCTTTAGATTGAGGAAAGGCTATTAGATTTGTCAATTTAAAGGATCACTGGTAACTTTGGAGAGAGGTGTTTCAGGTGGGTGGTAAGCCTGGAATCCAGACTATAGAGTATTTAAAAGAGAGTGAGAAGAGAAGGGAAAATATCAACTATAGATGGATTTCCTTTGAAAATTTTGATAGTTTTTAGTTACATATAAAACAATTTTAAATATTCATTTAAAAATTGAGTTCAAATTCTCTCCCTCTCTTTCCCCCTTCTAGAAAAAGAAAGCAATTTGATATAGATTATACATGTGTAGACATGCAAAACCTACTTCTGTATTAGCCATGTTGCAAAAGAAAGCACAGATCAAAAAAACCCAAGAAAAATAAAATAAGAAAAGTATTATTTGATTTGCATTTTTCATCATGGGTCCTTTGGCATTATCTTGGATCATTGTATTGTTGAGAATAGCTCAGTCATTCATAGCTCTTCATCATACAATATTGCTGCTGCCATGTGCAATATTCTAGTGTTTCTCACTTCACTTTGTATGAGGTCATATAAACTTTCCCAGGTTTTTCTGAAACCATCCTGTTCATCATTTCTTACAGCACAGTAGTATTCCATCACAATCATATAACACAACTTGTTCAGTCATTTCCAATTGATGGGCACTCCCACAATGTCCAATTCTTTGTTAAATGTCTTTCTCAAAGAATTCGCCTAAGAAGTATCCATCTCTTGACTCTGGACATTTTTGCTGGCTGTCCCCCTGGCCTGGAGTGTTTTCCCTTCTTTGATTGGACTACTGACCACCTTGACTTCCTTTAAGTCCTGACTAATATCCCACCTTATATAGGAAGGCTCTCCCATCCCCTTTTAATTCCAGTGCTTTACCTCTATTAATTATTTCCAGTTTATCCTCTACATATCTTGCTATAATAGTAATTAAGGTGGGACTTTTTGCTGTTGACCTTTAATGATTCTGGCCTTTGTTTGGATGGGGCAGATAAAGTGGGATGTTTTTGTATTTCTCAGCACTGAGACAATTGGGAGCCATTGATCTGTATCTGATGTGATATAGGGGGTGGGGAACTTCTCCACACCCAGCCTGGGTGAGGTTGGGGCCCTGAACAGGGTATATAAGCTCAGAGGTTAGTGTTCTTGCTGGAAGCTCTGAGCCACAGCAGGAGTGGCACGTGACTCTGGGCCAGCTGTTGTAATGAGCTCCCCAGCTGAAGACCCAGATGTTGATTTGTTGGGAGAGAGGGAGAGTCAATTCAGGGTGCTGGTTTTTTTTACCTCTGAACTAAGTAAATGATATTTGTATGCTGGATTAAAGTAAGATTGTTAACTCCTTAACATTGCTTTCCTTAGTAAAGCAGATCAAAAGGACCTCAGCTTGCAGCATTCTGTGAGCTGGTTGTTGTTGGCTTTACACCTTTACGGCAGCTGCTAGCCAGATTGTTGAAACACTTGCTTTGTATATATTTGTTTACATTGTTGTATCCTGCATCAGATTGTAAGTTCCTTGAGGGCACAGATGGCTTTTTGCTTCTTTTTGTATCCCCAGCACTTGGCACTAAGTGTGGTACACAGTAGGCACTTAATACATGTTTACTGATTTGCTGATTGAGAAGAGGAGGAAAAATGTAGAATGCTAGCTAATGGGAATAGTCCAATCAAGTTAGGTTTTTTTTCTTAATGGATGACATGGGTACATTTACAGAGACTTGGGCATGTTTGAAGGATCAGTGAAGGAGCCAGTTAATAAGATAAGATTGAAGAATTGAGTGGTAGGTATTATAGGTACTAGTTCCTTATCTATGAAATGTGGATTATGAAGCACAGAAGGGTGAAGTGATTTGTCCAAGGTCACACAAATAGTTAGATGAGAAAGCCAGGACTTGAAGCCATTTCTTCGAACTTCAGGCCCATCATTCTTTTCACTACATTGCAGCTGCATGTAAGTACATAAGCCCTCCCGGAAGTGTTAATATGGATAAAGGAAGTCAAAAGCATGTTCCCCCCCCGCCCATCTAAATCAAGACAATTCCCATTAGCAAATCATGCTGCCTTTGTTTGAAAATAGGACTATTCATTTTGAGCTACTTTAGTTGAAAAATGAAGCTATTTCTGTTGGAGCTATTTTTTGTTAAGACGGAATTATCTTTTGTTAACTGTAGTGAGCTGTTTAGCAAAATCTCTCTACTTTGGGCTTTTGTCAAAAGCAAAACTTTACTCTGACTTTATTCATGCTTTCCTTTGATAAAAAAATTAACAATGAGAACCATTCCTAAAAATAAATAATACAGGACAGCCACCAAATCATCAAGGCTGTTGACATTTAAGTCTTCTTTTAAAATCAGAGTTAAACAAAATCAAGGTTAGATTCAAGTCCGTAGAAAAACAAGATTTGCTTAATTTGACCAAAAGTGCAAGGGATTGCAAGACCTCTTATCAAAAGCACAATGAGCGTGAGCATAGTATGAGCAAAGTAGATCATGAGGGAAATGAGAACTGCCCTCAGTGGAAGAGTGTTACTAGGAAGAAAGACAGGGTTATATACAGAAACCTGCTGTGAATTAAAAATTCAGCTATCGATTTAATATTGGGAATTTGGAAAAGTGATTTGTTGGGAGAGAGGGAGAGTCAAGCACAGACACCAAGAAAGCAACCAGGATGTGGGACTGACCATCAGAGTTGTAGTCTCAGTGTAATCATAGTAGAAAATTCCTCTCTTCACTCAGAAATCACTTTTTAAAAGTGATAATATGACTTGAATAATTAACCTCCAAAAAGGAATCAAGCTGATCTTTAAAATTAGAATTTACAAGGCAGAGGGAGGGGAATCTCCCAATTTTTTTCCCCTAACTCTTAAAGTCCTATATAAATATGAGTTGTTGCTATTATTATCCTTATATCAAACTCCTGATCCTTCTTTCTTTAGAAAAGACCCTAGGCTCTCGAAGGTTTGTTGCAACAATTCAGCTAGCAGCTGATGTGGGGGTGAAAGACCAACACAAGCCCAACAACAAGAACTCTGCCGGCACAGCTTCTTTTGATCTTCTTTACTAAGGAAAGTAGTGTTAGGGGGTTAACAATCTTATTTCAAACCAACATGCAAATATCATTCACTTAGTTCAGAGGAGAAAGCCAGCACCCTGAACTTCAGAGCAAATACAAATTACAATCATACTTTATAAACAGACCAAATATAATTCATAGTTACCAAGAAACCATTAACATCTGAGTTCAGGAGCTGGGGAGCTCATAACAACAGCTGGCCCAGAGTCACGCACCACTCCTCCTGTGGCTCAGAGCCCCTTGTAAATAGCTCTGTCCTCTCTTTTTATACACTCTTTAGCCATCATCTAATGTCATCTGAGCGACCAGAACTTAGGCTCCTACTATTGGCTCTGGTCTTAGCAACTCCCCTTAGGATGCTGAGGGCTTCATACCCACATAGGCTTAGCACCTAGTAGATAGAGGTTTGGGCCTGGGGCTTTGCACCTAATAAGGCTCACTCAAAGACACTTAATTAATTTATCATTCTAAAACAGTAAAAAAAGTCCCAACTTAATTGATATTACAAGGTTGTAACAGAGAAATACAGATTCTGAGATATCCTACCAATTTGTAAAAAAAATGGTATCTCCCATTAACTAACCCATTTGACATCTTTGTTTTCAAATTTAGTATTTTATTTCCCCCAGGTTACATGTAACAACAATTTAACAATTTTTAACATTTGTTTTTAAAACTTTGAGTTTCAAATTCTCTCTGTTCCTTTCTCCCCACCCCACCCCCCCCCCCACTGAGAAGGCAAGCAATTTGATATACATTGCATATGTTGTGTCATGTAAAACATATCCATAATAGTGACATTGTGAAAGAAAACAGACAAAAAACTCAAGAAAAATAAAGTTAAAAAAAGTATGCTTCAATCTGAATTAAGACACCATCAGTTGTTTCTCTGGGGATGGACAGCATTTTTCATCATAAGTCCTTCAGAGTTGTCTTGGATAGTTGTATTACTGAGAATAACTAAGTCATTTATAGCTGATCCTCTCACAATATTGCTGTTACTTTGTACATAGTACGTGTCACTTTTCATTTGCTCATGTAAGTCTTCCCAGGTTTCTCTGAGAGCATCCTGCTCATCATTTCTCACAGTATAATAGTATTCCATCATAATCATGTACTACAACTTGTTCAGCCATTTCCAATTGATGGACTTCCCCTCACCTTCTAATTCTTTACCCTCAGAAAAGAACTTCTATAAATATTTTTGTACATATAGGACCTTTTCCTAGGTCAAAGAGCATAGTTCCAAATTGCTCCACTGAATTGTTGCATCAGTTTGTGACTCCACCAACAATGCATTAAAGTTTCATTTTTTCCCACATCCCCTCCAACATTGTCATTCACCTTTTCTGTCCTGTTAGCCAATCTAATAAATATGAGGTAGTACCTTGGAATTGTTTTAATTTGCATTTCTCCACTCAGTAGTGAGTTAGGGTATTTTTTCATGTGGCTATAGATAGCTTTGATTATTTCATCTAAAAACTGATCATATCTTTTGATCATTTATCAGTTAAGGAATAGCTCTTATTTTTATAAGTTTAACTCAGTTCTCTATGTGTTTGAGAAATTGGGCCTTTATCAGAGAAACTTCAATTTTTTTTTTTCACATTTACTACTGCTAACTGTATTTTCCTCCATCCTATTCTCCCACCCCTGTTTACTCTGTTCTTTCTTTCTTGTCACATTGTCCCTCCCTCCTCAAAAGTGTTTTGCTTCTGACTACCCCCTCCCCAATCTGTCCTCCCTTGTATCAACTCCCCCCTTCTCTTATCTTCTTCCCATCCTATTTTCCTGTAGGGTAAGATAGATTTCTATACTAATTGAGTGTGTATGTTATTCCTTCATTCAGCCAATTCTGATGAGAGTATGGTTCATTTACTCTTTCTCTTCTCCCCCCTCTTCCCCTCCACTGTAAAAAAGCTTTTTATTGCCTCTTTGATGTGAGGTAATTAACACATTCTATCTCTCCCTGTCTTTTTTCCCCAGTACATTCCTCTCTCACCCCTCAATTTTATTTTTTAGATGTCATTCCTTAATATTCAACTCACCTATACCCTCTGTCTACATATACTCCTTCTAACTATCCTAATAATGAGAAAAGTCTTATAAATTCCAAATATCATCTACCCATGTAGGAATTAAATACTTTAACCTTATTAACTCTCTTATGATTTCTCTCTCCTGTTTACCTTTCTATGCGTCTCTTGAGTCTTGTATTTCAAAGTCAAATTTTCTATTCAGTTCTGGTCTTTTCATCAAGAATGCTTGAAAGTCCTCTTTCTCATTGAATGTCCATTTTTCCCCTGAAGTATTATATTCCATTTCACTGGGTAGGTGAGTCTTGGTTGTAATCTTAGCTCCTTTGCCCTCTAGAACACCCCATTCCAAACCTTCAGATTCTTTAATGTAGAAGCTGCTAAATCTTGTGTTACCCGGACTGTGGCTCCATGATACCTGAATTATTTCTTTCTGGCTGCTTGCAATATTTTCTTCTTGACTTGGGAACTCTGGAATTTGGCTATAATAGTCTGAGGAGTTTTCATTTGGGAATCTCTTTTAGGAGGTAATCAGTGGATTCTTTCAATTTCCATGTTATCTTCTGGTTCTAGAATATCAGGTCAGTCTTCCTTGTTAAGTTCTTGAAAGTTGATGTTTAGGTCTCTCCTGGATCTATTTTCTAGGTCAGTTGTTTTTCCAATGAGATATTTCACATTTTCTTCTATTTTTTCATTCTTTTGGTTTTGTTTTACTGTTTCTTGATTTCTTATACAGTCATTAGCTTCCATTTGCTCCATTCTAATTTTTAAGGAATTATTTTCTTCAGTGAGCTTTTAGTCCTCCTTTTCCATTTGGCCAATTCTGCTTTTTAAGGCATTCTTCTCATCATTGACTTTTTGGACCTCTTCTACCATTTGGCCTAGTCTGTTTTTTAAGGTGTTATTTTCTTCAGTATAATGTGTGCATGTGTGTGTGCCTCCTTTAGCAAGCTGTTGACTCATTTTTTATGATTTTCTTGCATTACTGTCATTTCTCTTCCCAATTTTTTCTCTATCTCTTTTACTTGATTTTCAAAATCCTTTTTGAGCTCTTCCATGGCCTAAGACCAATTAGGATTTTTCTTGGGGGCTTCGGATGTAGGACCTTTGACTTTGTTGTCTTCTTCTGAGTTTGTGTTTTGATCTTTCTTGTCACCATAGTAACTTTCTGTAGTCAGAAGTATTTTTTCCTGTTGTTTGCTCATTTCTCCAGTCTATTACTTGATTTTTAACTCATTGTTAAAGTAGGGCTCTGCGTCCAGGGTGGAGTGCACTGTCCCGAATTTCACAGGTTTTGTGTGTTTGTTTTCAGAGATACTTCTAGGGACCTGTAAGTTTTCAGTTCTTCCAAGGTGGTATGATCTAAGGAGAGGTGTTTACTACTCTTCTGGCCTGTGCTCTGGTCTTGTGAGTGACCATCAGCACTCTTTTCTGCCCTGGAACTGTGAGGAGGGTGCTCCCTCCAGTGCTGCTACAAGCTCTGCTATGCTAGTGCTCCTTCTCCTCACCCTGGGACTGCCACCCAGGACTGCGACCTAGATCCAAGTATGGGCAAAGCAACAGAGTCCTGCCTCAGTGCTAGCAAACTGACCTTTGTAATCTTTTTCTGACCAATTGTTCAACCCCTTTACCATCTGTGGGCTGAAAGGTCTGGACACAGCAGCAGCACTGCTGCTGCTGCTGCTGTTGTGGCCACTGCCACTCCTGATTCAGTGGCCCCCCTGGTTTGCCGTGGCCTAGGCTGTGCTGGCACAACCTGAGCTGGACTGTGCTCTACTCTCACCCAGGTGTGACAGATCCTTCCTTCTGACTTTCCAAATTGTCTTTGGTGTCCCTTGGCTGAGAGCTCTGGAAACCACCACAGCTGCTGGTATTTTAGTCACCTCAGGACTGCTCTGGGTTTGCTGATGACTCGTACACTAGTCAATACCTCACCCTTTTGTGATTATCGGTCCTCTAAAGACAAACGAGAATGGAGTTATGGAAAACATATTTATATATTAGCCATGTTGAAAAAGAAAACACACACACAAGAAAAATAAAATTTAAAAAAGTAGAAGCATTTACCTTTATATATGTGATTTTCCATACAATTTCACGTTGCCCATAGTTCCATTGCTAATCATGCTGCTGCTTGTTGGAGAAAGCTCTAGGAGGTCAGACTCCTGGGGTGTCTACTGCCTGGATGTGGAATAGCCTCAGGCACATGAGAAGTAGAGAAGAAATATCAGATGTGTAAGGAGAAAGCAAGAAGGGCACAGTTGTACGGAGCAGTGATTAGTGATGAGGTGGAGAAAGACTGGGAAGAACCATGTGGAGAGAGGACAGACAGGACCAGGGATGTGAAGTGTGGGAGCCATAGGTGGGATAGGAAGAGCCAGCAGTGGGGCTGTAAGAGTGGTGGGGAACACAGGAAGAGATTGCACAGTGGAGCCCGGCAATTTCATGATGACTCCAGTGTCATGATGAGAGGCATCAGCGGCCCTGTGGTGTTAGTATTCTTTAGTCTACTTTGATGAGAATGGGAGAAAAAAAAACTCTCAAGAAGCAGAGCTTTATATACCTTAAGCTTTACCATTAGTAATGTGAAGTTGAACTGAATGAATCCTCTTTTTATGGTTTAGAAAGTTGAGGGATCAAAGGGAATTTGGGGACCGTTTCCTTAAAGGTATGGGACATGTGTAGGTTTACTTTATGTGTAGGTGGTCAGAATATTTGCTACCTGATTCAATTCTTTGTCATTTATTTAGCTATTTTCTTTTAATGAAATGTCTTTTGCTTTTGAAATAATGAGTTTGTTCTTGCTGTTGTTTGCTTATTTGAATTTGGCATAGAGATGTATTGGTGGGGATCCGGGCTATAGTTTTGAATTGATGATACCAAATAGCACATTGAAATCTGTGAAATGGGGATAATAATTTGTTTCTTAATCTACCTTAATAGGGTCGTTGTAAGACCCATATGAGAAAATGTCTATAAAGTGCTTTGCAAACCATGAAGTACAATATAATAGGTAAAAGAAAAAACGTGAATCAAAGATAACTCCAGCTTTGCATGCCTGAGTGATTGGGAGAATGATGTTGTTGTTGTGTTTGTCCTTCATTCTCCAGGAGGACTATGACATCAGGGAAATGATGACATGAATTGCAGTTGACTTTGATTTGAGTGAGAGAGGGCTGTGCAAGGTCACTAGCTTCACTTTCTCCTCCAGAGCCATCTGGGTCCAGTGGCCTGATATTCACCAGGACAACCGGAGATGGCCCAGGATGCATTGGGAGACCCTGGCCCTTTCAGGCTAAGGTCTTTGCAGGTTCTCTCTTTGAGTGAGGGAATGCACATTCAGTGAATAGGCCTCTTTAAGAAGTTAATTAAGTGATGGCCCCTTTAATCAAAACTCAAAAAAAAAAATCAAAATAAGAGGGGAAGACCCATAGGGTTTGTGGCCAAAAGAGAAAAGGTTAGTATTTGGTATTTACATTCACTCTGTGCTAGAAGGGCAAGGACCTATTGTCCAGTCTATGAACTCCACAGTGAATTGGGTTTAAGGCTTGGTTTTTGAGGGAGAAATCTAGCCAGTAAACCTGAAGTTAAGGAGGCAGCCTTCAGCCATTGAAATGGAGCACAGAGAGGAGGCAGAGGCAGAGGCAGAACGGTGCCATCAACATAAAAGAGAAATCCAAAGGTGGAATGATTTTATGTGTGTCTGTGTCTGTGTGCGTGTGTGCATGTGTGTGCATGTGTGTGCATGTGTGTGTGTGTGTGTAGCAGGGAATTAGGTTAGCCTGGGACAGGGCTTGTTTGAAGCAATCAAGACATTTGTGTGTAAATAGCTGGTAAACAATTGGAGATAAACTGCTGAAGTGAAAACAGGTTCAAAGGAAAGGATCTGCGAGCCATTAGAGGTTACAGTTAAGGCTGTATAAATGGATGAGTTCCTTAATTCTGAAAGAGAGGTAATAGAGAGAAGAAGTGGGGTAAAGACTGAGCCTTGGTGAATGTCTGGAAGGAGCCTGGAGGACAAAGGTGAACCATCAGTGGAGAAACCGAAGTCTGAACCCAAAGGATATTTAACAGAAAGAACTTCATATACACACTGAGTGTATTACCATCATTCATCACACCAACATTGTAAAACTCTTGGGATATTTCTTGGAGCTTCAAAGCCACAGAGTTACTTAAAAGAGTGAGAAATAATAAGACAGTACCTTGAATTTCCAGTTCTTAGCCAGTACTTAATGGTGAAGAGTTGTTTTTTGAAAGGTACCAGATTTTTCTCTGCCCTACCTAGCGAAGCATGAGCCACCCAACTCTTCTTCCTTAGTTTCATGAAAAAGTGTACCAGACCTGAACAAGACAGACCCTGGAGCTCAAATTCTGTAATCTAAACACCAGTTCTACAGCTTCAGGGTTATTTTGTATGCACTTTCCTATTTTGTGGATTTTTGTAAATCAGTGACAAATAAGACAACCATTGCCTCTGTATTTTTCCACATTCAAACTTCTACCCTTCACCCCAGGAAATCATTTGTGTGTTCCAAAATCTTATGTAATAATCATTATAATTTTACATTATTATTATAGCAATTTATGGTTACAAAGCAGTTTTTATAGATGCTACTTCATTTCGTTCTCATAGCCCTATGACAAAGATAATTCCAGGGTTATTATTATCCCTATTTTATAATTGAAAAACCTGGTACTCAGAAAGTCTAGGGACTTGTTTCCCATCACACAGACAGTATGTGGCTCAATGGGGATTCAAAGAGTTCTTTTTGACTCCAAGTACACTGTTCTTTGTCTCTGATGAGACCAGGCCTGTCACATCCTGTGCCCACCGTGCCCCTGACATCCCCTTTCCTGGTGAAATCTATTGGTTTCTGCATTTGGTTTCTGCGAAATCGATGCTGTGATCACACAAGAAGGAAAAAAGTCTAGTGTGGTTGTCACCTTGTACTTGAGCAAATCTAACAAGAAATGAGGTGATGCTTTTATAGGTCTGTTGATGTCGAAAATGATCTCTTCCCACTCCCCCCATTCCCACCCTGGCCATAGATCATATGGATCACAATGGATGTCTCTATTCATACCTCATCCTTTATGGATTTTTTGGTATAGGTTTTTCCATGGATGTTCCATAGAAGGCCTGTCCAATATGCTGTATATTTCATAGATACCAGCACACCAACTGGTTTATCCATTTTTATCTTTGCATTTAAAAATTAAGACCAAAGGACTGAGATACACTATAGCATTTTACTTAGCTTTTAGAGGATTCCAAGTGGAAATTATCACTTATTATTATTATTATATACTTTCTAGTACTCTTTTACTTTACTCCTAGTTCCAACATAGGCCTAGCTGCTGCTGCTTGTAGAGAGCTCTAGGAGGTGAGACTTCTGAAATGTCTTGTACCTGTATGTGAAATAGTCCCAGGCATATGAATTATTATTAGTAAGTGCTAGCATTTATGTAATGCTTTAAGTTTTGTAAAACACCATTCTCATTAGATCCTCACATCTCTAATGGAGGTACCATGATTATTTCCATTTTACAAATGGGGAAACTAAGACTGAGAGAAGTTTGGGACTTCAGACACAGTTAGTGTCTGAAGCAGGTTTTGAACTCAGGTCTTCCTGACTCCAAATCCAGAACTCTTACTGTGACACTTAGCTGGGAAGCAATTTGTGAAGGGGTCTTTAATTTTCTCTGGCCTTCACCTAAGTTTTGAGCATACAAAGTTATCTCTTGCTCTCTCCCTCTAGGTATCTTTCTCAGACATTTTCATCTAAAACCTAAGGAACTACAAGGAAGACTGTATATCCTTCAAGAAGAGGCTGGTGGGCTTGCCTGTGAGCATATTAGAACACTCAGAAGGTAAGCTTTAGGTGCCAAACAGCCTATATAAATACTCCTCCACTTCCTAGAAACTGTACTAGTTTTCTGGCAGGAGGGGAGAGACCCCAAATATCCCTTGCTGAGAAAGAGAACTGTGGGAAATCTAGGGGCAGGAAGGAGACTTGGTGAGGAGAGCTAACTAGCCCCTTCACCATGTATAGAGGGTATTCTGTACTGTGCCTTTTGATTGTGAGCTTCAAAATCACTACCAGTGACACATCTCAGATCGTCCCCCTCCCCTACCCCCATGCATTAGCCTTACATCTACATTCTACATATCTTGTACTTACCTAGTTTACATGTCAACATTTCTCTCTTTATCTCTGTCTCTCTCTGTCTCTGTGTCTGTCTGTCTGTCTGTCTCCTCCTGCTCCTCTTACTTCTCCTCCTCTTCTGTTAGACTATAAGCTCCTTGAGGTCAGGACCTGTGCTTTTTGCTTTGTGTCCCCCGTGGTTAGTACAGTGCCTCCTATATCTTAATAAATGCTTCTTGACTTCAGGCATGGGTGTGTTGGAGCCAGCTCATTCCAGCTAGTGAGAGCCAATTATTAAATTTTCAGTTTTTAGAAATCTGCAAATATGACACATGAAGTTTCGATGTGATGTTTTGTTGATTATTTAGACTTATTGTTGTTGTCGTCATATCTCCTTTTTTTCTTCCTCTGGAGAGCCAGTTGTTAAAATTTACTAACACACCCCTGACTTCTGGGATCCACTACTGGAGTCTGAGGAATGTAAATCTGTGTTTGTAGTCATAGCTGGGAGTCAATGTAGATGAGTATGCAAAATTTCTAAATAAGAGAGCCTAAGAATTAGGTTTGCAAGGGAAAATATTCCCTTACATTGCCTAGTGCATTTAAAGTCATTTCCTTCAATAGAACTCATCCTTAGCTACTTAGGCACTCCACATACATGATATTTCTTTCCCACTTGCTGCGTTACTGGATGGGTAATTAAGAGACAGCTAACAGAACTCTAGAGGTTTTTTATCTGGGACAGATATCACAGAATGCTCCTAAGACAAGTAATAGAGTGCCCTCAGTTCAGTTTGAGGGAGAAAAAGCAGAAACTCTTGGCTATTCCAAAACTGTTGCTAGAGGAGGAGGAAGCAGCCATATGAAACAAAACAAAACAAACTATTCTTGTTAACTAGGTGTCTAAACTCAGTGATTTCTCTGCTGCTGAATGGCTGAACATGCTTCCCTTGCCCTTTCAAATTTCTGTACCTTAGAACAAAGCTCCAGTAATTCTGCCCCTGTTGCTGCTTTGGAAGACACGATTATCCTTAGTGGAGTGTAATTGAAGACCTGAGCTCAGTGGCTTGGCTTAGGTCATCCAGTGTATCAGTGACCAAAGCTACAGGAGCTCATGTTAACCTGTTCGCCATGTGACTAACAAGTAGGGCTCCTTTGGCGAGTTCAGTAAAGCTAGTGATTTGAATCCTAATAAGTTGAAATTGATGAGGGCACAGACAAGTACTTGAAGTTTGAATTACCTATTAACCTGAGGTTTACAAAGCACATTGATAATGTTAACAAGATTTAAAGAGTAATATTTAAACCTTTAAAAAACAAACAGCAGAAGCAGGTGTTTCTTATAGGTATTAAAAACAAACACAAAATGATATCCTAATTGCAAGTTATTTTTATCTATTCACTGCTCAAACATACTGTTACTCTGGAATATGCTACGGGAACAGTGGCTGTTTAGGTTCCATTACTGGGATCCCAGTATGTTAACTGAAGCTTTCCTGAGCTGAGAGAGCAGGAGAGAGGTTTCAGCTAGGATGTTCCGGGGTAGACTATGAGACAAGGGTGGAGGCAGAGCCATAATTTGAGTAAGCAGAAGTCAGCTAACTGGTGTCTCTAGTCTTGAAAACAAAACAAAGGGCCAGGAAATAGCTTTCATTTGCAACACTGCTGAAGTCAGTAGCTGGGATAGCCAAGTATAGGGTTGAATGCTGGTGTCTAGAGAGAAAGGCAGCTTAAATACAGGAGTATTACTAATTTCAGAGAGATTAGTAAGAATTGAAATCCAGAGTTAAGTATCTACCATTTGGCACCAGGTGGGCCCCAGCTGGGCATTAAACTAGGTAAGGAGAATTCCAATTAGCCATATTTGCCATCCTATGGATACAATCGAGTTTAAGCTTTGGTGCCTGTAACTAGGTCTCATCCTTCAGGTTTCACTGAATTCCCTTTAGCTGGAGAGCTTCCATTTTTTCTGTCTCCATTAACTTCCATAGCAACTGTAGATTCTGTGAGGTGGACCCAGAAGACCTCCCAATATGCTAATCCCACCAACTGCATTGCCTTGAATCTAGTAAATTGCCCAGTTGAGATTGTGCGTTTTCACCTCTGCCCTTACCACTAGTTGGTCACAGTTAGTTTAGTTTCACTGACTTTGAAAAATGAATATCATTGGTGGAAGACATAAATGGAATGTGACATTACAACTAAGCTGTACCATGCATAAATGCAGTTCTGTTTATAGCTGCAATAGCTGGTTCCTTATATGTGCTTAGTGTTTCTTGTTAGATTATCTATATTGTCCATTTGAGGCTGGAAGACCCACATGTCTTAGCATGCAGGTCATGGCACTGGCAGATTTCAGGGACATGGAGTTAACTCTACTCAAAGCTTTGTGTATACTTTGCCCTTTTGGGGCATTTGGGGATTTCCATCCTGGATTGATTTTTTTCCTGATTATTCTTGCCTTCTGAGACACCAGAAGATAAGGTTATACTCACTATGCCAAGAATCAAATAAAATTGCAGAGCTCTGTTTTGCTTAAGCATGGAGGTCAATTTAGGAATATGACTATCCACTTCCTTAAAAGCAAAGAAAAAAAGAAAATAAGTCTAGGGTTTCAGCTTCCTGCTGGCCCAGGATTCCCTATCATTGTTTTGTAGTTGTTTCAAAGTCCTGGCTACATTGGGAAGTTTCTGCCTGTATTTTGACTGTTGTGTTTCAAAGTAATTTATTGCATTTGGTTGTTACTGGTAGCTGACCCAGGAGAAATTGTGCCCTGCCCAGTCCAGGCAAGGCAGACTCTCCTTTGCCCTACTCTGTTTACCCTAGGTGAATCAGATTTAGAGAATTTCTGGGCTGAAGACAGAGCTAATGGCCTGGCAAAGCCAGTCTTCCTCTGGACACCTGGGGCTTTTTAGATCAACAGCTGTCCCATCCTAAGAAAGCACCTTGGCTAACAACCCAAGTCCAACCCCATTCCTAATTGTTAGAGGAAGGGGTGGGAATAATTATGGGGGGGGGAGGGGCAGTCTTAGAGGAGAGGAGGCCAGGAAGGACCATATAGCCAGTGGTATTGGCTCTTTAGCCAATTATACCCCAGTAATCAGGGTATTTTCTTCCTCACTTGGGTTCCTAATTGTTTTTGACTTGAACTTTCACTAACAGCTAACTAACTTGTGTGGCTGCTTATTACAGCTGCTGCTTCTTTCTAAAAACTTTCCTTTTTACCCCCTTCTCTGAATGCTGGGTCCTCCTACAAAATATATGGCTTATTCTTTAAGTGGAATGTGCATTCTGTGAAACATTCCATTTTTTAATTACCGTTGAATCACTTGTCATATTTCTAATAAAAATGTACACCCGTCGTCATGAATGCTTAATCACATTAGATGCAAGTCGAGTAAGCTGTTGCTAGAGACAAAATGTGAGGATGTTAAATGTTGGATCTTGTTTAGGATTCAGAACACTACTCCCCACATAGGAACTGAAACTCCTTGCCTGGGCTATGGTAGACCTCAAAGTTCAGAGACTTCAGAGAAGTTCAGAGATGTTTGGCAGAGAAAATAATAATCCCTACTATTCCTCATTGGTTAAAGTTCAATTCGATGCTGCCCATCTTCTCATAAATGCCAGCACTAGAACAGATGGGCTTAGATTACAGCAAGAAGAATTGGAATTAGACTCAAAGAAAGAATTCCTTGATGGAGGGGGCCACTAAATGCTGAGTCAACTGAGGGACCTGGCTGTGAAAACTTCATAGTCTCGGAAATCTTTAAGAATAGGAAATATAATCATTTTAGCTTGAATATTCAAGTGCGGTCCTGCTTAAATGTCTTTTGGAGTTTATTACTCTATATTTTCGTTTCCCCTAGAGATCCATGGGTTCCATTTAACGAAAATGTAATTTACATCATTGGGCTGAGGGGCTTTTTTGTTGTTGGGAACCAGGAGTAAATTGAAGAATGCATTTCTCAAAATAGTCTCAAATAGGATAACACAGAAGTACACTTTGAAAATTTATTTGGGAATGTGTATGGAGACAGGCTCAGTGGCTGACACTTTTTTGATTCCATGGATTATGGAATCCTGAAGCCCTTTTGGTGAGCATCAGGGACTGATTTGGTCCATTTAAAACTATTATTAGCCTGGGAATCTTATAGACATATAGATATAGACAGGCACTCATAGTACCAGGTAGGAATAGTTGCAAGGCCTGATCTTTTGTGGCTTTGAGAATGCCAGGGTCCTCTGGTTGAGTATCAGGAAATGAGAGTTTTTTTGGAATTCTGTAAGGTCTTGGGCTGGGACACATGTCAGGATTCATTTTTGTTGACCAAAAACACCTGAGAATGGAATTTTCCAGATCTAGATCATTAGATTTAGGGGATTTTTCAGTGAGTATTGGGAAAAGAAATTAGGGCCACATTTCTGAAATTAACTGAATAAGGCATTCATTCAAACACCTGAGACTCATTGGGACTTTCCTGATGTGTCCTGAAATCAAAGGTTGTTTTGTTTTAGTCTTTGGGTCAAAGGAAAATAAAATCCTTAAGATTTCATCACGTGCTGGTACTATGGTATGCATAGTATACCATCATATTGCTGTATGACTAATCTTCCATTACATGTAGATTTGTCATTACTTTGCTCAAAAACCTTCACTGCTGTCCTGCTTCCCCTCTCCCCACCGTCCCTGATAAAACTCCTTTGTCCAGCACTTAAGGCGTTTCTCAATTTGGCACCACCCTATCTTTCTAGCCTTATCTCCTATTACCACCCCCAAAATCATATGAAATAAGGAATATAAAACACTTTGGAAAACTTTGAAGTGCTATGTAAACATAACAAAACCACAATGATACTACTACTACCACTGTCACCATCATCATCATTGCCACCACTGCCATTGCTACCACCACCACCACCACCACCAACATGCTTTACCCTCCGGGCAACACGGCCCACTCTGTGTCTTTCAAATGTGCTCAGTATTTTCCTGAATATTCTGGACCTTTGCTTGTGCTGTTCCGGATGATAGTGGGGGCCCTATTTTTCTTTGTCTGTTGAATTGCTACCCATCTTTTAAAGCCCAGTCCAACTTGTGATCTCCTTTAAGAAGCCTTCCCCAATGCTCCAGGGATGACCTTCTCTCAGACTTCTCCTACTACTTTGCTTTGCATCCTCTTAGTAAATTTATGTGTTAATGTATATTCCAGTTATCTATATATGTCATATTCCCTAGTAGACTAGAACTTCCAAGAGACCTGGGATCATGGCTTATCTCAGCTTTTAACCCTAACCCCACACCTAATAAATATTTGTTCAATTAAATTGAATTAGGTGAACTACCATATAGTTAATACTTATTGCAAAAAGATATAGCACTAAACAAGACCAGACAATATAAAATTTTGTTTTGTCATAAAAAGAAAATACTGTTTCATTAGCTGGAGGCAGGTTATAGGCTGTTTGACAATAAGTCTTCACCAAGTGATCTGGTGGTACCTCAGATTCCCAGGGGACCACTTGGCCTAGGAAAACAGTGGCAATGTTTAAAATAATTGATGTCATAATAGCAGCTCATCTTTCTCTAGTGCTTAGAGGTTTACAAAGTGCTTTCTACACAGTCATGCTGAGGTGGATAGTACAAGCAATATTATCCCCATTTCATGGTTGAACAACTTGGGCTCTGAGAAGGGGGTAACTTATCCATTGTCACCCTAGCTAGTCAGTATCAGAGTTGGGACTCTAGGACCAACTCCTTCCCCTTGACTCTACTGCCTACCCATTACACATACAAGGCAGAATTGTGTAATGGAAAAATTAAGTTGGGAATCAGGAAGCTTGGGTTCTAATCCCAGATCTGCTCCTCACTAGCTGTGTGAAATTGGGCAAGTCATTTCTCCTTTACCAGGTCTCAATTTTCCCCTCCATAAACTGAATGGGGTGGATTGGGGAGTAGATTGATGGTCTCTAAGGTCCTTTCTAGCTCTGAAATTCCTTAAAGTAAAAGAAACATTTTCTAAAAAGTTTTAACAAGGCTTCTTTATTTCTGTAGAAGGAAAACATTCTTGGTCAGGTGGTAATTTCTGTGAGAATAGCATAGGAAAAGTTTTTAGGCTGTCTAAGAGCTATTCTTACTTTAATTTGTGCTCAGATAAGAGAAGACTGGGTCAGCATGAAGAGTACAGTTCAATGCAGATGGATGTCTTTTTATTTCAGAAAGAATCACTGGTTGGGGTGAGATGTCATTTCTCCACATTAGGGGAGGAGAGAGATGGGAGACAGAATGAAAGAGATATAAACAGAAAGAGAGAGAAAGGAGAGAGAGAGAGAGAGAGGGAGGGAGGGATGGAAGGAGAGAGAGAAAAAGAGAGAGAGAGAGAGAGAGAGAGAGAGAGAGAGAGAGAGAGAGAGAGAGAAGACAAGAAAGGCAGAATGAGGAAGAGAGAGAGGAGTGAGAACGAGAGAAAAAAGAGTGAGAAGGATCAAGGAAAGGAAGAGAATGATGAAGAAGGAGAGAGTGAATAAGGGGGAGAGAGTGAGCAAGGAGAGGGGATATATATATATATATGTGCATGTATACATACATACATTTTATATATATATATATATATATATATATATATATATATATATATATATATATATACACACACACACACAGAGGGAGAAAGACAGAGACAGAGAGAGACAGACAGACAGACTAACAGACACAGGGAAACAGAGATAGAGAGAAAAAGGTGGGATGGAAATTAAACATTTTACCTGCTCCAATCTCATTGAATATCCTTGTGTAAACACATGTTTAAATTCAAATCAGCACCTTCCAAATGTAGCTTCTCATATAGACTGGAGTCAGATAAAGTAATAGTTTTTGGTTTACACTGCCAAGTCTCATATGGGTTTCCCAGCTGGGGCCAAAGTCTTTTCTTCAGTTTCTGGAAGAAAAAAATAAATACTCCTTGGCTCACAATTGGTAAGCACATTTGTGTTCCTTTCTACACAGATATGTGCCAACAACTAAAGACATTGAAATGTACCATTCTTATCGGGGATCCCCTTCAGAGCTACACCTTGTTGACCAGTTTATGTTAGAGGTAAGTTGATGGCATTTCTTGAGTTAGTGTGCTAACGGGCCCTCAAGACCTGGCCACCTTTGATCTGTTATTCACTCTTCTACATAGGTAGTATCATCAGAGGAAGTGGAGTGCCTAAGAGTGCTTATAATCTCAAGGAAATTGCATGTACCAAGGCTTGTGAGGCCTTTAAAAAACCTTTCGGTGGGACTATTTTTTGGGGGGCGGGGAGCAACTTCATTGTCGGTTCCATCAAGGAGAGAATGACCAACTGATCCATTTGACTTTTTGTCAAGTAATGATAATGCCTGTATAAGCTTTTTTTTTTTTGAAAGTGAAAGGCTAGGATTTTACGGGGAAGTACAAAATGGAATGTTTAAGAGGTTGGCAGTGGTTAGTGCATGCCTCACTTGTTCCTACTCAATTCTACATGACAAATACCCTGGTATTTCTGAACAGTAGTCATTCTCTAATTTTGATGACATGACTCAGCATTCATGGGGCTAAAAATATGAATTAAAACATAATTTGTTATGCCAGCCCATGGCCGATAGCAGGACAGAGGTGGACAGCTGGATCACTTATCAGAAGTTCAGACAAATGTGAAGGATATGTCACAAGCTTCAGGTTTAGGCAATTAAAGGAGTAAAAACTGAAGACATAAATTAGGATAGGGAGGAAAAAAGAAATGCCAGGGGTCCTAGGCAGAGATCTAGAGCCCAGGAGGTCAGTGAAGCCAAGGACGAGTAACTAGTCAGAGTGGTCCTAGTGAGCAAGGTTCTGACCTCTGAACTTAGGTCAGCGGGCATTTCTTCTATGTACTATTTTTATACGTCCTAGGCTTAAAGGTATTGACTGGCCACGAAAAGGTCAGAGACCTGCAGGTGAATCCTGCTCCTGGATGTGGCTGGAGCGGAGAACCTAGATATAATTACAACTACATGTTTAAGCCTTGCGGTGATAGAGTAGGGTGCATAATAATAGTAGTAGTAGTTAGCATTCAAACAGTGCTTTACAGTTTGCAAAGCTTTATACATATTATCTTACTCCTTACAAGAACCCTGGGATATAGGTGCTATTATTATCACCGTTTTACAAAAAGGGAAACAGAGGCTGATAGACGTTAAGTGACTGGTCCAAGTTCACACAGCTAGTAAGTTTCTGAGGCTGTATTTGAACTTAGATCTTCCTGACTTCAGGGCCAGCACTCTATCCACTCTATCCACTTCGATGCCTAGAGTCATCAGTAATAGAAACCCCCAAGCTTTCTCTCTTAAGTCAATCTTATATGAATGTTAAAGAAGGAAATTAGAGAATCTTTATTCAGGCCTCGGGCTCGCAAGATCATTAACTGAAAGGGGCTTTACAGATAGATGATCTCATCTCACCCTGTCGTTTCAAAGATGCTTAAGAACCCAAGGTAACAGCCATAAGTTGGAGGTGATGCAAAAAAGTGGTTTAAAAAATATGTATGTTTTGAATGTCCAAAATGTTATACATCCTTAATTTGTCTAGAAATCATATGAGTACTTAATGTGTGTGTGTGTGTGTGTATGTACACATACACACACACATATATATATATACATATATAAGTATATACACACACACATACACACACACATATATATATATACATATATAAGTAGATACACACACGCGCGCACATACACACACATAACACATATATATATTTAGTGGGGTGGGCTTGTGAGGTAGGGGATAAACTACTTCTGGGCAAAGCAGCATGCATTTAAACAGATGATGCCAAGATTGAAAAATAAGAAACAAAGAAACAAGATGGGGCAAGGAAAAGGGAAGCTCCCAAGCCTCCATATTTTAACCCATTTTTGTCTGTGTCTAAGCTTGTCTTTCTCTACCTATCACAATTGGGGCAGATCTTCTCAGAGCATGCCTGTGGGGCAATGAAAATTGAAAGCACCTGAGGATGTTAAGTCTGGAGAAGAGAAGACTTCAGGGCATTCAGTGGCTATCTTTGAGTATTTTAAGGGCTGTCATGTAGAAGAGAAGGGAATAAGCATTTATTAAGCACCTACTAAGTGCCTGGCACAGTGATAAGACCTTTTAAAATATTAACTCATTCGATCCTCACAGCAACACTGCAACAGATGCTATTTTATCCCCATTTTATTTAAATGCATAACATCATGATAAGGCAAATTTATATTTCTATACAAGTTTCAAGAGTATCAAGCAAGACAATGCCATACAATTTTTGGTTACATAACCCCACCTCATCCGCCAAAAGTTTGTACAGCAAATTTTTAAAAGACTTCATGGCCTTTCATTCATTTCATCAATTAAGATACAGAAAGCAGCATCTGTCTCCATAATCTGGTCTCTTTTGTGACTAGAATTTTCTCACTGTTCATTTTGTCCAATACAATTTTTGCTGTCATCAGTATCCATTGGCTCAGTTTTAAACCTCATCCCTCCTTCTGTATGGGGCAAATCATCAGGCAAAGAAGCCAGGCAATTCTGGATCATTTCAATAACTCTTTCCAAGTGCTTTTGAAACCTTTCAGCTGTTTCAAGGCACTGCCTTTTCTGTACCTCCATCATGACTCTCAGTGTCTCCCTTTCTTGATGGGGTCGGTATTCATTTATAAGACAATGCACATGGACAAACAGCAGCTTTAGGTCTTCCAGCTTTTCCTCTTGTTTTATGCTTCCAGGATTCCCAATCGAGATATCTAGAAGATCTGAAAAGTTAATAAGAATAGACATATTGAGTTTTCTTAGTTCTTTCTTATGATCAAACTGCATAGGGTGAAGTGGTTCAATGCCCTGACTTTCCAAAAGGTGGATGATAAGGTCATCACACTGGAACCGATTGCCAAACATCATATAACTGTCCTTTATTGAAGGTGGAGGCTTAGGAGCTAGACCTTTCTGGATTTTTTCATCTGTATATTCCTTGATGTATCGCATTGGTAGTGGAGGGAGTGCACTCACTTGCTGAGGTTCACCCATTTTGAAAGATCCAAGTACCTCCCACTACGCCAAGCAGTCTCTAGAGTGTTGCGGATAAACTGCGTCTATCTATTTTATCCCCATTTTACAGTTGAAGAAACTGAGGTAGACAGAGGTTAAGTGACTTGCCCAGGGTCATATAACTAGTAAGTATCTGAGGCTAGATTTGAAATTGGGTCTTCTTAACTCCAGGCCCAGTGATAGATGGAAGTTACAGGAAAGCAGGCTTTGGCTTACTGTAAAGAAAAACTTCCTAACAATTAGAGCTACCCAAAGATAGAATTGGCTGCTTTTAAAAGGCAATCTGTTGCCCATCACTAGTTATACCAAACGGGTTGACTACTTTGCAAGAATGTTGTACAGGGTATGCCCAGGTATAGGTTGGACTGGAGGGTTTCTGAAGTTCCTTTCCATTCTGAGGTCCTTCAATTTCTATGACTATTGAAAAGTTTCCACAATAGAGATGCAGGGGCTTAAAAGAAAATTGGGTTTTGGGGACAGGCATTTTGTTCCTTATGTTCGTTCTCCCTCTCTATTTTCTGCCCCCTCTCCTTGAAGACTGAGAGGCTCTATCTTTTTGCCCCAGAATAATTCACAATTTATTTAAAAGCAACCAGTGCTTGCTGCTGTATTTTTCTCTTTATTTTGCTGATTTCTTTTTAATCATCTTTTGTGCAGATGTGTAAAATTCCTCATTTAGGCCAAAGGCTGGAGCTCTTGCTTATGATAAGAGAACTTCCAGGGTATGTGAAAGATCTTCAGCCGGTAAGTAGAAGGGCTTTCTTTGGTTCCTTTGTAATTGAAATACATCAATTAGGTCCTATTAAAGCACCAGACAGAGCCCATTCAAATCTTAAGCCTTGTAAAGGAAATGAGCCTCTTCCATGGAAAAGATTCCTCAACTTTAATATTACCAGTTCATACAGTAATGATCCAGCCCTGTCTTCCAGATGTCATTTTGTTGCATTATTCAGACGCAATGTGAAAAAGGGTTTTGATCCCCAGCTTATAGCTTTTATAGCCAAGGGAATCCTAAGAACTATGAAACCAACTTAGAGATGGGATGGATTTGAAATACTATGCCCAGGCTATCTGCTACCAGGTTTTAAATACCCCAGGGCAAAGCCTTCTGCTGCTGTTGTTTGTCCTCCCGAACTAAGCACACAGAGGAAATGCTTTCTGGCGTGATGGTGTACTCTCCCTACCAATCAGAGATCTATTACTGCACTGAAGTTACCTTTCAGCCTGTTTTATGGGGGTATGACTTTGACTGTTTTATGATGTATAGCACAAAGAATACCAGCTCTGGAGTCAGGGAACCTGAGTTTGAATCCCACCTCCGACACTGACCTTGGACAAGCCTCTTCATTAAGCCCTCAGACCTGAATTTCCTCATAAAGTGAGGTAGTTAGACTAGATGGATCCTAAGGAAAGATGCAGGCAGGGGGAGCATTTTTAAAGCACCCACTATGTACCAAGTACTGTGCCAAGTTCTTTACAAGTCCAGCCCTCTCTGTACTTATTGCATCACCTACCCATTCTTGTTCAGGGTCTAAAATCCTTTGTTACAGGAGTCAATGGGGAAATCTTTGATTGCATTTAAGGGACTGACTGGATCCAATTCTATAGTTGTTATTTAAGGGAGAAAAAAATCCAGCTTTCTTGCTGTCAGTGCACGTACCTTCCCCCTGCTACTCCTCAGTAAGTCTGGTCTTCAGACCATCAAAGCCCACGTAATGATGTAAGAGGGGAGTTAAGCAATGATTCATCATGCAGGTGTGCAAATGAAATTACCTCTTATTTATTGCTCTTTATGCCTTTTCACTAGAATAGAGAAATACTCAGTTCCAAAGACATATGATTATTTTCAGTATCTACAATATTTTCAAACAACCCATGAGAATTTAATGAAGGGTTGATGTTTTAAAATCTGCTTTGTTGACTTCAGCTGGAGGAAATTTCTTCTTTACTAAAGGACTTCACTTTATTCACAGTTTATGGCAGAACTTAACCAAAATTTCTTTGTTCCAGCTATTAAACCAAAAAATCCAAGCATGCCAACAGCTGAAAGCCAGCCAGATGTTTGTGGCTGTATTAGAATATCTCTTAGCCATCGGTAACTACTTAAATGAGAAGGCTGGGAAAGAGAAAGCCAGAGGATTTCGATTATCTTCTCTTTCTAAAGTAAGTTAAGATTTCACCCTTTGTGACAGGAAATTGATGTAGATCTCCTAGAATCCATTATTATTTTAAAGAGCTTCCTGCTCTTATCTTTTTTGCTGCTGGCACCCAATAGTAAAAAGTTGCTTCTGTGATGAAGTGGGCTAATATTTACTGATTTAAAATAGCTAGTCAAAAAGAATCTTGGAGAATCATTCAAAAAGCCCTCCAGCTCAGTGGGTTAATTGCCATCATTTTATAATCATTAACAACACCAGCTGTAAATCAAGCACCTACTATGGGCCTCAGTGCTAAGCTAGATGCTATAGCTAACATTTATAGGGTACTTTAACATTTGCAAAGCATTGTACATATCTTATCTCATTGAATTCTTACCACAGTCCTGGGAGGTAATTGCTATTCTTATCCTTATTTTATAAATGATATAACTGAGGCTTGGAGAGGTCAAATAACTTGCCTAGGGTCACACCAATCCTGGGCAGGATTTGAAATCAGGTCTTCTCGAGTCCAATTATAGCACACTTACACACTGTACCACCTAGCTGCATTCTATAGGAAATATAATCAAGAGTGAGAAACAATTCCTGCATACAAGGATAATACTCTACAAAGTCTCTTTACTGATGGTTATTTTCTCCACGTCTCTGCCCTTCCCTCCCACCACCACCCCTACCCCCACTGCCTCATCTCCTTGTAGGAGTTTGTGTGCCCTGCCTAGAGTGTGGGCCTTAAACCATCAGCTCTGGTCAGAGTTGTCTTGTTTATATCCTTGAGAGAGGAGGTTTCCTTGAGTTGTCCATCTTCACAGCTAAGGCAGACAAGATAGCTTACTGTTTCTACTTATTCATTAGTCAGACACACTAAGATAAGTCACTGATGATGAAACTTTCTTTGCAGGCTGTTGCCCAACATATTAGCTTTGTAGAGACCCAAGGCTTGGAAAATAAAGGGGAGGGACTAGTTTAAGCTTTTTTAATATCAAGCAAACACCTAGTCCAACTATACACAGGGCCAGTTCCATGTGTATTGTATGTGTGCACACATATATAAAGCTAGTTACATTCAGGCCTTGGAGTTGTCTTTCAAATATGTAATTTATTTAGTTCTTAACCAGTCCCTTAACTCACTTACCTTGTAAATGGCACCTCAGTTGTATTGCCATCCCATCTTTTGAGAGGCAGCCTCTTTACCTGTCTCATCAAGATTTACTGGCAGAAAATGTTGCCACTAAGCAGAGTTTTCCTCCTCATCTCAGCGGTAATGGAATGTGATCTCCTGATCCCAGTCTAAGCACTGAATACAAATTCTCTAAGCTACCTTGAACCCTTAAGAATATTATCAAATTATATCTGGTCTGTAAATAGGACATGCCAGAATTTTTTCCCCCACTGCTTTCTACAGACTTTAATATATGAGTGAGTGATTTATAACACTGGTGACAATTGGGTGACATAGCTTGAAGTTTTTTTTTTTATAACGGCTGTAATACCCCATCTATCATAATGAAAAATGTCTATGAAATTATTTTCTGCCAAAGAATATCTTCCCAGATTCTATTAAGAGCTTGCTATCTGCACGAATACCACATGATGCTGAAGCTCACCATTTTAAATGGGCAGGAGAGGATGCCCCATAGCATTCTCTTTTGGTGTGAGTAAAATTCCAATGTGTTGCCATCCATTAAGGTGCTGTCCTTGTTTTGGTAAACTTCAAAGAGAAAATGTAGGAAGGTTGGAGGATGTTAGGAAGATGAATTCTGTAATAAAAATTAATTTTATCAGGATCATATGGAGCCCAGTTGTTGTGAGGGATCAGATTCCTGTTGAGTTTTCAGTTATGGTCAGGTGAAGCTAGGAACTGTCAACTTCCAACTTTTCCCAATTTCAAAAAAAATCATTGAATTCTTCTGTCCATCACTTGTTATGGTGCTCTGTGTAGTTGTCCCTGCTTCGAGGCAAGGAGAAGAAATTTACCTTGGTTCATGCCCTTGTGGAACAGATCCTCTTACACCAGCCCCATTTGGCCAAGTTTCCTCAAGAACTGACGGAATTTGAAGCTGCTCCTGGAGGTAAAGGGATCAGAAATTCCCATTCCACATGGGAAAAGGGCTTTAACATACATGTACCTTATTAACGCCTGTTTTCATTGCTTTTTAGCTTCTATCAAAGGCCTTAAGGCTGAAGTAGATGGTATGTAAATAGACCTTCTAAAATCACATATACCTTTTTGTACCTACACTGGGCACTCATTTGGAAAGGATTTTTGTTTGTTTGTTTCTCTCCTCCTGGAGTTTTAAGGAGAATGAAATGTTCAAAGTATTGATTTTTTTATAGGGTGTTGCCATGACAATATTTAACCTGGGAGGAATTTAGAAATATGTTTTAAAGAGGATGCTCATCATTTAGAAATGATGTAATTGGAAATACACTACAGATGGCATAAATGCTGTGGTTCTTCCCTCCAAGTTCTCCAACCTTCAGTTTAAATAAGACTGAAGCACTGGCAGTCAGGAGATTGGCTTCCTGTTGCTCTAAAACCTCTTTTCAGCCTCTCTTCTTCAGTTTCTTCATCTGCAAAATGGGTATAATCACATCTGCTCTGTAAAGACCAAAAGAAATACTATATTTGAAAATGCTTTGAAGAGCATTAAGTGTGCTAATTCAAAGGATATTGGTTTAACCCTGTATGGGTAATTAGTGTGGGACTTTTTTTTTTTTTTACTGTTTTCTCTTTTGGAACACTTAGGTAATCAAGTGCCTTTGATGAGTCTGGCCTTTGTTTCTTTGATTAAATTGGGAGTCTTTGGATGAACTGCTTACCTCAAGGGAAAGCCTAGTTCACATAGGTTTGAGTTACATGGTTGTGATGCCCTTTGACCATGAACAGGATATATAAACACAAAGGTTAGCATTTTACTTGGGGCTCTCACTCATTGGAAGAGTGTCGTGTGATTTGACCAGACGAGACTCTGGGTAGCCGTTGTTAAGGAGCCACCTGGCTTTGAAAAGAACCCAGATATTGGTGCTTCTCTGGTAACTATGAATGTTGTGATTTGGTTAGGCAGAAATGTTGATCTGTTTATATTGTCTCTGTTCGTAATTTCTGTTTATATTTGCTCTGAAGTTCAGGGTGCTGGCTTTTCCCCCTGAACTAAGTGAATGATATATGTATGTTTGATTAAAGTTTGATTAAAAAATAAACCCCTTAAAGTTACTTTCCTTAGAAAATCAGGTCAAAGAACCTGAGCTGGCATCTCTTCTGTGTGCTAGTGTTATTGGTCTTACACAGCCATGGTAGTGGCAAGTAACACTGTTGTTACAAACCCCTTCTCCATTAATCAGTTATCCCTTTTCAGTGGATGTACTCATGAACCTGGAATCAGGGAGACCTGAATTAAAATGCGGCCTCAGACATTTACTAGCTGGGTGACCTTGGGCAGGTCACTTAGCCTCTGTTTGCCCCAGATTTTTCAAATGTAAAACAGAGATAATAATAGCATCTACCTCACAGGGTTGTTGTGAGGATCAAATATAATATTTGTAAAGCCCTTAGTATAGTATCTGACACATAATAGGTGCTAAATAAATGCTTTTTTAAATCCATCCACCCATCCAACCATTCATTCTTTTGTTCATTGGGCTGGAGAAAAGGAGGGTCTCATGTTTCAATATGGCCTGGGACAAGAAACTTTCAAAGATGTTACCAAAGGAGCCCAAGATGGAAAGTGGATATGAGGGGGTTGGTATTCAAAGGAAACACCCCACTCCCCCCCCCCCCCGCCCTGCACACATACACACACAAACAAATAGAATAGGAGAAACCAAAGAAGATAATATAGCATTCATACAGAGAGAAACTGCTTCTTGCCCAACAGTTTTGTTTTGAGATTAAATCTCCCTATCTCAACCAGGCTAATGTGCAGCAGCCACCCGTGGGCCTGGCAACACTGGTGATCATAATGGAAGCTTTGTCCCTTTCTGACATTGGCCATCTTGTTTGACCTTTTTTAAGTAGCCTGGTGGTCCCCTTGCTCCCCGAAGCTCACCATGTTGGTGCTGAATTAGTGTGGATACCTAATTTGCTTTAGTCTTACTGGAGTTCAGAACTCCCAAGCTCAAGCAATATGTCAACCTCAGCTTCCCCCAGAACCAGGGCTTAAAGGCATGTGCCAGCACACTTAGCCCTACAGCTGTTTTTTCTGGGATAAGACTGTGATTGCTCCTCTTGGCAAGAATAAAATCATGAGATGAGTGATAGGGCAGGAAGTATGGCTGAAGCCGAGCAGCCAAATGATAAAATCTGTTGGAAGAGGCATCAGCATCTTGATCCAGATTGCTGGTGGTTGCCCTTGAGAAGGAGATAGAGACTAGCTGAGATAATTCAGGTCCTGAGTTCTATGACTAACTGACTCGACATCAAATTACCGGAGGCTATAAGTGGTAAAGCATCTTGGGGAGATTGGCTAATTCTGGCATTTGGGACATTTGTCAGCTCCTGGTGAGAGAGTTGGTAGGCAGATCTGAGTCTAAATACCTGGACTGCATCTTGGATTTTTTTTGGGTTTGGGGCATACCTCTAGATTCATTAAAGGTGATTTGTATGTGGGAGAAATTGCAGACATCTGTCCTTGTGGGAGATGTCCTAAAATAGTTTATTTTATTCCTTTTACTTCTATGGGAATGGATGAAACACTATATGTAGTCAAGTCATGTTTTTGTAGTCAACTTTATTATGCCATGGTCATGTGATTGGGGGCAAATTGAAATGCATCGGAGAAGAGGGCTGAATCTCCCAGTGAGTGGAGCCATGAGCCATAACAATCTAAGTGAATAAATCTATCCAAATAGATACTCGCTTAGTCTAATGAAATGAACATTGCTGTCCAGAAAGTGCAGAGTTAAAGGATAGAAGGCTTTCTCTCTTTGATAACCATCAGGAGCTTAATGTTTCCCCTGTGTTGGGTGAAATGTATAAACTCTCAGGTGAATATGAGACTGCCAACTCTGGGACCTATTCTTTGAAAGGGATCAAGTATATATATATACATATATATATGCACATAACCTACATATATACACACATATATGTGTGTATATATATACACACACACATACATTTGGTGTTTATGGATAGATTTATGGAATTTGATGTATATGGCTTGTAGGCCCAGGTTGTCCTTCTCTAGTCAATGGGCACACTCCAAATGCCAGAGTTCCACGATGTAGCTTAGGTACAGATGTCCACATCAGCTACTTCTACCAAAAGCTAGTAAATATTCTCATTGTTGGTGTTAATATCTGGTGTGTGTGTGTGTGTGTTTGTGTGTGTGTGTGTGTGTGTGTATGTGTGTATAACCAATCATTCTTGTATGGCCAGTACCTAATTTATTGAGGGACTCAAGACCTGAGGCATGTTGGTTCATCTCTGCCTCCTCCATAAGGGCAGCCACCCTCAGTCTAGATTTGGATACTGATTCCTCTTCCAGCTGATCCTGCCTGCTGGCTACTCTGCTCCAGCTATGACCTCAGTCTCTTTTACTTTACTGCTTTACTTATATGTCTGTTCCTGACCAGAGATTCAGTCTCACGATCACAGTCTTATTCTGGAAAAAATGTCTGCAAAGCCCACTAAGGCTCTCTTCATGTGCATGCCATATTATTCTCCTGTGCCTCTCCTTCCCCTTTAAAAGTCTAAATTCAGGTTGCATCCTTGCTCTAGAATGGGGGAATATCATGAATTTTCTTTGATTTTATTAGAGAGACAGACTTTCCAAGCTATTCATAAGGAAAGGGAATATAATAAATATATTTATAAGGAGAGGGAAGATGTAAAAAATAGTGACCATTAGGGGTTGTAAATAGAGTAGAACTAGTTCCGAGGGCATCAGGGGATTTGTCCACTGGCCTGGACAGTGATTTGCATTTTTTTCCCCATTTTTCAAGAATGAGATGGAGAAAGGAGAAATATAAGGGGCTGCAGCCCTCTCTAAACTGCCTGGTGGAAATCTGCCCAGGTTGCTTTGGGACATGATTATGCTATTACCTATAAACTTGTCTGGAGAAGCCAGTGGTGCCAGAGATATTTAGACATAGGGAATTTTGCATCATTATACATTCTGCCAGTCTCAAGTGCTTCTCAAACATCATACTTATCACTGAAATTTTTATTGCCAATAAGACCTTAATTGGAGCATGGCAAAAAAATCTAACCTTTATACAGCACTTTAAGTTTTACAAAGCACTTTACATATATTATCTCATTTGTTTCTCACAACAACCTTACGAGGTGTATGTTGTTATCATATCATATCATTTTACAGAAGAGGAAATGGAGTCTGAGAGAGCTTAAGTGATTTGCCCAGAGTCACACATCTAGTAAGTGTCTGAAGCAGGATTTGAACTGAAGTCTTCCCGACTTCAGGTGTACTTTTGGCATATTGGTTATTAGTCCTTCTTTCAACCTAAGCTGTCTAGTTAGCTGATAAATGGAATTTGAATTTATATTCTTAGTGAAGATGGAGGGGAATAGTGGATAAAATGTTGGACCTGGCATAAGAAAGGTCTGGGTTCAAATCCCACTTCTGCCACTTATTAGATGTGTATCCCTGATGGCTCACAACTTCCCTGGGCCTCAGGGAATTTTTAGACATCTCCCAAGCTCTTGATGGATTGCATCTTCCAATGCTATACCAATGAAATCACAGGTCTTTGATATAAATGACCCAAAAGCACTACAAAATTGAAGAAAACAGAAATTGTGTCAAATACGGTTTTAAATGTATCTTATTGCATTTTAGCTCTTTGAAAATGAACAATTCATCCATGGTGCATATGGTAACTCTGAAACGAGATCATTCAAAGTACGTTAAATGATTACTCAGTGTATCTGAGGAAAAGGAAATTTCCATTAATCAGTATTTTGGTCAACTAAATATATTTTCTCATCATAAGCCAGTCCCAGGAATTATTATTGTATTAATACTGCCCTATCTCTTTTAAAGCTTGGGCCTGTCAAAGTGATGTCCCTTAAGATTATTTATTCCACTAACCACATGCTCCCAGTGTCACAAGAGACACAGCAATAGCTTGCAAAAGAACCTGGGTAAATTGTGTCCTGTTTCCTGCACTAAGTTCTGCAATATGCTCTCTGGAATGTACAGGTAGTCCTTTGTAGAGACCCCTTGTAGGAAGGGGGAGTTCACAGCACCATAGAATTCAAAATTTTTTCCCCATGAAGGTCTTTCCTAGATGACTTAGGTCATATCAGCCACCAGACCAGAAATTAACAAGTAGGATTGATTTGTTATGCTTATATTTCCACCCACATACTCAGCTAATTCTTATTTTGACATCAGTTTTAAGGAAAGAATTAGAAAAAATTATTCAGTACAAGAAGATCCTCAAACCTAAGACTCTCCGACCTTCAGAGCAGGAGAACCAGTTCCACCAAGATCTTAAGGTAATTTTTAAATGAGTTATTTGTCTGTCGAACAGTCATACTGACTGCAAAGCACTAATTTATTTTTCAGCAGCATGCATTATTTAGTGAATTTATTATTTGACTGGTTAGAATAAATTTCTATTAAAAATTACTCTCTGCTATGAGCATCTCTTTTAACAACAACAACAAAAAGCCTCTTATTCATAAGATCACGGAAAATAGAACTTAAGTCTCCTAGTGACTGAGTCCAACCATCTCATTTTATAGATGGGAAGACTGAGGTTCAGAGAAAGAAAAAAAATAAATTGTCTAAGATCACACAACTTAGTTTCCTCATCTTTAGTATGAGAGACATAGACTAGACATATTCAGAGTTGCCTTCCAGTTCTAAATCCCTTGATCCAAGACACCAACAGAGCTGGTAGTAAAACACAGAGCTGGGAACTGAGGCCCAGAGAGGGAAAGATTAAAGTATGAAAAACCAACAGGAATGTGCAGCACGGGTTTTTTCCTGATTCTTAAGACATTTTTATTGAACTGTATATAGATTGGAAGAAAAGAAAGGCATAGGAATCTAAGGCTTGGTTCAGAATTGAAAATTTGGCATTGCTCTGTTCTTTTTAATCCCAGTTCTGCCGTTAGAACCTTTTGGATAAAGGCTGCCTAGTTGCATGCTGGGAATAATTACTATGCCACCCAAGAGTTTACAGGATTTTTTTTTTGGTGTTTGTCACTAGTCTTAAAGATGAAAAAATGTATTAGCTGGAGAAAGCTGAGCTTTATTGTGGTTTTTTTGAGACCTAAACCTGGGGATGGCAGAAAATGTGATGGAGAACAGAAATGTGCCCGCAAGTGCTTACTTAGATGAAATATCATCCCAAACGCCTTTATTAAATCGAAAATCCCTCTATCAGGCAATACTCAAATCCTTTCCAATCTTTGAATATTGTTGGAGTACAAGCTCACCGTCTATTAATGTTATTGCTTAATTATAACCTTATAGTCGGGTATTGCGGTCATGCCATAAACCTGTCTCAAGTCAAGATTGTACTTTTATTACAGGATCTAATTCAGAAGTATGAAGGGGACCTTTGTCAGCTGTCAAAAAGATGTGATGAAATGAAGAAACTCTATGGTGACATTCTGGTAAATGGTGTATTAAAAAATAATTCAAATAAATCTTACATTAAAAAAATTTGTAAAATGTTCAAACCTTCACATATCTGAAGTAGTACTGGGATATTAGAGTTTCTATCTAAAATATGAATAGGATGGAAGAATTTTAGCATAGATGACAAATTCCAGGTCTCACTCCTTTTTTTTTAACATATGAGAAATGAAATGCTTTCAATTAGCATTTTGACTTTCTCATGGGGTACTATTTTAAACAAATGGACTTAAAAGGCTGCATGTAGAAGAAGAAAGACCACATCCTTTTATATCAATTCAAAAGCTTAAACATGGTTACTTTTGAGAATCCATATCTTTCTATAATGTAACTAAAGTGAATGCCAAGTCTGATGAAGTTGGGGTGACCCAAGGTGACTCTGGCTGAACAAAATCAGTGATTCAAAGAGTTTACAATCAGAATGTTTAATGTTTAACTAAAAATATTAATATTGTAATGAAGTACAGAAGTCTTCTAATATCATGTATAAACTTAAAAACCTACCCACCTCACTGGTTTAAGTTTAACGTAAGGAAGGATATCTCAACCATGTGTTCTGAGACTCTTAGGATGTTTGACCTGGAACACTCCCTAGAAACAATCTAGACCAAACCACTCATTTTCCAGGAGGAAACTAAGACCTAGGGAAGAAAAATAACGTGCATAAACTTATGAAATTTTACTTTCCATATTTTTAAAATAAGTTTGTGTGCATGTGTATGTGTGTCTGTGTGTGTGTACCTACGCACACTATCCCCAGCATAGCTGGAGATAGAGTCCAATTAGTTTGATTTCTAGTTTCCCTTACTGCTTCCCAATTGCCCCTAGAGTTGAATGATTGATTCAAGATTTGTTCCCTGAGAAAGAATCATATTAATGTGTGCACATTCTGCAAGTCTATAAGCCAAACGCTACTCGCTTGTTTAACTGTGACCACTTTTAGCATAAATCAATGTCTTCTTCTAATTTTAAAACCTTCTTTTGCTTTGAAAAATTATGTTCCGGGTTAATTAAAAATTTTCAGAATTATGAAAATCAACAAGACATATTTTCAAAAAATCTAAATAATTAATTTTTAAACTGTTGTTTATTTTAAATTTGCAGCAGTTTTTATTCTGAAATTATTAAAGCTTAAAAATGCACTAAGACTTTTGGGACACACTGTATCAATGCATTGATATAGTAACTCATTTGACTGGTCTTTGTCTTACATATTATAATCCAGATAATAGGTTATTTTTTATGGAAATAAAAAGATCATTGGTAAGTTTGAAAGAAAAAGCAACATCATGTTCCAGGTAGGAAGGCAGATATTGTCATTGCATCCACATTGGAGGCAACTAATGACACACTTTGGATGTAGGGAATATTTAGAATTTGAAACTGGGAGCTAATAATCAGTTTGATGGAGCCAGTAGCCCCTGGAAGTGACTTTGCACTACTAATGACCCCAATGAGCCATTAATCTTGAAGAAATGCCCTATGTCTAGGTTACTGCTTTCATAAATGGAATATGAATAAAATTTGCTATAGGCATATTAATTATTCCTATGGACAAAGCCCTTTTAGTTAGTACATACAAGAGACTTGAAGATGAGGCAATGAGGTGAAGCCCAAGTGTTGTGTGTCTGTGAAGAACCTTGTCGCTTCTCTTTCTCTTCTCTCCCACCCCAGTAAAGATGTTACAAAGTCCCACAAGATCTTACTCTGAGAAATCCCTTTTTATAACATTGTTTTTTATTTCCTTCCCAGAGAGTCAACTTGCAAGTCTCACTGTTATTCATTTCTTCTGCTACATATTAGCAAGTCAGATTAAGTTTCTATTGCTTCTTGGTCTGTGATAATGAAAAGTTGGAACAAATAAGCACCAGTTCTCCCTACACCCTCATGGAACTTTCTTTGTAAAAGTACAGTGAGACTTTTTTTTTAATATCTGAATTTGGGGGTTAGGCCCATTTAAGCTAGTCATATTATTAGTGGCTCTCATCCTATGGAGGTACAGTATGTCAGGGGATACGATTTGACAGATGGCAGAGTCAAAGCCATATAATAATGAAGTGTGTCATAATGGAACTTTACTGTATTTGCAAAGCCTTAGGGTCTCTTAATCAGGTTTCTTAGTCCCCAGCAGATCCTGGCCTCCCTCACCACCCAAGTCCACTACAAACTGCCTACATTTGCAAACACATATTCTGCTATTAATGGCAATTCTTCTGCCAATATTATGGCAATTCTTTTAGACATTGAAAGAGGGAATAGATTTGTTCAGCTCTGTCTCAGAGGGTAGAAGTAGTAGCAGTGATTAGACATTGTGATATGAGGAAATTGCATACAAAAGAAACACTTCCTAAAAGCCCAAAGATGCCATGGACTATGTTGGGAGCTAATGGGCACCCCATCATGAGGTTTAGGCAAAGACTATGATATTATTTGTCAGGTAGGTTCTAGGGGGGATTCTTTTTTAAAGCATAGGATTAGACTAGATAACTTCTCAGAGATCCCTAAGCAAATGTGAGGCAGAACTCAATTCAATTTAGGTTCAAATTATTAAGTGCCTACTAAGTGCCAGGCCAGTGATTTGTGATAACATTGGCACAGGGAACTCCCAGAGAAGAAACTCCCTCTTCTCATGTAGATTAGCACAGCCTGAAATTTATAGTCTTATTGTCATAGAGAGTTGTCTAAGGGGGAGGTTAAGTAATTTGCCCAGTAATGTTGATTATACTAGCTAAGTTTTGTTTTACTCCCATTCATAGGAGGTTACACTTGATTTGGTCTTAGTCAGTATACATCAGAGACTTTTTCAGTCTAAGGCCAGATTTCTATCCAGTATGCCATGCTGTCTTGTCCTCCTCTCCATCTCTGTTTCTGCCTGTCTATCCATCTGTTTGTCTTTCTCTGTCTGTTGCTCTGTCTTTCTCCTTTCTCTACACTTCTAAGCACTTATGCTTCAAATACAAAATCAAAACTCTCTGTCCTCAAAGAGCTTACATTCTTCTGGGGCAGTGGTGAGAGGGAGGGGGACACAATATGTATGCAGCTAAGTAGGAAGAAAACATAACTACCTTAATTTCATCCAATGAGAATACTAACAATTGGAGAGAATCAAGGAAAGCCTTCTTTTGAAGGTGACAGTCAGGCTGAATCTTGACTGGAGCTGGGGATCTGCATAGAGATGATAATTGGACCTATGGTATTGGACCTTTGTTGGCTAACAAAGAGAGAATGTGGACAAACATGAGAGGAGAAGGTCATCTTGGACAGAGCCCTTGGTATTCAGCAAAAGTGATGGAGAAGGAATATTCATATATTTCCAGGAGGATGGGGTGACCAACATTTTCAAATGTTGAGGAAAAATCAAGAAGAATGAAAACTTAGCAAAAGCCATTGGATTGAGCAATTAAGAGATCACTGGTTACTTTGGGAGAAAGTAGTTTCACTAGAGTGGTGGAACTGAAAGTCAGCTAACAAGGGTTTGAGAAGTGAACACAATGTGTATTAAGTGGGGGTAACTAGTACAGGCAGCTTTTTCAAGAGTTTTAGTAGAGGAAGAGAGGAGTGATATAGGCTGATAACCTGAAATACTAGCAGATCAAATGAAGGCTTGTTTTTAACATGGAAGATAATTGTAGTTAAGAATAAGGGTGTGTGTGTGTAATACGGTAGCTAGTTTTACTTTTTAAAAAGAGAATATGTGAAATGTACAATGCATCATTGGACAGGAATATCATAGTTGGATAACTACTCCTTGACAAGTAAACTCCCAGTATTCCAGGTTACTAGTTGTAGTTTGCAGAGCTTTAAAGCACTGGAAAAAAGCAAAATGCACAGGTTAATTTGTGGACCATTGGATCAATGTCCAAGTGAGGGATTTTTATCCTGGCTTGTATAAATAGCTGTTTGCCAGGCTATTTGGATGGGTCAATGTGGATTATACTAGGCTAAGTTTTGTTTTAGTCCCGTATATAGGAGGTTGCACTTAATTTGGTCTTGACTAAGATGAGACCTGGCTAGGGATTCAGCAAGGACCATTCCTAAGTAGGGTCCAAGGTACTTACTGAACCATCCTTTACTTAAGGAATAGAACAGAGATAGTTGATAAGGCCCAGAATAGGTGGAGGTTAGGAGCATGGCACACTAAGATGATAATTTGCCTTGGAAGGGCAAGTTAATGAATTGGAGAGGTAGCTGTTGTCAGAAATAAAGCACAGTTAGAATCAGAAATTCATCTGAGAATGGGGCTCATGAAACTAAAGTTTTTAATTTCAGTATATAAATGTTCAGTTCCGGAAAACAGAGAAGAGGTCAAACTAGATTAAAAAATAGTTTTGTTTTGTGGAACTTCAGGTCCTCTGGAGACAATGTGAGATTCAAGCAAGTGACTACACCCCTCCAGCCCTCTCCCCCAAACCCTCCCTCCTTTCACTAAAGTCAGCATGAGCTAGAGAGCTCTCTAAGTGGTCACTCTATGAACTCTATGAAATCCACAGGGATATGGACAAACTGAAGAACAAACTAAAGACGTGGACACTATGGCCTGCTGCATTGCACAGTATCCCAGGTGTCCTGAAACTGGGGCATATGGTATTATTTTTTGTTAAAGTAATTTAACAAAAATCTAAAACAAACAAAACCAAATATAGACTAGTATAATTAAGGTATGGAGTGCTAAAAAAACAAAAACAAAAAACCACAACCTAATCCAGTGTTTGCCATGGTGAGATGTTTAATCTTTACTTATCTTTGTGTAACACCAGGAACTGTACATTCTGTCCTATTAAAATATTAGGCACTAGCCAGGAGGTTCTAACTCTAATGGGGGAAATTCAGCCACAGAGAGCTAGTCTTATTCCTTTGATGCTTCCCTGGAGATTTCTGACGAGAGCTCTCTCTCAGGACACCTGACCCTATTCCCATTAGTTTTTTGGTTCTTATGGAACTGCTATATCCCTTTTGAAACTAACAGTCCTTAAATTGTTTCCAGAGGAATCCTGAATTGTGTTCCATTTCCTTGTAGTTCAAGGAAATTTCTACCTAGATCTTTATTTCTATCTTTATCATCTTTCTCTATCTCTAGCATGCTTTATCATTTCTCTTTCTCTTTCTTTCTCCCTCTCTTTATCTCTATCTCTCTCATCTTTATTTCTCTATACCTCAATTCCTATCTTTCTCCTTATCTCTATCAAGCAATCTCATTTCACTTCCTATCTCTATCTCTATTTCTGTCTCTACCTCTATCATCTCTATCTCTATTGTGCTCTTATGTCTCTCTCTTCCCCCTTCTCTCCCAATCTACCTCTCTCTCATTTCTCTCTATCTCTACTTCTATCTCTATCATCTCTAACTCTAGCTATCTCTATTTCTATCCCTACATCTCTATCTCTCAGTATCATTCTTTCTTATACATCTCTTTCTACCTCTACCTCTCTCATCCCTCTCTATCTCCATTGTGCTTCCTCATCTGTCTCTGTCTCTCTTTACCTCTATTTCCTATCTCTGTCTCTACTGCACTTTTTCATTTGTCTCTCTCCTTCTTCCTCTTCCTCCTCTCCCTGCCCTCTCTTTCTCTCTTTCTTACACACACTGTAAATTAAGAGTCAGGAAATCTGCCTCCAATTCTGGCATTTCCACTTACTAGTTTTGACCTATAACATTTCCCTCCTCCCCCCCACCCCGATCTTTCCCTTCCCTTTCCTTCACTGCAGATTTGAGAGAATTAAACTTACCCCACCTTTCTCATTTGAGGTTCATGACAGCCTGTGAGGCACAGTATGTAAAACACTTTGTAAGAATGTCTAAATATCATGCCTGGGAATATTTGCCAAAGCTTCTCCTCAAGGTCTTTTTACCTTTTACAGGAACAGTATGGGGAACGGCCAGACCAGGACTCCCAAGAACTCTTTGGATGGATATCTGCCTTTGTTAGAGAATTTAGAAAAGCCCAAGCAGATCTGGACCGTCAGGTGCTGAAGTAGCCATCACACCAACTCCTCCTCCTCCTTCTCCTCTTCTTCCTCAGTTCTGGGCCTGTGATTGTGGGATGCTTCATCAATGCTTCTGTTTTATCTGTGCTGTTTCTGAAGATGTTACAAAAATAGCACCATATTTCCCCTCAATAACGGTTTTATATTCATGAACCAGGGATGATGGTCATCAGTGGGTCAGAAAATGTCAGGTTTTCTTTTTTTAGGTGTAGTTTTTTGGGGGGTGGGGTGGGGCAATTGGGGTTAAGTTACTTGTCCAGGGTTACACAGCTAGTAAGTGTCTGAGGCTGCTGTTCTATCCACTGTATCACTTAGCTTCCACCTTTGAGGTAGTTCTTGTAACTTACTGTGGTTCTTTAGGATTTATACTGTGTTAGGCTCTAAAGAAAGTCACTTTAGAGACTTTCCATGCTGGACGAAAAAGGAAATGCTGCATAATTACTGTCTTCAAGTCTTTGAAGGCTTTGGAAGTCATACAGAAGAGGGATTAGAAGCATTCTTCTTGATCCCAAGGGGACAAATCAGGCCTAATGGGTGGAAGGTAGCTTTAGCTCAATATAAGGAAATTCTTCCTAACAATAAGGGCTACAGTAGGGGCTGCCTTAGAGGCAGCCAGGCGGGGTGCAGTGGGTAGAGCACTGGGCTTGGAGTCAGGAGGCCTTGAGTTCAAAGCTGGCCTCAGACACTTATTAATGGGTGACTCTGGACAGGTCCCTTGACCTCTGCCTGCCTCATTTTCCTATACTATAATAATAGTATCTGCCTCCTGGAATTGTAGTAAAGATCAAATGAGATCATATTTATAAAGTGCTTAGCACAGTGCCAGGCACATAGTAGATGCTTAATAAATGTTTTTTTCACTTCCTCTTTCCTCAGGACGTAGCTTTCAAGTGTAGTTTGGATGACGGTTTCTTGGGTTGATTCATGTTATAGGAAGGAGTTGTTATTTTGGAACCCAATTTGTTCTTAATCTACTTTCCTCTGGAGAAATAGGAAAGGTCAGTCCCTCTGGGGATTTCACTTCAAAAGAATTAGGTCATTTTAAGGAAAGAGAGAACAGAGGCAAGAAGGGAACATGAGAGAAAGTATCCTCTTCACATATTCTCTAACCCCTTAGACTCGGCTCCTATGGGCTGAATCAGTGTTCCAAATTCCCTGTTCTCTTTCCCTTTTCACTCTTACAATCACTTGCTAACACAGAATGCTAACACCCATAATCCCTGATTTTAAAACTTCTGATCTAAAGTTAGGCTTGAGGTGAGGCTCTTTCTCTGATGCATTCATAAGGACAATTTAGCTATTAGAAACATTATCTTCCCTCCCCTTTCCCTCACCCCCACCCTACCCTGACCCCAGATCTGTTTTTGTCTTTGCCTCTATTTTGTCATCCAATTCAGTTTACAAACATTTATTATCATCTGTCATAGATTTAGAACTCTAAGGAACCTTACAGGCTTTTGAGTCCAACCCATTTATTTTACAGATGAGGAAAGCGTGGCTGAAAAAGAGTTTAAGTGATTTGTTCAGTATCACACAGCCTGTAAGCATCTGAGGCAGGATTGATTGCTTACTATGGATTATTTCAGCATGCATTCAGTGCTTCTAGACTAGGAAAAAAGTTAATTTGGGACAAATAACAAAACATTATTTCTTTGCTCCCACACAATATGGCCCTGTCTTGTCATTCTCACAAATTCAGTTTTCAAAGTGAACCCTCTGATTTGTGTTACTCTTGACTACAGATTAAGCAAGTAGATTGGAGTTAACCCTGACTCATTGACATGTGTATGTTCATATAGTTTGTAAGAAGTATAAATTCCACAGAAGTTCCAGGTACAGGTGATCTTGGGTCGTTACTAGTGTAAGTAGGCTTGGCCTGAACATGTCTAGATCATCTGATGTAGAAGTACCCTCCTTCCTAGTTTGGATGGACACCTAGTCTACACCAAACTTTCTAAGCTACATGGAGCTCTCCCCACAGAGATTAGCAATGTAGGGTCAAGTCACCATCACCCCTTTCTTAGATGAGAAAACTGTCCTGTGTGGAAATTCTTTCATGATTCCCTCAGTGCATTAGGCTATCGCACTGAGGTCTGGACAAAAAAGCATCCCTTTCCACACAGGACACTTCAAAATTCTGTAGGGATCCCCTGGCCTATGCCATAGCTAGTCTCTATAGAGGTCCAGATAATTTGCTCTGCATCCTAATTCAAAAGGGCATTTGAAGCTCCCTTCATGGATCCTTGCTACTGACAGGGTAAAACAAATGGAACTGCAAGTACACCCATCAGGACAACTCAAGTAGATTCCTTTAGAGAAATAGCAAAGAATGCCAGCTTCTTGTGGATTTTTGTAGGCATAGGCATTCTTACCTCAGGAAGTTGCAGGGTATTTTGCTTTGACGAAAGGTCAGCGGTCTAGGTCTGTTTAATGCAAAAGAATAATATGGACATTTCTACTCAGTTTCCAGATTTTTCACATTATACTTAATATCAATACTTACATAGGACTCAGTATCATAGCATGTATCAGTATATGTCAATACTTAGAACTGAATAATACAAAAAGTATTAATATTTAAATAGCTAAGTAATCAGCAAGTAAAAATTTTTCAAAATTACACCAATGTAAGTGAGGCGAGGGAACATACACTGGGTAAAAATAAACCTACTGTACATTTATAGACTAAATTTTTTTTTGCCAAATTTCTCTAGGATCTCATAGTCTAGGATATCTAGAATTGAAACTCCTGGGTAGAGAATCTCTCCAGGGGTTTCCTCATAAGCAAAGGACCCATTTTTTTTTCCAGATCAGGTCCTACATGTAATGCTGACTACCCTGACCTCTACTCTCTGAAGGCTATGCATGTGACATTTCACCACTCCCCTAGACCCCCTAGGGCTCTCTGCTACCTTTAAAGGGGGTTGAGGTCTCTGAGCTCTCTGCCAATGGCTCAAGCATTCACAAATTATGTTCCTCCAAGTGTGGGGGGACGTTTCTGAATTCCAGTTCAATTTTGCCACTGAGTTAAATGAGCTTTTCCAAAGGAATACTTACTTCAAAAGGTACAATCACAAGTATACAAACTTATTTCCCCAACATATGGGAATTGTAAAGTACCCCACCCCTTCCACATACTACCTCATTCTCTGAGGAGGAAAGGCATTTAGGTTTACAGATGAGCTCAGTTCCTATAGATCTTAGTGATAGTTATAAGACCAAAACTTCCCTTAAGTGAGAAGTCCAGGCACTCTGATTTCTCAGGGCTTCCCTGCTAGGCAGGCTCATTGGCTGCAACATCCCACTTGGAATCTTGGCTTCAGGGTCATCATGGCTTAAACTCTTGGATCCAGAGGGCATCACAGCCCAGTAACTGAGAAACCAAGAACAAAAGTTATAGAACAGAAACAAAACACTCCCGGTCCAAGAGAAACCTCAGAGACAAGGGGTAAGAGGGAAAGCAGGGACAGTAAATTCTTCCCTTCTCATTTGTTCAGTTCATAATGCCCACATAGGTCAGTTCGTGGTGGGTAAACTATGACCCTCACCCACTGAAAGTACCAAGAACGAACATTTAGGGAAGAGAGACTTTCTCAGTCTGGCCGGTTATAAAGACATTGTCTATTTCAGCTAACTACCAATCACAGGAGGATACACCAACCCACATAGTGGGAAAATGCAGGACAAAGGGCAATCTGGGCATGTGCTGGTCAAGCCTCCTTACACTGGTATGTCCTTTTCATCTCAACAGGTCTCTTTTCTGAAGATGATAGAATTGTTTGTTTGTTACAACCTTTTGGTTTGAAAGGGAAAAAAAATCCAAATTTTGAATTATACTTTCCTCATTCTTTCAAACTACATGTTTTTAAGGATTAAAAAAACTAGTTTTCAATTTTTATCCTCATAGTGTATCATCTTCTTTCTCTTTGACATATCCCAGGTCTTCATTTAGTCAATGGATAAAAATAATACAGAATACATTAATCCATATCCATTGAAGTAGGAGAGGCAGAGGAAAGGACAATCAGAATATACTCCTATGTGTTAATTCCCCTAATGATTTTTTCCTGCATTAGTCATTACCTTTTCAAAGTCTTGGATATTCCTTTCCTACCACTCCTGTATTGTATTCTATGTCTACTTAGCCCAGTGTGTTGGTGCTCAGTACTAATGAAACCAAGGTCATGGGTTTGATCCCCATCTAGGCCAATTAGTGGTTTATTGAGGAAAATTCCATTAATAGACAAAGACCGTACCCATAACACTAATCAACCTCACTAATGTTGGCATTGGTCACAAGGGGGAAGCACAAGGATATGGATGGAACTCTTTATCACTGAGGTAGACCCTACTTCAAGAAAATACAAGTGAAAGACTGATATAAACAAACAGATTATGTGTGTAGGAAGGATGATCATTCATATTACAAAAATCCTTTATTTTATAATTTTTTTTAATACAATAAGAACTTCCCTAGCATATCTTCAGCTTGTTTGTAGCTTACGGATTTAATATGTCTCTACTTTCTCTTTCCCTATCTTTAAACGTAAAATTAGACTTTAAACTTTAGCAAAAATGAAAGTAAAAAATCTTTGGAGTTGTCTCTGCCTCAGCTGCCTTCCTTTCCCTCCATGGACTTCCATTATATGTTTACAAAAATTCATATGTAACTTTCACATATGAGTTCCATAATATAAGTTCACATGTAACTTTCTGGTAACAATTCTACTTCAATTTTACAATAGCAAATGCAGTTATATTTACTAACAACCACATGTTTAGAACTAAGAATATGTTGTCTAAGAAAGGGATATTCTTTTTGTAAAGGCATGCCAAAAGTATATTTCCTTGAAATCAAAACTGTCCTGGAAAACACAGGCTCAAATTATTTGTTCCACTAATGGTAGATTAGGGACCATCATCTAACTTGACTTTTAACTTCAAATATTACTTCAGATTTGTGGAAGAAATGTCACTCACTGTAACACACCAAAGCTATGTGACTTGATCTAATAGTAGATTTGTGCATAACTAAAGCAGAATGGGAACTGTTGGACTTAGCAGTCATGGGCAAATATGGTAAATAATTTAAGGAAATAGTGTCTCCAGAACAATTACTGCGTGACAGTTTTATCCATAGTGGTCATGGATTATGGAATTTGTGGTCTTGGTTTTCGAATGAAGCTCAACTGAATTGGATCATAATTAAAAAAAAGTGTTAAGTAAAAGTTGGAAAGGCCCAGTGAAGTTAGGTTTGAAGTGTTCTTTTCACCCTAAGAATAGCTATGCATAATTATGTAAGACTATTTTCAATATCTGAGCACATGTTGTCTCTTGCGATAGAATGTAAACTCCATGAGAGAAGGAATGGTTTTGCTTCTGTCTTTGTATCTCTAGTGTTAAGCCTGACACATAACAAACACTTAATAAATATTTGTTGAGTTAAATTGACTAGAACTGAATAATCCAAAAGGTAATCCTGGAAGTGAGGGCAGCCAGAAGTAGAAAACAAGGAACTTAATGTATTTTATTTAAAAGAAGGAATGGAATGAAATGAAAATGAGCTAACTCAGAAAAAGAAACAGAAGGAAATCATGATCCTAGAGAGTAATTCCAAGTGTGCTCACCTTACCCTTGCATTCTGCTTTTAAACAGTCTTAAAATCTCGCTGGAGCAGGCATTGGTTCTTTGGTGCCTCCCCTGAAGAGATCAAACTGAGAACTATGGAGAAATCCAATATCCTACTCAATGCTACAGTTTTTTAAACATGTGAGCAATTTTCTGTGGATCATTAAATTCCCCAAATATGAACCTTCTTCATTGATATGTGGATCATGTAAAATAGCCTTGAACACAATTGCCATTTCCATGGTATCCAGATCCCCGAGTCCCCAAACAGCACTCGTGCTGGTCATAACAATTTTTCTGTTTTCTACCTTTCATTTAACTCTAGTTAAATGCAGAAGACCTCCCAGTACTAGAGATATTTTTGAAAGTTTTTGTTTTTAATGTGCTTGTTATGTATTAAATGTGTATACATGAGTAAAATTTTTCATTTTTGGATGGGGCTTTATTATTGAATGTCTTGGATAGCTAAAAAAAGTTTTACTTCAGAAGTCAATATCTAAGTACTTCTGTTAATATTCTCCCATGCGTTTATTCAAAGTCTATATATAGGATGCCTTCATTGGAAAGACATTATAAGACCTTCAGAGGAAACAAATCAGTGCTATCTACTGCAGTTGATGTACAGGCAGCCTTCCATTTTCCCCATCATTTTTTGTCAACACCCAGGAGTTTCTCAGATGTCTTTGACTTCACCTTCGATATTCAAACCCTCTTATTGCATTCTCTTTAGCTAAAACTGGAAGCACTGCAGTGCATACGATTTAGGGAACATTTAAAAATTGATTTTTGATAGCTTCAACAAATTGCTACATTACGATAAGATACTCTTTTCAATAGTTTGCCAGTGATGGTAGTGTGGTGTTGTATGCAAAGTTGTGAGATGAGGTTGATAACTGACATCAGGTGATCTCCAACCACTATGCTTTCTGTGATTATGCTACAAGTTTTAATTAATGAACTGGACATAATATGAAAGACTGGGTCAATTGCTTCAATGCCACTGGTGGAGTTGGTTGAAATAGCCAATTGAGCAGAATATAGCTGATTTAATCCTAACATATGGTTGCAGTCTGTATGTTAGAAGAAATGATGTTCTAATAGAATGTAAGCTTCTTGAAAGCAGGGATTGTTTTATTATTGTCCTTGTCTCTGAAATGCCTGGCACCAAGTATACAATAATTACTTATGGAATTTATAGGTCCGGGAGTAGTCCAATATGAAATTTGAGGCTACTGGTTTAATCAAAATCTCCCTGACTCTCATAATATACTCAGCTCCACACCCATTGGAAAGGCCTTTAGGGAGGGAGAAAAATCTTGATTTATTTAAAGTGTTTCTCTTTCTTACTCTCCCTATTAGTTTTTACTGCTGCAAGGTTTAAAGAGTATTCACAGTTTAAAGACTCCTTGCACAGTGAGTCCTTTGAAGGTCCTTAGAGGAAAAGCAGAATATAAATTGAAAAAAAATAAAACAAATAAAAATTTATAGTTTTTGAAAAAAGAAAAATATAGTATCTGAAGGAGAAACCTGGCTGTATTAAGGTACTCTCAGGATTCATAACCTAACATTTAGCTGTCTTTGCATAGCTCTTAACTTTCGCTGATTTTTATGTATTTTTGTGCATGTTGAAAGCATGACTCGGCTTTTTATTTTTTTATTTTTTGAGGGGCAGAATTTGGCTTGTCATCTAACCAGTATCTGACTGACTTGTCTGTAATATTATCTTAGAAGCTAGGCAGTCAGTGAACATTTATTAAACATCTACTATATGCCAGGCACTGCGCTAAACACTGGGGATACAAATTCAAAAAAAAAAAGAAAAGAAAAAAAGGAAGATAGGTTTTACCCTTGAAGAGTTTACAATCTAACCGGGGAAGCCAACACACAAAAGGAAACTGAAAAAAGGTATGGGTGGGAGGGGAGGTACTCAACTGGGGGATGATGCTATCCAAAGGAGTGGGGCCAGGTAAGATGTGAAGAGATGATTAGACTAGGCATAGAGGTTTTGGGAAGAGTTCTCTACTCCATCCATCCTTTTATTCTGAGGGGGTCCCATGAGCTGAGGGTACTGATGAGGTTTTCAGTATCAGTTTCAGGATGATAAGTTTCCTGGGGATATGATGAAGTCCCAAGCACATTTTCTTGTTACTTACGTGCTATGTTATGGAGTAATTTGTTTTTTTTTTTTGCTTGTTTTAACTTTGATTTTGGTAACTCTAGACAGATATATGATAGCAGCTCCAAGTGCAACTAATGGCCCTCAGTGATTTTTTTTCTTTTATTTTGGTCCAGACTTGTAATTTCATCATTGTAAGGAGCTTTTGGTATGGAATCTCCTTTCACTGATGCACATCAGGAATCTTGTAAAAGTTTTGGTCTTAGGCCAGGGCTCTTAATCTTTTTTTGTGCCTTTTTTTGTCTCTTGGGAACCTAGTGAAGCCTATGGACCCATTTTTCGAATGATGTCTTAATTTTTGTTTTAATATGTTTTTTAAATGCATAGAATACACCTGAATATTTTTGTAGTTTTTTCCTTTCTATTCGTCAATTTCAAAATAAGTAGAAGACGACCTGATTGCTCTGTTCACTATGTTTGTATTTTCTCCGTGCAAATCATATTAAAAATTCTCAGACACTAGGCGAAGGACCCTTCTTAGAAAGTTGTTGGGTAAAAACAAGTGTCTTGCTTGCAGTCATACAACTAGTATGTTTTGGAAACTGGACTTGAACTCTGATATTTTTGTTGTCAATACTGGCTTTCTAACCACTATGCATTCTCGTTGCCTTTCGTTCTATTAGTGATGACATCTATCAACATGTATTAAGCATTCACTATATGCTAGGCACTGTGCTAAAGACTGGGGATACAAAAAGAGACAAAAGATAATTCCTGCCCTCAAGGAGTTCACAGTTTAATGGAAGAGCTCACAACCTAATGGCATAATTTGAATTGTGGCAGCTTAGAAAAATACTAAAAGCTGTTTTGGGAGACCAAGATGTGTCAGGCATCCAAGGGAAAAATATTCAGAAAGAGTCCTTTGTCTTTGATGTAAATACTATAAACCCCTGAATATTTTTGTAGTTTTTTTCCTTTCTATTTGTCAATTTCAAAATAAGTAGAAGATGACCTGATTGCTCTGTTCACTATGTTTGTATTTTCTCCATGCAAATCATAGCCATAGGATAATTTTTTCCCCTGAAAATGTATTGGTCTTTAAAATTAAAATTAAAATTTAAAATTAAAATTACTGAAGCTCCTTTCTTGCTAGAAAGTTGAACTGAAATATTATCGGTAACTGAAGTATTTTGTGAGGTTGGAGAAGTCATAGAATTTAAAGATGGAAGAAACCTTAGAGACCATAAAATCCTAACATCTCATTTTACAGGTTAGGTCAAGTGACTTGCCCATAGTCATTCAATCAACTAGCATATTTAAGCACCTACTATATGTCAAGTGCTGTGCTAGGCAGGAATAGAGCTGGGCTTTATGCCTTTAAATCCAGTGTTCTTTCTTCTATATAACTACTTTATTACTAGGTTTAGAATCAGGGGATGTGAATTCAAATCCCTACCTGGCTACTATGATATAAAATGCAGCTGGAAAATGAGGGTGTTAGACTATGTAATATCTAATGTTGCTTCCATTTCTAAATTCTGTGAACTCTGGAGTCCCATAAAGCACCATATTTCCAGAAAATATCTGTTTTAGCTAAACTCTCTAGCACGTGAGAGTCTTCTAAAAGTTTTAGGAGATTTGTACTCTGATAATGCTGTTAATATCCCTTGTTGAATGATCAAATGATGTTGAATGATCAAAACTTTAAAATATAAGTATTTGGCTGTACAATTTAGACAACTTTTGTCCTGGTTTCTTAGGGCTCTTTTCAGTTAAAGTGTCCAAATTGTTTCAGGGGTGGCTTGGATCAAGCTATACCTCAGAAGTTATTCCTTAAATGCAAAATGTAGCTAATTGAGCTGATTTTGGTATTGAAGGGAATTTGTAGTGAAGAGTTGAGGAATGATTCTTTATTTTCCCATCAGGGAAGGACAAAGGGAGGGGGAATGTCCTACAAGGATTTCCCATTCATGGCTTCATTGTGAAATTAGATACAGAAGTCAAAGACAATGCAATAACACGATTCAGTGAAGAAACAAAAGGCTGTCGTGAGTGGCACCAGAGGAGTGAGCTGTCAGAGAGAGATGCAGCTGAGCAATATTTAGTATTCATGAATTTCTTCAGTGATCTGTGGGTGCTCTTAAAAAAACACAGCACATGTTATTGGGGCCAGGAAATACATTTGGTGTCTTAAAATAGCATTGCCTGGGAACATGTACAGGATGGGAAAATGTGCTTTGAAAATAAACATTCTCGGATGATTTTGAGCATTTAAACTAAGTTGCCTCAATTTTTTTTCTTCATTGTGTCAGACAGGGCCTCTCACATGTCCTATCAAATGCAGGCCTGAGCATTTATACTTCCACAGGAGTGCTGACCTCTTCAAAATAGTCCCTTTGGGAGACTACATGCTTATCTCCAAGAAGGTTCCATTGCTCCAAATTGTTTGAAACTCCTCTTTTGGAGTTGTCTTCAGAGCCTATAGAAAACTACTGAAATCTCGTCAATGCTGGGAATTATATATGCTTGGAGAAACAAAATCTGTGAATAAAGTTGTTGAAAAAGTTGAACTGTGCCATGCTGAGTAAAATAAACAAACAACCAAACGAATAAGAAGTGTGACCACAAGGAATCAAGTCTGGGAATGGTTTTTGAAGTCAGTTTAGGAGATATACAAGAAAATCCAAGGGGTGCCCACAAATACTTAGAAAACCATTAAAATGAGGGCAACTGCTTTGATTTGTTAATAAGCAGACCAGAATTATTATGTTAAAAAGAGGATTATTCTTCAGTTTATTTATTGTAACAAGACTTGGAAACAAGGTGCACCACAGTCAGTCAATCAACAAGCATTTATAGCTCCTACTATGTGCCAGACAAGGTGATAAACACTGAGGATACAAAAAGCAAAGGGTCCCTGCTTTCAAAGAGTTCACAATGTAGAGGAGGAGACAATATATAGCTAATCTGGTACAAATAAGAGATATGCAGGATAAATCAATGATAATTAACAGAGGAAAGGAAGTAATATTAAGAAGGAGTGGGAAAGACTTCCTATAAAAGGTAACATTTTAGCTGAGATTTGAAAGGAGTCAGGGAAAGAAAGGGACAGAGATGAGGAGGGGAAAACTTTCTAGACCTGGGAGATAGCCAGTGAAAATTCAGTCAACAAATGTAATATCTTGTGTCAGGACTGTCCAAAACACGGGCCATGTACCCCCATGCAGCCTGCCCATGTCCACCACAAGCACAGAAATTGACACAAATGCTTTAGTCAAAGCATTTGTGTCAATTTCCATGCCTGTAGTAAACACAGGTGGGCTGCATAAAATCTCACTGCAGGCTGCATGTGGCCCATGGGCCGCACTTTGGACAGCCCTGTTATGTGTGAAGAACAGCAAGGGAGTCAGAGTCCCTAATTCACAGACTATGTGCAGGGGGGTAAGCTGTAAGAAGCCTGGAAAAGTAGGAGGGGTGGCAGGTTATGAACATCAAGCAGAGGATTTTATATTTGAAGCTGGAAGTATAGGGAGCCCCTGGAGTTTTTTGAGTAATAGGATGGAGTGACATGGTTAGTCCTACGCTTTGGGAAGATCAACCTGACAACTGAATGGAGGACATAGATTGGTGTGGGTGGGGAAAATTGGAGGCAGGAAGACCAACCAGAAGGCTATGAAATAAGTGCAGGTGTGAGGTGATGAGGGCCTGCATCAGAATGGTAGCAGTATCAGAGGAGAGAAGAGGGTCATATAGATAACATAAAGGTACAATCAAGATACGTTGGTATAATGTTAATGGGTTAAGAAGATCTTCCCCTGCCCATTAATAGGCCTCATGTGGAAGGGAAGCTTGCTTAGGGGAGGCTTCCTTCTAGGAAGGCTCACACCTTTTGCTAATTTGTAATTAGGCACTGAGTCATGAGGGTTGTGATGCTCTCTGGGTCTGAGAAGTATATATATATACTCTGAGGTGAGGTTTTGCTTTGGGGGTTCCCTTATGAGCAGGATCTTGTGATTCCCTGGTGGAGACTCTGAGTAGCTGTATGTTCAGTTCCCCAACTGCTCAGAGGTAAAGGCTTTCTCCATCCAGGGAGATATGCAAAGTATGTAGCAATATTGCTTTGGTTCAGGCAGTTAAGAGACCTTTCTGTTAGTCTTTATTTCCTTGTGTGTGTATTTTCTCTCTCTGTATTTTCTCTGAAGTTCAGGGTGCTGACTTTTCCCTTGAACTAGTGAATGTAATTAAAGATTGCTGACCCCTTAAACAGCCATCTTTCCTAGTAAAGCAAATCTGAGAATCTGTACTAGCAGCCATCCTGGGTATGCCAGTGTGGTTGCCATTATACTTGTCAACAGATTCATTATGGTGGGGTCTGTGAAACGGGGAGTTGAGGATAACACTTATGTTGTGAGCCTCAGTGACTGCAAAGATTATGGTATCCTTAAGAATAATAAAGTTAGGAAGAGGGCAGGGTTAGGGGGAAAGAAAATGAGTTCAGTTTTGGATATATTGAATAGCTTAAGATGTCAATGGGACATCCAATTTGAGATATCCATAGGCATTTTGGAATCGAGAAGTTGGGAGATCTAAAAATCATCAGTATAGTGGTACTTAAATCCATGGGAGCTGATAAGATCACCAAGAGAAATAATATAGTGGAACAAACAGGCCTAGGACAGAACCTTGGGGGATACTCAAGGTTAATAGGGATGACATAGATAAAGGTCAAGCAAAGGAGACTGATGAGTGGTCCAACAGGTAAGAGGAGAAGCAGGAGAGACCCAGCAGTGTCACAGAAATCTAGGGAGAAGAGAGTATCAAGGAGAAGAGGTGATCAGTAGTGCCATCGGCTGTAGACAGGTCAAGAAGTTTGACCCGAGAGGCCATTAGTTTTGATAATTAAGAGACCATCAATAACTTTGGAGAGAACCATTTTAATTGAATCATGAGATTGGAAGCCAGACTGCTGAGAGTTAAGAGGAGAACGAGAGGAAAGCAAGTGGAAGCACCAATTTTAGTTGAATTTTTCAAAGAGTTTAGCCACAAAAGGAAGGAGTGATGTGGGACCACAGGAGCCTTGTTGATGAAACTTATTGAGGACCACCAAAGACTAAAGAAGAATAAAGCATTAGGAATGAATCATACCCCTACTCTATGAATGGAAGCTAATTTTGGGACAGATCAGAAAGAACTTTTATTGAAGCATATAGTATTCTTCTGAGTAATAAACAACCTAAAAAGTCACTTAAATAAAATAAATAAAATTAAATAAATTTGGATATAGGGAAATATCAGTTATTTCATGTGTGTGCAATTTCCACAGATCCTGTTTGTTCATTCATTTATTCATCTTCTATATGAAGCCTTTTCTGATCCTCCTAGCTTCTAGTACACTATCTTCCAAAATATCTTATACACATTATATATGTATCTATGTACATGTATGCATACATGTATGCACATAAATGAATGTACACATACATATATATGCATATATGTGAGTCATAGATGGCTAGGTGGTACACAATATATGGCACATAATGCTATAAAAGTGTTTTATATATATTTATATTTATATGTATATATAACATGTGTACGTGTATATATATATATATATATGTATATTTGTGTGTATTTTTATTTACGTATCAATACATTAGAGCTGTGTTCCCAACTTCTATTTCAATGGGAGGTTGGATGCCCAGAGAGCAGTTGCCATGTTTCTACTCATGGTTTTAGGGGATCCTGAGGTGTCAGGGTTTTTTTTAATGCTATAGCTCATAAGCCCTCATCAGTGTGCTTTTCCTTCCATTATGCCATGATTATTAATTTATATCACTGAGTCAGCCAGTCCTAACTTTTAAAAATGGTTATTTTCCATTGTAGTATAGAAATAAGAGTTGATATGAGCATCCCTCAGACCAGATAAATTCTCTGCTATAAGCATATACAGAGTCCATGGGAAAGTGGGCTCAAGCTTTTAGAATGTGGCAAAGTGGGCAACACAGCACTTTCAAATCTTTTTACTGGTAGTCTTTTCCCTCACCCCTTTCATGGGATCCTCATGATATTCCCCCAAGGCATAGTATAGCTTTGTGTTGGGTTTCTCATAGAGGCTGCCTTTCTTCGGTATATCTAGTTTGTCCCTGTACTGTTCCATGGATACTGCTAAGATGTCAATGAGAAATATACATCCTATGACTTTATAAAGTTCATGAGGACCCCTTCAGTTAAGAAGGGGGAAGAGAAAAAGTTCTTTTCCTCCAGCCTTCAACACAATTCCCCTTCAGGGGCTTTCTTGGAATTACTCTGTTTTCTAACTATTCAAGTGTTTGAACACTGGCTTTTCAATTAGATTATTGTTATACAGAATATATAGAATAGCAGGAAATATATTCATTTAATGACTTTGGTTTAGTAGAGATATTCTCATCTAATAAAGTTTATCAGGGCTAGAAAATTTTGTTAGTTACTTTACATTTATATATGTACATAATCCATTGGAATATGAGTTTCTTGAGGACAGGAACTGCTTCAATTTCATCTTTGTATCTTGGTATACTACTATAGTTGTTACAAAATGAGTGCTTAATAAATGCTGGGTGATTGCTTCATGAATTAATTTGCCATCCATAGATCAATCCATCTATTCATTAAATGACCATCTATTATTATTCATTAAATTGACCATATTACAGAGCACTGGGTTTGACACTGAGGGAGATACACAGTTCAGGTAAGATAATATTACTATTTTCATGGAGTTTATAGTTTAATAGTTGGATAAGGCCCAATACAGATAAGTGTGATAAACAGTGTTACACAATATAAGGTGTAGAATGAAATACTGTATGAGATCTAAGGGTGATGCAAAATAAAACCTTTCTATGCCTTTTTATCCTATGTAACTCTTGTTTGAATTTTAGTACAAGTCCTCTGTGGAGGATCAACAAAGTACTGAAATTGAGGTCAGAAAAAACTGTGTTTGAATCCTGCCTCTGACACTAGCTGTGTGAACTGGGTAAGCCACTTAACCTCTCTGAGTCTCAGCTTCTTCATCTGTAAAATGGGGGTTATAATAGTACATTCTTTTCCTATAAGGACTTTGTGAGGATCAGAGGAGCTATCACAGCTATGCTATTACTATCTTATTCCTCCTCTAATACCTCCCCTACACGTTCATTTTTGATGGCCCTGCCTGAAAACTGGCAGGTCTTATCAGGCTTGAAAGGTTTCTAGTTCAAGCCCAGAAACGGATGTGTGTGGTAATGTGGTAATGTGGTAATGTGGTAAGGACCACATTAGCTAAATTCAAGGAAGCCCACCACCATAAGTGAAGAAGATTTTGGCCATAGAAACACATTAAAGAAACTCATTCCATGGGGTATCTTCCTTTGAACAAGAATTTAATTTCACTGACCACTGCCAGAAATGGTCAGGCTATTGGTCAGGGTTTAGAAAGCGTTCATGTTTTACTGAGTCTTTCTCTGTAATGTAGTTGACCCCTCTCTGTGTTTTCCACCTATACCAAACCAGTTTATAAAGAATTCCATAATCACTCACTTCTTACAATGGGAGAAATAATCCAGGGGATCACTTTTCATATGTTTGATAGGTCCAAACAGTATTTCCCTCCAGAGTGGGACAGGGATTCAGGGCTGGGAAGACAATCCCCAAAGATCTTATTTTTGGAGCTAATGTCTCACCAAACTCATTACCAAAATAAAAATATTATTGCTCCCCTAAGCACTTTTGCTATTTCACTCAAATGCTGTTAAAAAGAAAAATTACTGAAACTATTTTAAGAATTATATTCTATTTTTTCAAGAATTGCTTCTGTCTTCACCATACAATTTTCTCTTTATGAGCATCTTTTTTTCCCCTTCAACTTCCTTTTCTCCCAACCTGGAAATGACACATTGCTAATATTTTTGGGAATGGCATTAAAACCAGAGGGTGCCCTCATGTTCCATAACAGACAAAGAAAAGTAAATCACGGGCTGAGAGGTTCTTAGACTAAATGACCTCTGAGATCCTTGTTGACTCTAATCCTTTCCTAAAGCAGAAATCACCTCTATAACACTTGGCATAGTGTTGTGTAGTTTAGCTGGAAATTCCCTCTGCATGTTATTTGTATTCCAATCCGTTGCTGAAACAGAAATTCCCTCTATATCCTTTCTGAGAGGTAGTCATCTAGTTTCAACTTGGTTTCCAGGGATGGGAAACTTAATACCTCACAAGACAACCTATGTCACTTCTTTTTTTAGTAGAGGTCTAGTGGTTAGTGACTTCATGGTATTGAACTGAACTCTGATGCCTTATAATTTCTGTCCATTGTTCTGTGAGGTATTATGTTGTGATAGATACAGCACTGGGTTTGGTGATAGAACTACCTTTCTTCCTGTTTAGTCATGCATGAGTTCATTGATATGTCCATTCTTCTCTACTTATCTATAAAATGGGAATATATAAAATAGCTGTAAAATAATTATACAACCTACCTCAGAAGCTTATTGTGAGGAAAGTGCTTTGTAGACTCTTAGGTATAAATATAAATGTTATTATGAATAGTTTTATTTGAGACTAACCAACTCACAATTAACAAAATTAAAACAACCCCATACTCCTTGCTACGTTACATTGGTCAGGTAGCATGATGAGTCTTGGTTCAAGATCTCCTTAACATGGTAATGACCAGTAAGAGAGACACAGGCTGTCTCCAAGCCATCAGATCCTTCTTCCTGGTCCCATAGCAAAGGATTAAAGATTTAGATTTGGAAGACACCTTAAAAGTCATTTAGTTCATTCATCTCAGATGAGAAAACCAAGACCAGAAGAGTCTAAGTGACTTTCCCAATGTCATACAGGTGATAAGTAGCAGAGCCAAGGCTGGAGCCCAGATCTTTTGATTCCAACTATGGTGCTCTCTTCACCACATCATGTCTCCAGGAAACATTTTGAGTGTCAATTATGGTTGCTTAATCTCAACTTGTTTAAAAGTGGCTGCCTTCCCATTTGGAAGCTGGCTGACATCTCACTTGGCTGTCAGAAATTAAGCTAATTAAGAAGCCAAAAATGGGAAATGGGAAAAAAATTACCTTTGATTCTCATATTTCCATTGTTGAGCTCCACCTATCAAAGGACAAACTGCTGCAGCTCAACAAAGATGGCATAGTCTGTTATTGTAGTCAAGGGAGCTTGAGGATGGCAGCTAGACTAAAAAGCAGAGCAGGTCCAGTCTAATTGACATCTCTTTGGCATTTCTAAATGCAGATAGGGATTTTTTTTAAAAAAAACTGAGTCACAGAGTGCCACAGACTCATGTTAGGAGGAAGGGACTATTTATGAACCCTGTAGACTGAATAGCTTCTGATAGATTCAGAGCTAACCCAGCTTCCATTGGGAGTGTCTCAGTCAGGGACCCTCCAAAGCTGGATTGCCATAACTTCACCAGGTATATGATTGTGGTGAGTGGGAGTGTAGTTTGACTTCAATGACTCCTTGAAATTTGGAGGCTCTTGTGCAAGATCTATTATTTTCAGATCCTATATTTCTGGAGAAAGCCTGAGGGTTGAATCAATCAGGCAATAAATATCTATGAAGCACATACTGTGGGCTTATGGAGGAAATATGCAGGAGGGGCTGGCTGTTGAAAAAGTCAGTGCCAACTTATTATATTTGCTCTGCTTGAAATATTCTTAGCTCTCTGTCCTACTGGAAGATGGAGGTATAGTATTTATGGAGCACCAAGTGGTGATCTGGTATTTTTCTGGATTATTTGGCCTTTGAAAACAAGTAAATCTGTTAACTAACTGCCTAACAAATTCACTGCCTTCATTACAGTTGAGTATGAACTAGTGTTCTGCTTTATATTGTGCGTTGTAGCTACAACCTGATGATGAGGTAAGCAGAAAAAAGAAAACAATATACACAACTTCAACAGTAAAAGTGGGAAGAACAAGAAGAACAAAATCCTGAAAACTATGTAATTATAATGACCAAGCAAAGCACTGGGGATGAAAAAATGCACCACCCTTGATTTATTGCAGAGACACAGGGTTTGGGGTATAAAGCATTGTATAATATAAAATCAAGCAGCATTTATTAAGCACTTACAATGTGCCAGGCACTGTGCTAAGCCTGTCTTTGATTTGTTGGTTGGTTTTGGTGAGAATTTTTAATGTTTGCAACCAGGGAAGGCTCACTGGGTATGGGTGAGGGGATACATTTGGAAACAAATGTGAGGCAAGAGCAAAAGGCATTAATAAAGCTCTTAAAATTAAGTTAAACAGCAGGACAAGATGATTTCTAAGATATTTCTAACTCCTGTGATCCAATGAACTCAGTGGTTCTTCAGATACCTAAACTATTCACTATCAGCCCTGATGGCCAGTATGATACAATCAATTCTTTAACCAGTATTTATGAAATGCCTCATATGTGCAAGGCCCTATACTAGGCACTGGGGATAAAAGTATAAAGAATAGAACAGTTCCTTCCCACAATAAACTTATATTCCAGTAGGAGAGGTACAAAGTATGCCATAAATATAAAGTCAATCAATTGTCTATCTATCTATCTATCTATCTATCTATCTATCTATCTATCTATCTATCTAGTAAATAATGTGGTATGGGAGAGAGAGTATCAGAAGTTGTGGGGATCAGGAATGGCTTCATGCAGAAGTGTCTGAGGGTCTTTTGAAAGGAAGATAAAGACTTTCTGAAGCAGAGGTAAGGAGGAAATGAATTCAACACATAGAGGATGTCCAGTGCAAAGGCAGAGAGATGGGAGATGGAATATCATGAGTAAGGAACAGAAAGGCCAATTTGGCTGGATTGCAATGTATGGGAGAGAGAGTAATGTCCAATGAGGCTGGAAAGATAAGTTATTATCAGATCGCATTCTCCTTTAAAGGCTAAAAGATTAGACTTTATTTTAGAGCCAAAGGAAGTTTTCTAACCCTAATTCTATTAGTTGAGTAGAGGAGTCATATGGTCAGATCTGGGCTTGATAAAAATTACTTTGCCAGAAGTGTGTGGAATGGTGAGCACTTTGAGAGATGGAAACCAATTAGGCTGGCTGTTTCAATAATCTAGACAAGAAGTGATGAGGCCCTGAAGTTAGGTGGAAACTGTCCAAATGGAGAAAGGGGTTGGAATTCATGAGATATTATGATGGTAGAAGAAGCAAGATTTGGGAACTTGGATATATTGGGTGAGTGAGAATGAGAAGTCCTGGTTAATATCAAAATTATGAACCTGAGACCTTGGAAAAAAATGATGGTTCCTTCAATAGAAATAGGGAAGTTTGGCAGAGGGAGGACTTGGGGGGAAAGATAATAAGGTCAGTATTAGGTCATGCTGAGCTTAAAATGTCTCTGGACATCTAGTTTGAAATGTCTGAGAAGCAATTAGTAATGTATGACTGAAACTCAGGGGAGAGACTAGGGTTGGATTGGCTAGTCCTCTGTAGAGAGATGATAGTTTAACCCACGGGACCTAAAGAAGAAAGAGATACAGCTGATGATAGAAGGCGTCCTTGTTTAGCAAAGGGTGCTGATTGTTAGCTGGGTCTGGGTCTTAATTTGCCTCAGGGCCTTCCTCATGCAGATGAACTTGCTCTCTTCTTCTGGTATAGCTGGTGGAGGGCAGGGAATGAGCCTAGCTTTGGAATTAGGGAGCCTGAGTTCAGATCTTGCGTCTTAGCACTTACTTGCATGTATGATCTGGGGAAATTCACTATTATTTTCTGGGCCTTAATTTCTTCATCAACTTTATGGCCATCAAGCTAGATATTACAGACTAACTACGGTATAGGAAGAAAACTGGGAGTAGGGACACCTCAGGTTTCTTCCAGCTCTAACTCTATGCATCTATCGTATTTAATCATTCCAAGGCATTTAGATTATTTTGACAATCAACTTTTCCCCTCTCTGGCCTAATTAGCTCTAAGCACAGCAAGGTCACTCTCATAAGCCTCCTAAAATGTTGGTGCTTTATAATGGTAGTATCAGTTCAATGCAAATAAGTACCTAGAATATATGGCTGTAATACTAAGAACATCACTGCTTACTCAGAACCCAGAGAGACTATATTAATTTAGTCACAGTTGAGTAGTTTGTCAAAAAGATGGCATCACCTGAAAATGACATTAACATTTTTGGATTTCAGTTTAAAATGTTCAGCATTGTGTACTCTCACCTCTCTCTCTCAAGGCCAAGCCTTTTCTATTTCCCCCCAGGATACTAGGTTACACCGAGGGATTTGTGGTTGTCTTAGCAGCTTGAGCCCCTTCTGGCTATGTTCATCCCATTATTAGGCGGCCAATAACTAGCACCTCAATTATTTGAAACCACTTAATATCAATTAGCTTTTACAAAAGTAAATTTATTTCAAAGTCATAGCCAGAAGAAATTAACAAAAATTTATCCCAATACATCTGGCCCTACAGTCTTTGATGAGGAGTGGGCTTGATTTAGTTTAGTTCCTACATAGTATCGATCCCACCAAATTCAGTTCCAATTCTCTGCCAGATGAGTCCTTGTCCCAGCTTCTGCTGGGTGCATACCTAAAAGTTTTACCCAAAATTTTGCCTTCCTCTTCAGGACATCAATGCTGGGTTGGCTGCCTCATTTAAATCTTTGTATTTGTCTGGCTTGCTTTCCTGGCCTTTTGAAACTCTCAAAGTCAGAGACTCCTCTCCCTTCATTGGATGCAATCAGTGAAGGAGTAAAAAAGATCTCCCAGAACAGAATGAGACAAAAGAGGCAGTAGCTAAAGCCAGAAGGCTTTTTGGAATGCCTTAGCAGCCAACCAAAGAGCTTTGTCTTCAACATATGCTTGGCCTACTATAACCAATTATGAAATATCTATGTGTGATCTACAGTTTCTCTCTCTCTCTCTAAGGCATTTCCCTTATACATTACCATGATTCTCCCAGAAGGTGGGTTCCCAGATTCTTCACATAGAGACACACTCTCCCAGGAGCTTCACTCATGTTCCAGATCCCCATTAATGTAGAAATGGTAGGCTTTTGTTCAAGCAGGTAGTATGATTGCCAAAAACTAGTACGGATATACTAGTATGTAGTCTTTCAAATCCACTTACAGGGGTTTTCAAATGAAAAGAAAGAGAGGTGAGAAAGCTGCTTAACTTTGGCCATAAAGCTAAATATCTTAGACTATAGTTACCATGTAGGTAGGAGAATTGGAGTAGAAATGCCCAAAAGTTTACAGGAGACAAAAATCTTTGAAAAGAGACAATAACAAAATGAATGACTTCAGACATCTAAAGACAATTATGTAATATATGGATAACAAATGAGATAAACTAGAAGTCCTAATGAAAGGAGACAAATTTAACTTTATAGAGACTTGGTGGAATTAGACCCATGGCTAAAATATTTCTTTAGATAAGGATAACTTATTTTAAAAGAAATAGAATGGGGAGGACAAAGGGGGAAGAGTAGCATTAAAAAAGATATGTTTATATGAAGAAATTCCAGCACCTGAGAGAAGTATAGTAGAGAGCATTTGGATGAAAATTAATGGAGGTGGAAACAGAAGCTATATCACTGGGATGTACTACCAAAGACAGAGAAAGAGGAAAGTAGAGGAGGAGTTTAAGAAACATTGCAAACCTATGTAGCATCCTAACCTAAATTTCTAGAGAGGAGAAATCAGCCCAGGAAGGATGAGAAGCTTTCAAGAATGAAATTTTGAAGACATCAAGAGACTAAAAAACTCAATATAGATTTACTCGGAACTCACCAATCCATTATCAGTCAACTTTCCTTTGTTGATTGTTTTTGAAATTGGATCTTTTTGCAACTTAAAAACTATCAGTCATTTGCCTCAAAAACTCTTTTGGTTTCTTTTATGTAGCTGGAGAGTATTTTTTTTCCTGCCTAGTGGGGATTTATTTATAGTGATCACAAAGTATATTTATATCACTTTTACACCTATTACCTCACTTGATCTGAACAGTGGTCTTGTGAGTTGGGCATTTCTAGTCCATTTGACTGAGGAAATTGAAGTTTAGAGGGAAGAAACAGTCTTAGAGCATGGCAGAGGTGGGATTAGAGCCCAGCACTCCTATGTAACCATTCTGGGGTTCAGGATGAGAGATGAGGGAGGGCAGGATGGTGAATACACTAGTTTCCCTAGGTTATGGAAATATGTGAAGCAGGATGAGGTAAGAATGGAAGGGTAGATTAGAGCTAGATTATAGAGGATCTTAAATGTCAGATCAAAAATTCATTTTTTAAATGGTAAAAAGTGAGGAGCCCCTGAAGAGTGTTTTTTTAAAAAAAATGCTTTTGTTTATGCCATTAAATATTTCTCAATTACATGTCAATTTTTAACATTTATTTTTAAAAATTTTGAGCTCAAATTCTCTCCCTCCCTTTCACCCTTCCCCCCTTGAAGAGTAAAGCAGTTTGATATTGATTATACATGTGAAGTCATGCAAAACATATTTCCATATTAGCCATGTTCTAAAAGAAAACAAAAACCAAATAAAACAATAAAAATAAAAAAGTGTGTTTCAATATACATTCAGAATTCATCAGTTTTCTCTCTGGAAGCAGATAGCATTTTTCATCATGGGTCCTTTGGAATTGTTTTGCATCCCTGTCTTGACTGGAGTAGCTAAATCTTTCATAGTTGGTCATCTTTACAATATTATTATTAACGTGCACAATCTTCTCCTATTTCTGATCACTTTGCATAAGCACATATAAAGCTTCCTAATTTTTTTTTCTGAAACCATCCTGCTCATCATTTCTTATAGCACAATAGTATTATGTCACAATCATATATGACAGTTTGTTCAGCTATTCCCCAATTGATAGATATCCTTTTGATTTCCAATTCTTTACCACCACAAAAGGAGTTGCTATAAATGTTATTGTAAAAGTTGGTCTTTTTCACTTTCTATTAGTCTCTTTTGATACAGGCCTAGTAGTGGTATTACTGGGTCAAAATGTATGCAGACTTTTTAGTCCTTTGACCATAGTTGTAAATTGTTCTCCAGAATGGTTGGAATAGTTCACAATTCCACCCACAGTACATTAGTGTCCCAATTTTCCCACATTCCTTGAAATATTTATCATTTTCCTTTTCTGTCATAATAGCCACTCTGATAGATGTGAGGTGGTATCTCAGAGTTGTTTTAATCTGCATTTCTCTAATCAGTATTGATTTAGAGCATTTTTTCTTGTGACTGTTGATAGCTTTGATTTCTTCTTTTGAAAACTGCCTATTCATTTCTGTTGACCACTTATCAACTGGGGAATGGCTCTTATTTTCATAAATGGGGCTCAGATGCCTATATATTAGAAAAACGTGGTCTTTATCAGAGAAGCCTGCTTTAAACTTCCCTGCAGTTCCTTGTTTTCCTTCTAATTTTCACTGCATTAGTCTTGTTTGGGCAAAAGCCTTTTAATTTCATTTAATCAAAATTATCTCTTTTATTTCTTGTAAGCCACTCACTCTCTTGTTTGGTCATAAACTATCCATAGATCTGATAGGTACATGTTTGCATGCTCTCTAATTTACTTATATCATACTTTATGTGCTAATCATGTACCCATTTTGACCTTATCTTGGTATATGATGTGAGAAGTTGGTCTACACCTAGTTACTGCCAAGCCGTTTTCTAGTCTACTCAATAATCGTTGTCAATTGATGAGTTTTTTTCCCCAAAGCTTAGATCTTTGAATTTATAAAAAACCAGATTACTGTGGTCATTTACTACTATGTATTGTGTACTTAATTTATTCCACTGATCTGCCACTCTATTTCTTTGCCAGTACCAGATTGTTTTGATGATTACCACTTTGTAATATAATCTGAAATCTGGAACTGTTAGACTGCTTTCCTTAACATTTTTTCATTCATTCCCTTTGATATTCTTGACCTTTTGTTCTTCCAGATGAATTTTGGTACTATTTTTCTAGCTCTATAAAATAATTCTTTGGTAACTTGATTGGTTTGGCACTGGGTAAGTAAATTAACTTAGGTAGAATTGTAACTTTTAGTGTATTGGATTGGCCTAGCCATGAGCAAATAATATTTCTCCAATTGTTTAGATTAGTCTTTATTTGTGTGAAAAGTTTTTTTTTAAACTTGTGTTCGTATAATCCCTGGGTTTGTTTTGGCACATAGAGAGCCAAGTATTTTATACTGTCTGCAGTTATTTTAATTGGAATTTCTCTTTCCATCTCTTCCTACTGGACTTTGGTGATAATATATAGAAATGCTGATGATTTATGTGAGTTTATTTTGTATTTGGCAACTTTGCTGAAGTCATTAGTTATTTCAGCTAGTTTTTTTAGCTTATTCTTTAGGGTTATCTAGGTATACCATCATGAGATCTTCAAGGAGTGATATTTTTGTTTCCTCATTGCCTATTTTTATTCCTTCAATTTCTTTTTCTTTCTCATTGAGATAGCTAGCATTTCTAGTAGAATATTGAGTAATAGTGGTGATAGTGGTCATGCTTGCTTCACTCCTGATCTTATTGGGAAGGTTTCAAGTTTATACCCATTACAGATAATACTTGCTCTTGGTTTTAGATAGATACTACTTATCATTTTTACTTGTGTCCTACTGTTCATGATCCCATTTGGGGTTTTCTTGGCAAAGATGCTGGAGTGATTTGTCATTTCCTTATCTAGCTCATTTTACAGATGAATAGATTGAGGCATACAGAGTTAAATGACTGGCCCTAGGATCACATGGTCTGAGGTCAGATTTGAACTCAGGAAGATAAGTCTTCCTGACCACAGGCTTGGCACTCTATCTATAGCTAATGGATACCAGAAATCCAAAAATACTGGAGTGGTTTACCATTGCCTTCTCTGTCTATGTAGACTTCTTCTAACTGCCCTCATAATGACAAATTTCTTATGAGTTAAATATATCATTTTCCCATATAGGAGTGAAAACAGTTTAACTTTATTGAGTCCTTTATTATTACTCTTCCATGTTTACCTTTTTATACTTCCCTTGAGTCTTATATTTGAAAATCGAATTTTCTCTTCAGCTCTGATCTTTTCATCAGGAATGCTTGAACATTTTCTATTTAATTAAATATCCATTTTTTCCCTTGAAGGATTATGCCTCTCAGGTTTGCCAAAGAGCTTATTCTTCATTGTAATCCCAGCTCCTTTCCCTTCTGGAATATAATATTCCAAGCCCTCTACTCCTTTAATGCAGAAGCCACTGAATCTTGCATGATCCTCACTGTGGCTCCAAGTTATTTAAATGATTTCTTTCTGGTTTCTTGAAATATTTTCTCTTTGACCTGGCAGCTCTGGAATTTGACTATAATACTCTTAGGAGTTTTAATTTTGGGATCTATTTCAGGTGGTCATTTATAAATTCTTTCATTTTCTATTTTGCCCTCTCTTTTTACAATATCAGGAAAGTTTTCCTTGATAATTTTAAAAATATGATGTCTTTTCTCTGATCATAGCTTTCAGGTAATCCAATGATTCTTAAATTTTCTCTCCTTGATCTATTTTCCATGTCAGTTGTTTTTTTCAATGTGATATTTCACATTTTCTTCAATTTTTGCATTCTTTTGACTTTGTTTCTTGATGTCTCATAAAATCTTATTTTTAAGGAATTATTTTCTTCATGAGCTTTTGTGCCACTTTTTCCATTTGGCCAATTCTGTTATTGAGGAGTTATTTTCTTCAGTATTTCTTGTGCCTTTTTAATGAAGCTGTTAATTGTCTTTTCAAAGTTTTCTTCCTTTCCTTCCATTTCTTTACCAAATTTTTCCTCTACCACTCCTATCTGATTTTGAAAAAAAAAATTAGCTCTTCCAGGAATTCTTGTTGGACTTGTATCCAATTCATAGTTTGTTTGTTTGTTTTTTTCCTTTGAGGCTTTGCTTGTCATTGTTTTGATTTCATTATCTTCTTCTGAGTTTGTTTGTTGATTTTCCCTTTCACTATAATGGATTTTTTATGGTCAGGTTCTTTGTACATTATCTGATTTTTTTCCCCACCCTATTTCTTAATTTGGAACTTTATGATGTTGGGTTCTGTTCCTGGCATGGGGTAGGGGCAGACAGAGATACTGTGGGCTTTTTTTTTTTTGCATATCTGCTTTCTAAGCTAGTTCTGGTGTTTGGGAAGTTTTCAGTGCTTCCAAGATAATGTGCTTTGGGATGAGATGTGGTCACTGTTCCCTTGGTCTGAATTTTTGCTCAAATTCCTTGGGATTGCAATTGATACTGTTTCTTAGGGTCCCACATCCCTTGGGACCAGAAATGATACTGTTCCTCAGGGTTTCTGATCCCTTGGGGCCAAAAGTGATACTGCCCCTTGAAGATTCCTATCCTTATTGACCAAAAGTGCTTCTCTCTGCCCTTGAACTATGACTCAGAAGTGGATATAGGCAATGGAGTTGCCAAACAATGGCTCATCCTGCATCCAGCGCTATCACAGGGGCACCCTGTAATCTTTTTCTGACCAGTTGCTAGGTCCACTTACCATCTCTGGCTTAAAAGCCCCTGATGCTGCTGCTGCTTCTGTCACCATTACCTAGTCCCACCACTGGAGTTTGACACACATGGGCTCCAGGCCACCCTCCTCCCCCATGTCACAGATCTCTCTTTCTAAACTCCTGTGTTGTCTTGGTCTGGAAGAATGTCTTACTCTGACCTTTTGTTAGTTCTGCCACTCCAGAGTTCTATTTGAGATAATAAAGTCGTTTAGAGGGTAATATTGGGAGAGCTCACCTGAGTGCTTTCTCTACCCCACCATCTTGGCTCTGCCTCAGGAAATCTTCTTGAAGGGTGTTTAAAAATGTTTTATTGATGCTTTTTTGGTTTCTTTGCAATGCCTTTGGCCCTATCCCTGGTTTATCTAGCTCCCTCTTAAAACTCTCTTTTATAACAACAACAACAAAACCCAGCTAAGTAAAACAAACTTACAAAGTGACTATTACTGATAACATATGGAGTAATTTACAGCCATGGTCCACCACCTCTCGGATGAGAGGAGGGGACCACTAAATGTTTTGACATGAGAGTAATGGCATGTTGCAGGCATTATAGGATGTATTGGAGAGGGAATATCTTGGAGGCAAGAAGAACAGTTAAAAGGTTGAGGCAATTATCTAGGTAAGCAGGGACAAGGTAGGGAAAGTAATGTCAATGAAAGTAAAATGTAATGAATGCTAGAAAGCTTTTAGCATGTGTTGAACCTTTCCCTCCACTCTCAGTAGTAAGCCAGAGATATCAGTGTAATAAGTGTGTGAAAATCTTTCATCAGTGCCAGAGAATTTACTTTGGCTTTTGGAGATAGGGCATGGTTCTCTTCAGAATTTTAGAAATCAAATTAATAATATACTATTAATATGGCCTTGGATATGGAAGAGCATTAACAAGAACCCTCGAACCTGGTCTTTGTTAAGAAGGTGCTTTTGTTGTATGATACTCGGCATATGTGATACAGAGAGGGGTTCCTGTTTTAGTTATAGTGGAAAAGAATGCTGGATGTAGAGTCATGGATTTGAAAATGTCCTTTGAAATATGACTTTGGTTAATCAATTCATTTCTCTACATATAATTTCTTCACCTTTAAAATGAGAGGTTTGGACTAGGTGACATCTAAGGTACCTTCTAGCTCTAAGCCTCATGATCCTATAACTTATTCTTTTTATCTTATTGGAAAAATGACTTACCCAATCTTATAGATGATGGAACTGAGACTAACTGGGAATAGTAATCCTGCCTTACATACATCACAAAATTTTGTTAGGAAATTTCTTTCTAAACTGTCAATATCACTTTCTAAATAGGAGCTGTTCTTATTACTGTGATGATCACTTAGAGCTTTCAGTGGATCTATGATCTCATCAACTCAATTCCCTTTCCATCAGTATAGATTGGAGTCTAGCCAGGCCTTCTCACTCTAAGTGAGTTATTTATATCCTCCTACTAATTTTACCTGGCAGATTCTTTTAAAACCCTGGAGGCCTTTCTCTTAGTCTTTTGCTGCTCCATGGATACCAATAGATTCGGGAGGTCCATCTCCTATCACTCACTCTTGCTACCTTACTGACCCACTTCCATTTTTTGGTCAATTACATCCTTAATAGCATATTAAGTACCACTCCTTCCCCGTGTTTTCATTTGTAATCAGTTGTAGCTCGCTTACTATTCCCCTTCCTTGTACGTTATGTCATTGCCCTTCAAGTCACCTGAAGTTTTATTCTGTAAGTACATATATCTCGACTAGGTTTGAAATTGGAGGAGAATAGGCTAGATTGCATATGGGAAACTTTGCTGTGCTTTCCAAATTTCCAAGCTGCTCTATGTGGCCAAAGGCCATTAAAATTTGTCAATATCTTTTGATATCATTTGATATTAATATGAACTCCCTATGTATCTCTCCCCTAAATAACAAAAAAAACCCAACTGAAGAATAAAAAAGATTTTTAAAAATTCAGTAAAACTAACACATCAATTATACATGGCAGTATAGATGGAATTCTGTATCTGTAGTCTTTCACTTCAATAAAGGAAAGGAAATGTTTATTTCTTCAGAGTGAAGCTTTGTCATTCTAATTACATTTTTTGGTTTTTATTTTATTGTTGTAGTTCTTTCCATTTAAAAAGTTGTCATTGTGTCTATTGTTGGCCTCATTCTTATTACTTAATTGTTGCATTTCATATATTTTCTCATGTCTCCCTATAGTCTTTGTATGCATTGTTTCTAATGGAACAGTAATATTTGATTACATTCATTTACCAATGTTCCTTTGGCTATTTCTCAATTGATGGGCATCTGCTTTGTTTCCAGTTCTTCAATATTACAAAAAGTGCTGCCATAAATATTTTGGGGCATATTGGGCCTATCATTGACTCTTTGGAGAGGTTAGGGTATGGACATTTTAGTCACTTTTTAAGAATAATTTTGAATTGAAAAAGCCATCTTTTTAAAGCACTAATATTCTTCCAGTAATGCATGTCTATAAATTGTGAAGCACCATAATCTCAGACTTATTGCTTTATAATTTCCCCCCCTCCCAGATCAAGTCACTGCTCTTAATTAAACTATTACAATGATTCTATAAAATGGTAGCCTCATGTGGTAGATGGGATGCCTGATTTGGAGTAAGGACAGTTAGAGTAGCAATAGTTAACATTTACACAGTCTTTTAAGGTTTTCAACATTATTTAAATATGCTATCTCAATTTTATATATGCGAAAAACAGACTGAGAGAGGTTAAGTGACTTGTCCAGGGTTACACAGCTAAGCAATTGCATGAGGTAGGATTCAAAATTCAAGCTATTTTGACCCTAAGTCCAACATTCTGTGCACTTTGCCACTTAGCTGAATCCTACCCTGGAAATTTACTAGCTATGTGATCGATTACCTAACCTCTTAGTCTTGTACTCCTCATCTTTAAAAATAATGATGATAACATTTATATAATAACTTCACAGAGCTGTTGTGAGTAAAATGCTTTGTAAAACTTAAGGCCCTATAGAAATGTGAGCTGTTATGGTAAATACTATTTGTTTTCCTTTTCTTTCATTTTGAGCAATGTAGTGCTTGGTGGCCATTACCAACACTTTAGACATTGGTTCACTATGGCCTTTAAATTTTGACTCAGCGCTTAAGAGTATACATCCATACATATACACATATACTATACAGAAATACGCATGTATATGTGTTTGCAATAGACTATTCTCATACCTTAAGCCTTAGACCACAGGTAGGGAACCTGTAGCCTCAAGGCCACATGTGACCTCAAGTGCAGCCCTTTGACTAAATCAAAACTTCACAGAACAAATTCCAAAGGATAAAGCAGGTTCCCCACCCCTGCCTTAGACATTTCATAATTCTGAAATGGCCTCCATTTGGCCATTATTTCATTTGTCTCTTTGACTAGCTCAGCAAATCAGACTTTTGCCTGTCACAGTCTTTGGGTGATTTGTGTGGGAATTTTCTAGCATAATTTGTGTCTTTTCTTTTTCATTTTGTATTTAAGCAACTACACATAATGATGAGGGATTGGACTTGGATGAATCCTGATTGAATCCTTCCTCCACTATGCTAAGTCCAACAGAGTGGAGGATTTAAAAATTGTATTCTTATAAGGATAAAAATTCCCCATTTGCAGATTAAGCCCACAGGGAAGTAGTTCTGGACAGAAACGACCAGCTTTCCCTTTGAGATTGCATTTTCTGCTTAGACTATGAGGCATCGCAATATCATGGAAATCAAGTGCAGGACTTCAAGTTTGATTTTCCATCTTTGACCTTTATTAGTTGTGTAGCCTTGGGTGAGTGACTTCATGTCTCTGAACTTGTTTCCTCATATGTGAAATGGGGATATGAAGGCTTACCTTTCCCATGGATTGTTGTGAGGAAACTGATTTGGAAACCTTAAAGTGCTATTGTTAAGCCATAAGGACTATAGACATGTGAGTTACTATTATTATAGGAGTTTTCCCACATTAAAAAAATTTTTCCACTGTTCCTGAGTAAAAGGCTATAGAAAAAAAATGACCTGTTACTAACACAATTTGTTTTACAAGCTGTAAAGTTGGGTTAGATTAGCTAATGTGCAGGATGAACACAGAATGCAAATGAAAAAAATGCAAATAGTATGAAAAACAAAAGCAATCAAGGTTGAGGCAGATGCTTCCTGTGCCTGCTTCTTGTGAAGTCCCTGTGGCAGCCCAATGAATTCTCTTCCTTCATCTAGCATGATCCAGCATCCAGAAGGGTCTGATAATCTGGCACCAGCTAGAACCATGGCAAAATTGGCTTGATAGGTTACAGAAATAGCCAAAGAAGAGACAAATAGCTCTATCCATTATTAATATACATTTCCTGTATGGATTTATAGGCTTTCTTTTGAGAATCTTCATAGATCCATAGACTATTTGGATTAAAGGACTCTAGTAGATAAGATAGCAGATTGGGAAGAGACCATTGAACAAAGAAAAAGTTATTAGAGCTGGAAGGCACCTTAGCACCCCAAATGTCAGAGCTAGAAGGATCCTTGTAACATAGACAATCAGAGATAAAAGGAACCTTAGAGCATTGAATGTCAGAGATGCAAAGAAATTTAGAGCATTCAATGCTGTAGCTGGAAGGGTCCATAGAGAACTGAGTCCTGAAGATGGAAAAGACTGTAGAATACAGAATAAAAGTGATGGAAGAAACATCAGAAAAGAGAATGAAGATTGTTAAAGCTGGAAGGGACCTCAGAGTACTGAAGTTAGAGTTGCAAAGGACCTTAGAATGTGGGATGATAGAAAGGAAGATAACCCTAAATATAGGAAAAAGATCATTAGAATGAGAAGAGAGGTAGAACACAAAATGTAAGACCTGGGAAGAATCTAATACCCTATAATATCAGAGCTGAGAACAACCTCAGAAGAGAGAATGTAGAAGTCCAAAGCTGGAAGGAAACTTGAGGATCTTCTGGTCTAAAGTCCTTTTGTAGATGAGGAATTTGTGAGAGGAGAAATGGCTTACCTCAAGACACTTAATATTAGTCACAGAATTGGGACTAGATGGAACTTAGATCTAGGAACTTAGACAGATCAGGCAGATCATATTACTCCTAATAAGTAGCAAATCTTACTCTCATGAAATGATTGTGTTTTCCCTTTTCAGGGTATAATAATAATGATGGAGACTAACGGCAGCAACAGCAGCAGCAGCAAGAATAGCAATAATAACAATAACAACAGGATCATAGAAGTTAGATCTAGAAGGATACTTAGAAATCACTTAATCCAATTTGCGATTTCACATATGAAAAAACTGAATGTTAATGACCATATATATATATATATATATATATATATATATATATATCTTTTATTTTCTATAGCATTTACAAAACACTTTCACTTGATTCTCACAACATCTATGTGAGGCAGGTATAGCAGATAATAGTGTCTCTAATTATAGATGAGCAACCAGAAGCTCAAATAAGTTAAAGACTTACTCAAAATGATACAGTTAATAAATGGCAGATTCTGGGATCATTTCTGAGTCTTTGTCTGCTGTGCAGCACAGCAAGTCAGTGGTAATATACTATTGAATTTATTTATTTATTTTTGGAAGGCAGCTTAGGTTAAGTGACTTGTCTAGGGTCACACAGCTAGTGAATATCTGAGGCTAGATTTGAACTCAGGTCCTTCTGACTCCAGGGCTGATCCTATATCCATTGTACCATCTAGCTACCCCTACTATTCAACTTAATAAGCATTTGTTAAGAGCCCGTTATAAATAGGACACTGTGCTAGGCACTGGGTATATAAAGACAAAGTCTTAACCCTCAAGACACTTACATTCCACTTATAGCTTGAACATGCCCACAGATACAGAAATGGTAGAAAGAGTAAGGGAGGAGAGAGTACTAGTAATTCAATTCCACAAGAACATATGATATACTTGCTGTGTCAGATAGTCTACTAGGCACTGGGGATATACAAGATAGAAATGAGATAGTTCCTGTTCTCAAAAAGCTAACTTTTCCCTTGGGGCCAGTATATATTTTGTCTGTCCCTCTCTCCCCCCACCAAAAAAAACCCGTAAATACAAAATGAATGCAAAGCAATGTTGGGGGGACTACCAACTGGGGAAATCAGAAAAAGGTTTCCTATAGGAGGTGACACTTTAGCTCAGCCTCAAAGGAAGGTGCATATTCAAAAGGTCAGAAGGTAAGGAGGGATTACATTCTAGACTTGGGAACCAGTTTGTGCAAAGAAAGAGTTGGGAGATGGAATGTCCTTTAGGGGGAGCAGCAAGGTCTGCTAAATGAAATAGAATTGAACTAATCTCTCCTGAATTTTTATTTCACTCATGCTTCATTTTAAACTTTCTTTAGAAAAGAAAATTTGTGACTACAAATGATAGCAATCCTTAAGCAGTATGTCTTAATTTGGAAGATTGTTTAAATATTTAACCAGACCCTGAGGGTTCATGTACCTTTTTATATATCTCTCCCATATAACATACTTGAACTGAAATATAACTGGAAGAATGCTTTAAATGAAATCTCTGCACAGTGAACTATACAGAGGTAGTCATGTATAGCAGAGAGAGTGCTGGACTTAGATTCAAAAGAGCTGGATCTGAGTCCTGACTTTAAAGCATATTAACTGGTTTGTCATAAACAAGTCACTTAAACTGATTTAAGCCTCAGTTATTAAGGTTGTTTTTTTCTGTCTGTAAAGTGAGAAGAACACTATTTACAAAATACTTTTCTCACCACAATGCCACGAGGTAGATATTACAACAGTATACATTTATGATTGGAAAAAAGAAGGTGGACTGATCACTTAGAGGGAATAGCCTGGAGCACCCTCCTGCTACTCTCTGTGAAGGGCATTCCATCTCCCAATTCTTTCTTTGTACACATTGGCTCCTAAACCTAGAATGTTATCCCTCTTCATCTTTTTTTTCCTCTTGGAACACCCTTCTTCTCAGCTCAAGGGCTACCTCCCATGAGAAGCCTTTTTCTGATTTTCCTGGTTGATAGTCTCCCCATGTTGCTTTGTACTTATTTTGTATTTATCTTGTATTTCCTTTTGGAGGGGTGGTGGGAGAGAGGTGGTAGACAACATATTTTGGCCTTGGCCCCAAGAAGAAAGTAAGTTTTTTGGGAACAGTAGGCTTCAGATAGGAGGTGGGAAATCATGCAAAGTCTTGAAGGGTGGCTATTATTTCCCTTAAATTCCCTTAGATTTTTCCCTTTGATTCCCTAAGATTCCCTTAGTCTTGGCCACAGACAATTGCTGGGTAAATTACACTCAGGCTATTGCCAAACTGGGTTTGGTCAATGCACTGGGGAGCACATTTCTGCCTTGCTTTGGCAAGTCACTTGATAGTCAGGTAAGCAGAATCCTCATATGCTTCCCACAAAGTTTACTTTATTCTTCAAGACAAGTAAGTGACAAGAGAGCCAGAAGTTATTATCAAAAGTAATAACATGTAAAAGACAATTATAAATTAGTATTAAATCTCTCTGATCCATATTTTATTAGTTGCTAGATTGCATAAATCAAAGGCATATCTGTTGGAAGAATGCTTTCTCACATGCTGAGGCCCCAACTCTTTTCCTCAGCATTTAGATGATTTCCAACTAGACCTATGTGCAAACTCTGCCTACTTGCCCATATCCCAGTGAATCCTTCCTACAATGAAGTACTGACAAGACACTTCAGATTGAATAAAATGTTTGCACTTTTTTTTAGTAGAATGAGGGGATTGGAATGGTGAGTTCTTTGGTGTAAAGTACTCCCAATGAGGAAACTCCCTCTTGATAGAGGTTGGCTCCTGCTCTAAGACAGTTGTCCGGGGGCACTAAGAGGTACTAAGAAGTGACTTAGGGTCACAGAACCTGTATGTATCAGAGGAGGTTTTGAATCCAAGTCTCCCTGGCTCTAATGCCTGCTCTCTATCCACCTTCCTGTGATACTTTTGTGATACTTTTGCCTTAAATTATGTCAAAACTTCTCTGTAGAGATTTACCATTTTTGTGTTTCCAATGGGAAACTGAAGGGAAGTATGACATGTAGAGAGGGCTATATTCTGAGTCAGGAAAATCTGGGTCCCATGTGATCATGAACAGGTCACTTCACCTCTTTACAAATACATATACAGAAGATTCTGGGAAGATGGTAGAGTGGGCTATAAAATTCCAAGCTCTCGAGATTTCCCCCCAACAAAAGAGATAAAACAGCATTTCAGGGCAAGCATAGAATGGTAAAAATAAATAAGAGTAGGGTAAGAACAGGGGTCCTCCTAGGACAATCCGAGAAGATAAGACAAATCCCAGGATGAAGTTTGGTCCCCGTGAAGACTAAACGCCTCCTGGCTAGGTTTGCATAAACCACAAGTGGTAAGCTCAGGGGTTAGCTCAGTTGGGAAAATGCCTTGGTCCCAGTCACAGGAACTTTTATCCCTGGGAAAATGAGAGGAATTGGGCATCTAAGTGGGGAAGATCGAGGGAACCTTTACTGACAAGTAATGCCAGACCCAGCTGTGCTGCAGAAATGCAGCAGGGGACAAGAAGGAACCAGCACACTCCTGTGAATACAGAAGCAGTGGGGCACAGACTCCACTGGCTTTGGGAACTTACAGGAGGCTTGGACGTCTACGTTTCAGTTCCAGGCCAAAGAGGAAAACTCAAGGAGGATCTGAGGACAGAGGCATGATCCCCCATCCCCCAGGACTAGAGGTGATTTCAAAATCTAAGCTACTACAAATTAAAAAAAATACACAGGCAAAGGAGAAAGAATCAAACCACAAAGAGTTACTATGGGAATACAGAAGACCGGGGTTCATATTCAGAGGAAAATACTGAAGCAAAGAAAACCTTTTCTACCCCAAAGAGTAGTGTCAAATGGTCACCCGCCCAAAAAGAATTTAGAAGAACTTAAAAAAGACTTTAAAAATCAAATGAGAGAGACTGAGGAAAAACTAAAGAGAAAAAGAATCCAAGAAAAACAAGAAGATTATGAAAAGGAAGTCAACCAATAAGAAAAAGAGATCCAGAATCTTAAGGAAGAAAATGACTCTTTGAAAAACAGAATTGGGCAAGAGAAAGACAGCTAAGTTATCAGAGATCAAGAAATAATAAAACAAAATATATAGAATGAAGAAATAGAAGAGAATATAAAACATCTCTTAAGAAAAAGAATGGATCTGGAGAACAGACCAAGAAGAGAAAACATAAGAACACTCAATCTACCTGAAAGCTATGATCTAAAAGAGAATCCTGATACAATAATACAAGAAATAATTAAAGAAAATTGTCCTGAAACATTAGAACAAGAAAGTATAAATAGAAAAAATTCACCAATCACCACCTAAAAGAGATCCTATGAGGAAAACCCACAAGAATATTATAGTCAAATTCCAAAACCCTCAGCTCAAGGATAAAATATTATGAGCAATAAGAAAAAAAATTAAATATGGCAGTGCCACAATTAGACTCACACAAGACCTAGCAGCAAATGACAGCAAAAGAATATAGGTCTTGGAACACTATGTATTGAACAGTAAAAGAATTGGGGTTGTGGCCAAAAATATCATACCCAGCAAAGTTAAACATAATCCTGAATGAAAAAAATGGACATTTAATGACTTGTGAGACTTTTAAGACTTTATTAAAAAACAAAAGAAAACACCTGAATTTAATAGAAGAGTTGACATACAAGAGCAAAGAGAAATGTAAGATACATGCCAAAGACTAATTACAAGGGACTCAATAAGAACAGCCTGTTTACCTTTTGTGTATGTAAAATGTAAAATGTATGTCTAAAATTTTTATTAGTAATTGGGTAGGTTGTAAGAAAGATTAGGATAGACCTGAGTATGATATGACTTTAAAAAGTAAACTATTTAGGAATAGTTAATAAAAGAAAATTTAAAAATAGTTAAAAAGTTTAAAAGATAATTATCTTATATAAATGAGGTGTGAGAGGAAGAACTGACACAGGAATTAGATGGGGGAGGAGGGCTATTAGTTCTGGAAACCTACTTTCTTTGGGAATGGGTTCAAAATGGAAACACACACATATGTACATATGTATATGTGTATATGTATATTATATATACATGTGTGTATATATATATGTGTGTGTGTGAGTATCTCTATATAGTATAAAAGTCTTCTTAATTCAGAAAGAAATGAAATGTTAAGGGGATGGCAGGGGGAGAGGATAAAGGAGGGATCTCTGGAGGGGAGAGTGAGGGAATAGGTTAAAGAGGGTTGTAGAAGGGTGTTTAGATTAATGGGAATGGGAGAATAAGGGAGGGATCCTTGGAGGGGATAGGTTAAGTAGTAGCAGGGCAAGGTAGCAGGTAGAAGTAAAGTAGAGGAGTCAGGAGGGTTGGAAAACAAGAGACATGCACAAACACAGAAACAAAGATCAGGAGTAGAATTTGTTTGGGAAAGCATATGTTTATGTATGTATGCATGTGTATATAAGTATATGTGTCTATCTATCTATATCTATGTAAAATATACCTGTGCTTAATTGTAGCCTTCTTGGGGGGAGTAGGAAGGTGGAAAAAGAACAAAGCAAAAACTGCATAGCAAAGAACAAAAGAAAACTTACAAGGAAGCAAAGATGGACAGCTCTCAACAAAACGTGTATTATTTATTACATAGGCTCTCTTGAAATGGAAATTTATTGCTATGTATTTTGAATCCTGTCTTATGTTCTGCTGTGCACATGACATAGTTTTTCTTTTCTTATTTTGTATCTAAGTTTTAATATTTAAGTTCATAATATGGTTCTTTTATTTTTGTATATGTCTTAGTATTAAAAAATTCACACTTCTTTCTATTCAAAAACTGGTATAAAGGGCCTGCTATGACCAAGAAGTTATACTGTGAACTGTAGCTAAAAAGACAAAAATGAAAAATTCCTGGCCAAAGGTGTTTACATTCTACTGGGGCAGGTTGTGTGTGTGTGTGTGTGTGTGTGTGTGTGTGTGTGTGTAGATATAACATGTATACAAACAAATAAATACAAAGAATATACCATATGAGAAAATAATATCAAAAAGGAGGGAGTGTTCACAAGTGTGGGAATCAGGAAGTGAGAGTAAGTGAAGGGTGACAATATGCAGCTAAGCCAGAAAGGGAGATTGGCACCACATTGTGGAGGGCCTTAAAGTGCCAGGCTGAGGATTTTGAACTTTATCATCAATATAATAGGGGGATAATAAAAACTTTTAAGTAGGTGGGGGAAGGGCTAACAAGTTAGATCTATTTTTTTTGTTATGCATACCAATTTGGGAGCTGGTTGGAAGATGAATTGGAGAAGAGAGACATTGGAAGCAGGGGAACCAATTAGGAGGATATTCCAATAGTCCAGGTAAGAGGTGGTAAGGGCTTGAACCAAACTAAAGAATGTGTGAGAAGAGAGATAAGCAATGAAAGTGAGAGATACAGTAGAGTGAAAATGGATGATTTAGCAACTGATTGGATGTGGAGTTGAGGGGAAAGGAAGAATACAGAATGCTTCTATGTTTGCAAACCTGGATGACTGAAAGGATGGTGGTGATCTCAAGAGAAATGGGTAAGTTTTTTGACGGATAGCTTTGGGAACAAAATGTAAAATTTAATTTTGTGCATGTTGAGTTTCAGATTACTATGGAAAATACATAAAGGAAAGTATAATAGACAGTTATTAATGGAAGGCTGGGGCTCAGAAGAAACGTTAGAACCAAATTTATTAATATAGCAATCTACAGAGAGATGATAAACTCAATGAAAGTTGATGAGATCACTAAAGAAAAGGGTTTACAAAGAGAAGGAGGATTGAAGACAGAGTCTTTGTGGATACTTGGGGGTTGGGAGGAAGATCCAGAAAAGGGGACTGAGAAGTGGTCAGGCAGAAAGGAAGAAAACCAGGAGAGAGCAATGCTGTGGAAGACAAGGGAAGTTAAGAGTGTTGTCCAGGAGGACAAGCTGGTCATCGGTGGCAAGAACTATAATAATAATAATTAGTGATAATAATAATAGTAGTAGGAGAATGAGGACTGACAAAAGAATTTAGCAAGTAAGACATGATTTGGTTTGGTTAGAAACTAGTAAACTCTGAATAGTAGATTCTTGCCTTGCATCTATAGTGCCTATAACACAAGGTTGTTATGAGGTTAAAAATGAGATAATGTATAGAATAAAGTGCTTTAAAAACTTTAAAGTGCAATTAAACTTCCAGAAGTTATTATTGTTGCTGCTGCTATTTTCTGACATGATTTGGGAGAAGCCTCCCTGGAGATAGGGGACTGGCCTAACTGACCCCTGGGATTCCCTTTCAGCTGTGTGTCTGGGAGTCTGTAGAAAGAATGAAATCCCAGAAGGGTCCCAGTAAGTTTCTCACTTGTTGTTTTAACCAAGTCATCAATTGAGGCTTAATTTCCTCGACTGTAAAACCGAAATACTGACACTTACGCTAGCACCCCTTCTGGGTTACTACCCCAACTGGTACTTTTTGCTCACCAAATGGATTTCCAGAGGGTGGCCGCTATTTTGGGTTCCAGGAGTAATTCTGTGGATGGCCCCAACCCCATTGCTTCCCATTAGCAATCAGACAGTAGACTCAATTAGCTCTTATTGAAGGCACTTACTCAAATGCCATAGTAAGAATGGCTACATTCTTGGTGGCCTACATCTATCAGTTACAAAGCATTTCCCTCATAAACCTGGGGCACACTGTTTTACAAATAGACTTATATTTAGAGTACAATGATAGTGGGGAACATCTGTAGGATATATACATGGCTAAAACAGCTCACAACTCCTACTATTGCGAGGTAAAAAAAGTATTTGCTTTATTCATGGAGGACTAATACAGCTGCTCTTGGATATAATGTTTCTGCTCAGTGAGTTTCTCATATAGGCTCCCAGGATCTGTGCCTCTCCATAGCTCGTGTCTTGTTTGCCACCAATAGCTTTTTGAAGCTTCTTCTCTCTGAATATCTTCCTCTCTGGAGTGTGTGTCTGTACTCTTCTGGACACAATGTTACCTCATGGTCCCAAAGATTCTCCTTTAAAGCCACATGACCAATGTGGAAGAAAAGAGGCAAATTCCCTTCTTCCCATCCCCATGAACTTCACCACAGTTAGCTTCCAGTTTGCAATGTATCCAAATTCTTACTGCTCTCTACCTAAATACTAATTCCTTTAAATTCCTCAGAGATTAGATATTTTAGCACCAAGTATAGCTAATTGGTTTCTTCAACCAATCACCTTCACTTTGATTCAATCAGAGAGGTATATGCTACCTCACAAAGGGAGCAGGACTTATATAAATTTTGTTTATACATTAAAACCTCATCATACATGGCTATATTTCATGACTACATGAACTGAGTTGTGTATGTGTGATGGAATCACATAGTCTCCCCACCTTACATAAAGAAAATGCTTGGGGGGTGGGGGTGGGTGGAACCAAGATGAAGGAATAGAGATGTAACACAGCCAAACTTGTTCAATATTCACCTTCGAACAACTTGAAAATAATGCCTTAAGTTGAATTCTGGAGTGGCAGAGCCAACAAAAGGTCAGGGTGAGACATTTTTTTAGCCCAAGACAACTTAGGAGGTCAGCAGGAGAAGTGTGTGACACCAGGGTGGGGCCTGGCCCAGAGGGCACATGGCAGCAGCACCAGCAGTGGACCTTGGAGGCACCTGTGACAGCTTCAGGAGCTCTCAGCCCAGAGACAGGAAAGGGGCTAGAAAATGGCTCAGAAAGAGATTTCAGGGACCCTTTGCTGGGAATGGGTGTAGGACTTGGCACTATTTGGCAACTTTATTGTCCGTATGCAGTTCTGGGTCACAGGTCCAAGGCAGAGAGGAGTGCTTGTGGTTGGTTACAAGGTAGTCCGGGCTCTTGTCACATTCCAAGGCAGAGAGGAGCACTAGTGCTTGCAGCTGCAGGGGAGCAGGGGCCCTTCTTGCTTAAAGACTGGAATATGACCTCACTCAAGGCTTAGAAAATTTTACCTCACATACTTTCATGTCACAACCTTGGGAACTTTCATCTCACAAACTTTTGCCTCACAAATTTTCATCTTAGGAGCAGCACAACCCCTCCCAACTGTTGTTTCTAGATGCCAGGCCTAGTGGTGCTGACAATTGTGGCTGTGGGCAAGTAGGAGTGAGCACATGCCCAGTGAGTGTAGTACTCTCAGGAGGCAAGAACATATTTGGGGCAGCATGGCTGGGGGTCTGTAACAACAATGTTGCTAGCAGCTACTGTGGTTGTGTAAGACCACTAATATCAGCACACAGAAGGGCTGCCAACATAGGTTCTTTGATCTGCTTTTCTAAGGAAAGAAACTTTAAGGGGTTAACAATCTCATATCATTTTACACTTAATTCAGGGGGAAAAGATCAGCCCCCTGAACTTCAGGGCAAATACTAACAAAAATTACAAGCATACATTATAAACAGAGCACATAACACAAACCAGTCTATCCATAGCAATACATAGTTAGCAGAGGAGCACCAATATCTGGGTTATCAAAGCCGGGAGGAGGAGGTGCTGTTTCAACTGCTTGCCCAGAGTCTTGTCACCAACACTTTTTCAATGAGTGTACCCTCTGAAAGTCAAACACTAACCTTCCAGTATATATACACTGTTCAGGGCTAGGGCCAATTTAGCATTTAGGGTATGGGAAAGTTCTTCAATCTCTAGCACCACATCATATACAAATCAATGACTCTGCATTGCCTTAGTGCTGAGAAGCACTCCAAGACAAAAGATCCCACTTTACCTGCCCCATTCATCAGTTAAAAGGAATCTATGTAGACAGAAGGCATGGATACGAGCCAATTATATTGGGATGATCTTCCCAAAAAATGAAGTGGTGAGAAAGAGGCATGCACTGGTATAAGGGGCAAGGGAGAGGAAGAATGGGGAAATTATCTCATGCAAAAAGTGCACAAGGAAGAACTTCTATGGTGAAGGGGAAAATGAGGGTGGTGGTAGGCAATGCTTGAACATCACTCTCATTGGAATTGGTGTAAAGAAGGAAGACTATACATAATGTGCACATCTATCTATCTATCTACCTATCTATCTATCTATCTTTCTATCTATCTATTTATCTATCTATCTATGTGTGTGTATAATATATGTGTGTGTACATATATATGTGTATATATGTGTGTGTATATATATATATACACACACTCATTCATTTGATATAGAAATCTATCTTACCCTACACAGAAGTAGGAGTGGAAAGGGACTTAAAAAAGGAGGGTGATAAGAAGGCGGGCAGAGTAAGGGAGGCAGTGATCAGAAGCAAAATAGGTTTTTGAGAAGGGACAGGGTAAGAAGACAGAGTGATGAACAGAATTGAAAACAGGATGGAGGGAAAATACATGGTCAATAATCATGACACTGAATGTGAATGGGATGAACTTCCCCATTAAAAAGGGCAGTAGATTGCAGATTGGATAAGAAATCAGAATCCAACAGTATGTTGTTTACAAGAGACACACTTGACACAGAAAGACATACACAGTTAAAATAAGGGGCTAGAGCAGAATCTATTATGCTTCAGTTGAAGTAAAAAAGGTAAGGGTATCAACCAATATTTTCGACAAAGCAAAACCCAAAACAAACTTAATTAAAAGAGATAATCAGGGAAACTATATTTTGCTAAAAGGTACCATTGAAAATGAAGTAATATAAAAAAATTATAGCAAGTTTCTCTGATAAAGGCCCAATTTTTCAAAGATATGGGGAACTGAATCAAACTTTTAAAAATATGAGCCATTCCCCAACTGAGAAATGGTTAAAGGATATGAACAGGCAGTTTTCTGAAAGCTATCTATAGTCATATAAATCATTAAATGCAGATTTTGGCTATGAGGAAGAACTGAATAATATTTAATAATGTCCAAAATAGGCCTTCTTAAGAGTTAATAGTTTGGAGCCTAGATGACCACTTGTCAGGTATATTGTAGTAAGTAAAAGGTATGGGGGTCTGAAAAACATAACTGGGTTCCATGCTATCTAGCAGGTAGGCTTCTTCATGTGGATAAGAGCCAAATATTTAACAGGGAAGGACAAGATTGCCCTAAGGTATTGTTTTCCTACCTCTGATATCACCAGAAAATAGATATCAATTAGTAAGGAAGATTCCAGACAGGGGGAGTTCCAAAAAAGACAGATCAGGGGTGCCAGGTAGTAATGGTGACATAACTAGAAACAACCTGCACTAAGAAAGGCTGGCACCATACACGTACATGTGTGTGCACATGTGTTCTGTACAACTCCTCCGCTTGCACAAGGGATTCCATTGCTTCCTATCTCTTTGAACAGATTGCTCCTCTGTCATATTCTCTGCCATATTCACAAGTATTCCCCTGTCTCTCTCATCCTCATACAGCCCTCATTTGATCATTCCATTCCCACTATCAAACTGTAGTAATTTTGCCCTTTATGGATAAATTCCTTGAAAGGGCTGTCTACAAGAGATGCCTCCACTTTCTCTCCTCTCACTCAGCTCTTAACCCCCTACAATCCAGCTTTGGACTTCAAAATTCCATTGAAAGTACTTTTTATAAATTTACCCATGATCTCTTAATTGCTAAATCCTATGGCCTTACCCATTCTTTTTGGCCTTTTGCAACCATTGACATTGTCGATCACCCTCTTCTTGATATTCTCTTTTCTCTGGGTTTTCTGGGCACCATGTATTCCTGGTTCTCCTCCTACCTATCACACCACTCTCAGTTTTCTTTTCTGAATCCTGATTTAGGTCATGCCCTCTGACTGCAAATGTCCTTCAAAGCTCTCTTCTATTCTTCCTGTGTACTACTTCATTTAGTGATGTCATCAGTACCCATGAATTTAATGATCATCTTTATGCTGATGATTTTCAGATCTACCTATCCTGCCTTAACCTCTCTGCTGACCTTCAGTTTCGTGTCTCCAACTGCCTTTCAGACTTCTCAATCTTGGCGTTCAGTAGACGTCTTAAATTCAACATGACCAAAACTGAATTCATTTTTTCCCATAAATCCTTTCTCTCTCTGAATTTCTTTATTACTGTCAAGGACACCACCACCCTTCCATTACCCAGGCTTGCAACCCTGGTGTTATCCTTATTTCATCACTATTTCTCACCCTTCTCATATCTACTCTGTTGCCAAAGTCTATCTATTTCACCTTTGTAGCATCTCTTGAATACTCCCTTTTTGTTCTTCTGATACTGCCATCACCCTGGTACAGGCGTTTACCATCTCATGCTTGGACTATTAGAAGAGCCTGCTGGTGGATCTCCCTGCATATAGCCTTTCCACAATCCATTGAATTTTCTACTCACCCACCAAAATGATTTCCCCAAAACAAAGGTCTTATCCTGTTACTTTCCCACCCCCTATACTCAATAATCTTCAGTGGCTCCCTATTGCCTTCCAGATCAAATATAAACTTCTCTGCTTGGCATTCAAGTCCTTTTATAACCTCCCTCTCCTGTATGTTCAGGCTTCTTATACCTAACTTTCCACTACATACTCTTCCATCGGCCTCCTTGCTGTTCCATGAACAAACACTCCCTCTCTTGGCTGTAAAATTTTTCTCTGGCTGTCCCCTACGCGTGGAATGTTCTTCTTCTTTACCCTTGCTTTCCTGAATTTCTTCAAGTCTCAGCTAAGACCCCATCATCGCTAAGAAGTTTTTTCTAGCCCCTCTTAATGTTAATTCCTTCCTTATGATGATTATTTTCTTTTTATCCTTTATATAACTTGTATGTATATATATGTGTGTGTGTGTGTGTATGTGTATGTGTATGTGAGTGTGTATGTTTATATATCCATACATTTGTTTATTTATTGCCTCTCTCATTAGATTGTGAGCTCCTTGAGGGTAAGGACTGTCTTTTACATCTTTTTGTTGCCCTGTGGCTTAGCACATTGCCTAACACATGATGGGCATGCAATAAATGCTTACTGACTGACTGATTTATGACACAAATGTCCCATAACTAAAAGTCACAGGCTCTGGGACCTATAAGAAAAGGAATGATCATAAAACATTATTTTTTACAGTAATCTATTTTTTATGTCTTATTTTCCTGCTAGCTTATAGGGTCCATTAACCTCCCCTCTAATCAATTGGTATTTACTTTCTATACAAAATTTTCCTGTACATAGAATGTAAGTTTATTGAGGTCATGGACTCTCATTGTTTTACTTTGTACCTCCATAGTCCAGAATTGTACTTGACACCTAGTACTTAATAAATTATTGTTAATTCAAGTTTAAACTTTGTGTTCCTTCTTACCTTCCCCCTCCCATCAAGGTACCTCATATTCAGCAGGTGTTTAAAAATGTTTGCTGAATGAATACCCCACATGCACCATAATCTGCATTTCTGATGAAAGTTCCTGTCAGCTGAGTAGAGGGAGACATTACCCTCCTGACTGACTTATCCTTTATAAAATAACATTACCTGATTTCTTGGCCAAAATGTGGTGGGTATTTAATTTCATGGACCTTTGGCACAAGGATGGGGCTGTTCAGAGAGTTGAAACAAAACCTTGAATATCCAGGGAACTGAACCGGAAAAGAAAAAAAAATTAAAAAGAGCAATAAAGCCTTATTATATTTGTTCTGCCATGGTTCATCTATCAGGCAGAGTCTCCCTCCCCCAAGACCAAAGCTGAATGACTTCTCTAGACCTTCCTTCTGAAGATATTAAGGGGGAAAAAAGCTCTTTCATTGTGGTCGAAGTTGCCTAATTTAAAACTTCAGTCAAGCAGTAGGATTGGCATAGGCTTAGCTCTTTGGTATAGACTGAGAGTTCGCATATGGCTTGAGACTATCTCTTGCTTTTGTGAAGTGTGGAGTTTTTTGGGGAAAAAACTGACATGACAGTGTTTCCATAGCAATGGGAACCTTAGTTGCAGAGACGGTGTTTGGATTGGACTTTGGCAAGTCATGTACCAACTTTAATTGCTCAAGTGTCTGACTTCTTTGGCACTGACTTGTTATAAAGGAGGCTCTAGGGAGACCGGATTGGTGGCCCTTACAATGGTGTCTTGAGGTCCCCTGATACAGCTGTGAGGAAGACATCATTCTGCCTCCAGTCTTTGTTGTTTAACTTTCTCTTTGTCCCTGAAGGCCTTTGGCCACATAACAGCTGGAACAGTAAACAGCAAGAAACTACTCCTCCAGCCAATATTTAAGAAAATCTATTTTTTAATATCTGTGTTTGTGCACATGCGCACAGTGTGTTTCTAAACTTGTTTTATGTTTGCTTATTTTTGATGGGAAGGTGACAGAGGGAATTCAGTTTACTTATTTGAGTCAAAGTTATCACTTTAAAAATAAATATTTCTTATTTAATAAAAGTTTAACCAATCACTTCTGTTTTTTTATATCACATTCACTTCTGAATATAGTCTGTCCCCACTCCCTGATTAAGTGAGTTTCCTTTTTAATAAAAAAGTTAGTTAAAACAAATTAACATATTATTTGAATTAGTATATTCAACATTACTCATTCACAATGTCCCATTTCTTCATTTTTCTATCTTTCTCTGAGGCCCAGAGTAATCATTATAATTACGCATTGTTGGGTTTAATTTTTTGGTTATTTTTATTTTACATGATTTTTAATCATTTTATATATACACACACATGAGCACATACATACTTTTTCTGATCTTGCTTGCTTCACTTTATCTCATTTCATGTTTTCTAATATTTCTCTGAAATTCTCATATTTCTCATTTCTTATAATACAATAATATTCCAATACTCTCATGTATCACAATTCATTCGGCTGTTTCTCAATCAATATATGCCAATTTAGTTTTGAACTTTTCCCTAAACCCTCTCCTCTTTATGATACCAGTTTCCCAGTAACTTGGGCTTCCATCCTAGGTGTCATATCCAGCTCTTCAATATATCTCTCATTCCCACCCTTCCATTCAATCTATTGCCAATACCAGTCACTTTTATCTTTGTAACATCTCTCTTACATGAATCCTTCTTTCCTTTTACACTTCCATCACCCTAGTTCAGGTGCTCATCATCTAACATTTAGACTTTTGAAATAGCCTTCTGGTTGTTTTCACTGTCTCTAGTCTCTCTTCACTTCAGTGAACCATCCACTCTGCTGTCAAAGTGAGATACATTTGTAAAGTACTTTGCAAATCTTAAAACACTATAGAAATATTATTGTTGTTATTAATACTTCTTGTAGCTACTACTACTATTAATATTTTTCTTTGTTAATGCTTATGCAGAACTTCTCTGATCCCTGCCACATGGACTATTTTTGTAAGGGTAAAAAGGGCTGCTGAGAAATATACATATGTACTTCAAAAAATGCTATATGTTTTTCAATTCTGGCTCTTCCAAATCAGTAATGTATTTCCTTTTAAAAAATCATTCTGTTAGCTTTATCTAGCCCGGAGAGAGGGAAATGAAAGTTGCCTATAGCTATTGCTTTACTACCTATTTCATTTTACAACTCAGTTAACTTTTCATTTCTGAATTTAGTTGCTGTGCCATTTGATGCATGTGCGCGCGTGCGTGCGTGCGTGTGTGTGTGTGTGTGTGTGTGTGTATGCTATCAGCATTTAATTTTTTATGGTGCCTTTAAGCAAAATTCAGTTTCTCTGTTTTTCTTATTGACATCATGAATTTTTACTTTTTCTGTGTTTGATAGTAGGATTGTATCTTCTGCTTTTGGATGCATAATCTGATGCAAAGTATATTTTGTTTCAGTCTCTCGCTTTCAATCTGCATCTGTCTTTATTGTTTTTAGATGTATGCCTTATATACAGCAAGTTGTTGGGCTTTGTTTTCTTTTTCATCTTGTCATTTTCTTTTCTTTTATTGGATTATTTCACTCATTTACATTTAAGGTCATGATTGTTAAGTTTCTGTTTTCTTCCATTTATTTACTCTCTATCAATTGTTTTCTCCTCACTTTTTAAACTAAGCACTTTGTTATGTTTGATTTTGCTTATAATGCTTTGATTCTAGTCTATTCCCACAAATTCTGTCCATCACCTCTTCTTTTGCCCCCTCTTTTCCCTTTTCCTCAAAGTTTCATATGTATATATATACATATATATATACAGACATATATACAAACAGACATGTATATGTACATATATTTTTTTCCTTCAAAACTTCTTCCCCTTTTATAACTCTAACTTCAGCCAATATTCTTTTGTGACTCCCATTCCCAACATTTTTTTCATTTACTTTTTCTATTTTCTTATTTCTATTATTTTAAGTCTTTTCTGATTTCTATTCTTCCTTTCCTTGGTTATACCTTCTCTTGTTCCTTCTTTATTTTCTTCATGTACATGATGAAAGAAAGAGCTTTTGAACTGCCAAATCTGAGCCTCCTCTTCTATCTCATTTCTATGTTGTCCCTTTTGTTCATATCAACCCATCACCCCTTTTCTTTGAGTATCTAACTATCTATGTTTTATTTTATGTTGTTTTGTTTTGATTTTGGTGGTTGGCCTCACTCTTAGAAATATCACATCATCAAGAAAGCTATTGTGGTGGTGGGAATCACTCTGTATCCTGAGTCAAGAGAATCCATTCTCCTTCCCTCTTCTTTCATAATCACTCATTTCTCCTAATACCAGGTTGTCCTTTCTCTGAATATATGTTTCTCCATCTATACCTGACCCCAATCATCATAGGAATTATCTGACTTTTAGAGATCTTTTTATCACATCTCCTGAGAGTGGTGTGGTCCTGCTCAGAGAAAGTATTCTTCCATAGCACCCTCCCTGAAAAAACCTGTTATGATGCCCCTGACTTTTCCCTTAGACATATACTGTTTTTCCCTCCCCTCTCCAATATTGAGAATGCTCTTCAAAGACCATTTCACTTCACTTATTCAAGGGAAGCTTCTCTTTTTAATAAAATATTAATAAACAACTTGACCCCCAACATTTCGAACCATATTTGTTTCTTCATAAACACTCGTAACTGGTATCAAATCATGTGTCTATAAGTGATGAAGAAATTAACTAGTGACCAGGAAGTCTCTGGTTCACAAAAAGATAATTTTTGTTTTGATTAATCTTAACAAAATAGATTTATTCCCAGGTTGACTTTTTTCCTCCACCTAAATTAAAAGACAATCAACTCCAATTTATTAAGACTCCAAACAAACAGAAAACTTAAACAAGTAACTCTTTTTTCTCCTTTGGGACTGCTGAAAAGGAGTTCCAGGGTCTTTTTTTGGAGGGGGGAGGAGTGAGATCTATAATTCATAAATTGAAACTCCTTCAACTGATGCAGATCAGTAGCTTGTCTTAGAGGGTTATCTAATACACTAAGAAGCTAAGCAATTTTCATATAGTCAGATAAACAAGCATATGTCAGTGGAAGGACTTGAACCCATATCATCTTGACTCCATGGCTGTCCCTCTAGCTACTTATCTATATGGCCTCAGCATAATTAGAAAAATCAAAGTCACTCCATCTTGGATCCATCTTGGAGATCCTACTCTCTCTCCATTTCTGCTTCCCTTTGATACTCACGAAGAAGATATTAAATGAGTTGGACCAGCGATCACTGTAATCCATCCATACGAATTGTTACATATCTTCATTACTAGTGGTGTTGCGCTGTAAGAAATAGAAAACTCATATGTGCACAAACATAAACACAACTAGAATTAAATTCCCAACTTGAATGTACAAAGTTAAAATATAGGGAAAAATACTTCAGTTTTCATAAAACAAAAAAAAATGGAGTATAAAGGCCAGTGAAGTATTGTGTCTTTTCCCTTTATTTCCTCCAAAAAGTCCTGATTCATTCAACACACTTTCCAGCTTATAGGAGAAGAATCCTAGTACAGAGAAAATAGAGTTGGCTTTCAAATGAGAGGACCTGGATTTGATTTCAGGTTCATGACTTCCATTATTTTTAATCTTCTCTTTCCCTCTACCCCTAAATACAATCAGTTACCAAGCCCTATTGATTATACTCCTACAGCATCTCTTCCGTCTGTTCTCACTTGTTATTCATAAAGCAACTTTTGTAGCTCATACATCCATTACCTGTAGCCTAGACTATCATGAAAGCCTCCTAATTGGTTCCACTGCTTCTTGTCTTTCCCCTCTGCAAGCCATCTTCCACCCAGATGCCTGAATAATCTTCCTGGAGCACAGGTCTGATTATGCTTTCTCCTGCTTCAAAATTTTTGGTGGCTTCCCATTATCTATAGGATAACATGCAAACACCTTAGCTTAGAAGGAAGGAAGAATGAAACGACAAATGAAGGAAATAATCTTGACATTTAAGGCTCTACACAGTTTGGCTTCTCCTTGCCTTTCCAACCTTATTTCATATTTTCCCTCCTCATTAACTCTTATGTTTTATTTCAGAAGTAGGACAAATCATTCCTTGAATTCAGTACTACATTTCCTAGTTTTGTGAACTTGCACAAGTTATCCTCCCTCTATCCCTAGATATACCATTTTTTCAGATCTGCTTCGCAGGAATCTTGTCTTCCTTCCAGGCTCAACTCAGGTATCACCTACTCTTGGAAGCCTTCTCTGATAATGCTTTATTGAATTTTCTCCTGCTTCAATTTTCTTTGTGCTATATTCATTTGTGGAAATGTTGTATGCCCCTGATAAAATGTAAATTCCTTGAGGGAAGAAGTTTTATTTCTGTCTTTAGGTCCACAGCAACTGGCATGGTGTCTTATACATAACCATGTTTTTGAATTACACTCTGTGCCCTGTGGCAAATCACTTTACTCTCTCTGGGCCTCAGTTTCCTCATTCGTAAATTTCCTTCCAGCTAAAAATCCTATGACTATAAAGTCCAGGAGAAAAAAAATGAAAAAAAAGAAGTTAAAGCACAAGATGAAAAGCAGACTGAATATGAATCATGAAGTCAGAGAAAGAGGGGAAAAGGAAGAGAAGTGAAGGAAAAGAGAAATTCAAGAATGACTCATGAGAGATGAAAAATCCTTAAATTCTTTCTTCACTATTGTGCCTCAATTCGCTGTTTAATGTCCTTGATTTTTCCCAATTTTATCTTAGAAGAATTTACAAAGACTTAGTAAAGACCTAGCAAATCCATGATGTTGGCCCAGAAACACTGGACCCAACCCAGAAGTGATTCAGCTCCGCCAATAGCAAAAAGACCAGCTGCTTAAGTAATGAGTTGGTCCATCCAAGAGGTAGCTATTTATCCAACAGACAGATGGCTAGGAAAGTTAAGTTAGTTGGTGGGTTTTTGTTGTTTGAGAGGCTGTCAGCCAAATGTGATGGCCATATCTAAGTGATCTAAAAACCATGGTGTTGTACTTTGGATTCTTTTCAAGGATCCTGCAGGTACCTAATTAACAAACATAGGACAATCCAGGAAGTGTTATATATAGTCAGCTTATGACCCATCATTGAAAAAGTGTTATACTTTCTTAATTATTACTGGGGTCACAATGTTATCTGTGGGATAGCTCATTATCTAGTAGCAGAAACTAAATGTTTTTAAAGCCTCAGTTTCCCAATGGCTGAAATAAGAGTAATTAGACTTACAGACAATTTATCTTCTTATGAAGAACATGCTTTGTGAGTTATAATGTGAAATGGATATGAAAGCTATGCTTGTTGGTACTATTATTATGAGAAATGTGAAATAAAGAACCTTTGGGGAAATGGGAATCCAAAGAATGGTCCATTCTCCTCACAAGTATATAATGCTTTTAAGTACACAGAGGTAACTTATTCCCAAATAATGGAAATAACACTTCCATTGAGGTACTAAAGTATCACAGTCATTGTATGATTGGGCAAATATCTCTTCATGGATTCCTGTAAGAAATTTTATGAAGGTGATTACCCAGGGAAACATGTGATCTGAAAAGGAGGTGGGCCAGTCATGTAGTAAGAATAAGGATATCAGATGGACAGTGCTATGAAAGTTGCACATAGAATACTTAAATACTCCAGACGGTTGGGTCTTTTATCTACAGAGGATTTATGGGAACATGTGGATAAGAGCTGCTCAAGATTGGAGAGTATTAATAAATTTTGAGCTGGAAGGAGTACTTGCACTGGAAGGAGTACTTACACTGATGAGGTAACATATGAGTTGAAATATCAAAATAATGGGGAATATTTTCAGTTACACCTTCAACAAATATAAATAAGCATAAATTATTATTATTATTTTTAATTAATTTATTTATTTTTAGTTTACCACACACGGTTCTACATAATTTTGAGTTCCAGATTTTCTCCCCTCCCTCCCCCCTCCCTCCCCAAGACAGCATGGAATCTCATATAACTACCATGTATAACTTCGCATTGAATTAATTTATACACTAGTCAAGTTGTGGAGAAGAATTAAGACCAATGGAATGAATCATGAGAAAGAAGAAACAGAACCAAAAAAAAAACCAAACAAACCCCAAAACAAAAACAAAAGAGAAGCAAAAAAGGCAAGCATGTAGTGCGCCTCAATCTGTATTCAAACTTCACAGTTCTTTCTCTGGATGAAGATAGCATTCTCTATCGTGAGTCCCCTGGAGTTGTCCTTGCACCTTACGTTGCTGAGAAGAGCGAAGTATGTCAGGGTTGGTCCTCATGGAATCCATATATCTGTGGTTGTGTACAATGTTCTCTTGGCTCTGCTCCGCTCACTCAGCATTATGTCGTGTAGTTTTTTTCCAGGTTGTTACGAAGTCCGTATCATCCCCATTTCTTATGGCACAATAGTATTCCATTACCTTCATATACCACAGCTTGTTCAGCCATTCCCCAATTGATGGGCATCCCTTTGATTTCCAATTCTTGGTGCATGTAATTATTATTATTATTATTATTATTATTACATTTAGAAATGTATTTGGAAAGGGTAATCAAAGGTATAGTGTCTTTATTATACCTCCCTGGCATATACATTTTTTCATTTATTTTTTAATTTTTGATTTATGGAATAAAACAAGCATTTCCATAATGTAGCATAGTAGAAAAAGACAATTGTACATGAAACTGCAAATCTACTATACACACCTTGCTATTCCTTTCAAATATGTAACAAAGTTATCAGACAAATTTACTTTTATTTTTCCCCTCCCCTGTTCTAAAGATGGCTACCATTAGACACAAATAGGTATATATATGTAAATTTAATCTATGCATACTTCTGTTTATCAATTCTTTCTTGGGATGCAGATAGCATCTTTCTTCATATATCCTTTATAGTTAATTTGGGTATTTATAATAGACAAAATAACTTATTCATTCAAAGCCATCCTTAAAACAATATTGCTGTTACTGTATGCATTGTTCTCCTGGTTCTGCTCATTTTGCTTTTCATTATTTTGCCCAAGTCTTTCCATGTTTTTCTAAAACCATTGAGATCACCATTTCTTATACCACAGTAATATTCCATCACAATCATTTACTACAACTTATTCGGCCATTCCCCAATTAATGGGCATTTCTGCAAATTCCAGTTCTTTGCCACCACAGAGAGAGTTTCTATAAACATTTTCAAAATTATAGGTTCTTTTCCTTTTCCCCTAATTATCTTTGGAAATAGACCAACCAGTGGTATTGCTGGGTTAAAGAGTAGTTTAATAACTCTTTGGGCATTATTCCAGATTGTTCTCCACAAACAATGAATTAGTGTTCCAATTTTTTCCACACCCTCTCCAACATTTCTCACTTTCTCCTATCATTTTAGCCAATCTGGCAGGTATAAAATGTTATCTTAAGGTTATTTTAGTCTGCCTTTCTTCATTCAATAATGATTTAGAGCATTTTAAAAAGACTATAAATTGTTTTAATTTCTTCATTGTAAAACTGCTTGTTTGTATCCTTTGATATTTATCAATTGGGACAAAGTTCTAATTACTATTTGTAATTACCATTTTATTTTTATTCAATATTTTCTTTCTCAGCCTCTCATTTTACCCTGTCCCTGTTAACTTAACTTTCCCCTTACCCTCTTATTCCTTATTTTATCCACCCCTCTAAAATTCCCTCCCTTATATTCTCCCCCACCCTCCTAATCTTATTCTATACACCCTTTTAAAAGTCCCTACCCTCCATCCTATCCTGCACTTTTCTCACATCTCTAGAAGTTCAGAAAATCCTTTTTTTTAAATCCCGAGAAATTTCAGAAACATAGTCAAATTCTCTGTTGAATTTAATGTCTAACTGGTAGGGAACTAATTTCTAACACTTTTTGGGCAATGATTCCTTTTCTACTTTGCCATACTGTATTTATTTGTTCTGGTGAATAGTATATACTTTTTTGTGAGCTTCTTAAAAACATTATTGCAAAATATTTTCTACTAGGTTTTATTTGTAGGTGCATCTTGCTCACCTTGAAAGAAAATGACATTTTAGGGTGAACTTCAATTCTATTAAAAGAACTTCACATTGGAGCACCAAATAGAGTGATTGCTGATGGATGGCATATGGGGGAGAGAGAGAGAGAGAGAGAGAGAGAGAGAGAGAGAGAGAGAGAGAGAGAGAGAGAGAGAGAGAGAAGAGGAGAGGAGAGACACACAAAAAGAGAATTTGATGTTTTTTTGTCTTTATCTTCAATCTATAGTGAAGGAGAGGAGAAAGTTTTCCAACAGTGTCCCCAACCAGAATTGTTAAATAATGAACAGTTATATGAAAGAGCTGAAAAAGACATTGGTGGTCATTTAATCCAACCCCCTCCTTTCATAGATAAGCAAACTGAAGTTCTGCAAGGAGGGAGTTACTTGCTTAAGGTCAGAGGATCATAGATATGGAGTTGAAAGGGACTCTCAAAGTCACCAGGTAAAAACTCATTCAACTGATGAGAAAACTGCTATTCTGAGAAGTTAAGAAACTTGTTCAAGGTCCTTTAGGTGGTAAGTAATTCCATTTTCCTTTTTTCAAATTAATTATTTAATTAATTTTTAGTTTTCAATGTTCATTTCCGTAAGTTTTAAATTTAAATTTTCTCACCCTCCCTCCCCAAGACAGCATGCAATCTGCTATGGGCTCTACACATACAATCCTAGTCATGTTGCATAGAAGAATTATAACAAATGGGAGAAACCATGAGAAAGAAAAACAAACAAAACAAAACAAAAAAGAAAATAGTCTGCTTTGCTCTGCATTCTGACTCCATAGTTCTTTCTCTGGATGTGGATGGCATTTTTCATTACGAGTCCTTTGGAATTGTTTTAGGTCCTTGCATTTTTAAGAAGGGCTAAGTCTAACAAAACCAGTCATGTACACTGTGGCTTTTACTGTGTACAATGTTCTCCTGGTTCTGCTCACTTCACTCAGCATCAGTTCATATATGTCTTTCCAGGTTTTTCTGAAGTCTTCTTGTTCATCACGTCTTATAGCACAATAGTATTCCATTACATTCATATACCACAACTTGTTCAGCCATTCCACAATTTATGGGTATCCCCTCAATTTCCAGTTCTTGGCCACCACAAAAGGAGCTGCTATAAATATTTTGGTACATGTGGGTCCTTTTCTCATCTTTGTGATTTCTTTGGGATACGGCCCTAGAAATGGTATTGATGGGTTGAAGGGTATGTATATTTTTATAGCCCTTTGGGCATAGTTCCAAATTGCTCTCCAGAATGGTTGGATCAGCTCACAGTTCCACCAACAATGAATTAGTGTTCCAACTTTCCCACATCTTCTCCAACATTTATTATTTTCCTGTTTTGTCATGTTAGCCAATCTGATAGGTGTGATGTGGTACCTCAGAGTTGTTTTGATTTGTATCCCTCTAATCAATAGTGATTCAGAACATCAAATCCTCTTTTTCCAAGTCTGGTTCTTTTCCCACTATACTATGCTGTACAATTAGCTAAGTGGTCAAACTAGCACTTGAATTGTGGGGTCTTGGCTCTCAGTATCATTTTTTTATTATATGCCATAATCTATGTCACTGTCCTGCCCTATGAAGGAAAATAGATTTTACTCCCTAAAAATATGGCTGATGAACCTGGATAGCTTCATCAGCTTGTCTTAACTAATTGTGACCAGCTTGATGCTTTGACGGATCCCAGCTCTCATCCATATGGCAACTTTTTCTACCAGCACAGATCACAACTCCTCCATTCCTTCACCCCCTGGGCAATTCTTGATTATTCATTTCCATAAACCCTTCATGGAAAACTTATCAACTGCACTAGAACCCTTTTGCAGGTCCTTTTAACCTCATGATGGTATTTGTATAACACAAAAATGTCCATAATGTTATGGACATTTGCGCTATAGGCATAACCTAAGTACTTTTCCATTTATAAATGTATTTGTTGATGGTATATATACATACATATATATATATATATATATATACATACATATATATATATATATAAAACTTATTATGTGCAAGTATTTGTAGGTAGTGTTGTTTACCATGCATCTTTCCATTGATATTCAACTTGCCTATAATTTTTATATCTTGAAGATCCAAATATTCCAGGACTAATGTTCATACATCAACTCTGGAAAGATATAGATGTTAAAGAAATAGGACCTTCCAGCAGTCTTACAAATATGTGCTGTTGGTTAAATATGAGGCTGGGTCAGAGTTCAAATGGATTACCTCAAATCTACCTCATTCCTCAAAACAAGAAGTTGAAAGTGGTTTTGTCTATAATATGGTCATACAAAGAAAAAAAAAGATTCCACCCAGAGGGATTTAAATGCTCTAGTTTAAGGTCCCAAGTAGGTATTCACTATCTTCCAGAACTTTGCAGACATACTGCAAAATTCACATATTCTCTGCACAGAAATTCTTCCTATAGCCATTTGCAAAAGTGAAGAACACATTTTGCTTTTTTGTGGGCTTAGAAAACCAAAGTTAATTATGCTACTCAATGGACCTTATTTTTGGCAAAATGTGAGTCTTGCTGCCCTTCTCCCTTTCTAGACTTTCTACTTCCGCTCTACTGATCTGCAACTGTGACTGTTAAGTGATATATGCAGTTTTCTATCACACAGTTTGCTTGGTTATTTTTCAGATGATGTAATTGTTCAAAAATCTTCAGTGTTCTTAGTTTTGGGGGACTTGATTCCTATGGGATAATATGAATAGCAATTACTAGAATAGTTGTTATATTTATTAATCAAAAGAGAGTGTTCATTTCTCTTTATTTTCCAAGTTGAGCTCTACTTTGCAGAATTGCAATTTTTCCCTGGCTTATTCCATATTCTTCTCCATCTCCCTATTCAAAGACTCAAAATGAAACTCTCTGGGATATAACCCAACCTGGATGTCTCACAATGGTTAAAAATACAGGACACAACCCACCTGAATTTGTTAGTGAATTTCTCAGTTTGAGCATTTCAAATGCCAACTTAGTAGAAACCTATCCATGTTGGCAGCAGCTTAAACCCTAGTCTTTTTTTTTTTGTTCAGCTCTTCCTGGGTTAAAAATTACTATGGATTAGGGGTGATTAGTTTTTAATCCTGTTCTGAAAGTTTAAGAAAAGGGCTGTTTTTCCTGAGGGGCAGGGGAACAGATGAGATTGAGTGGAGGGAGACAACTTTTTGGTAGGAAAAGCACTTTCTCAGTGTACTGCCATTGGGTAATAGATTGTTAGAGATAGAAGGAATCTTATAGGTCATAATATAGTCTAGTTCTTCCATTTTACAGATGGAGAAATTGAGGCTTAGAAGGGCTACATGTTTTCTGAACATCACAGGAGACAGTAATGACTATAAGATTCATACTTAGGTCACCTAAATCCCTTTGCAATGCTCCTTCCATTTTAAGAGCACTACACTATTCAAACATTTCTTTCTCTTCCCATCAGTCTATCTTCCTCTAAATCATATGTTAGAAATTCCATAAACAGGGGAAGAATTTTATTTTACAGTTAGAAATAAGGACTTAAATACATATTCTTTTGGGGAGGAGACAAAATGATGCATTTCCTTTTACATTAAGACTTAATTTGGATTCCACACTCTCCATGAAGGCTTTCCAGATCTCTTTTTGGCTCCTTCTCAGCTGAAAGTACTCTCTCATTCTCTGATCTTTTTCCATTTTAAAGTTATTTTTACTTATTTCATCAAATATTTCCTAATTACATGTAAATTTTTTAACAATCTTTTTTTTTAAATTTGAGTTTCAAATTCTCTTTCTCCTTACAACATCTCCCCTCTCCTTAAGAAGTTAAGCAATTTGATTTTAACTATGCCTGTGAGATCATGCAAAACATATTTCCATATTAGCTATGTTGCAAAAGAAAACACAAACAAAATAAAACAAAGGCAAAGAATTTTTTTAAAGTATGCTTCAATATGCATTTAGAGTTTATCAGTTCTGTCTCTGAAAGTGGAAATAAGTTTTCATCATGGGTTCTTTGGATTGGATTACTGTCTTGATCTGAGTAGTTAAGTCTTTCATAACTGATCATCCTTAAAATATTGATGTTACTGTTCTCCTGTTAATATTCTCCTGCTTCTGTCCATTCTACTTTGCATGAGTTCATAAAAATCATCCCAGGTTTTCCTGAAACCATCCTGCTCATCATTTTTTATAGCACAATAGTATTTTACTACAATCATATACCATAACTTGTTCAGCCATTCCCCAGTTTATGGGCATCCTCTCAATTTTCAATTCTTTGCCACCACAAAAGAGGTGATACATACATACATACATACATACATACATACATACATATATATGTATGTCTATATTGTCCAAATAGGACCTTTTTCCTTTTGCTTTGATCTCTTTGGGATACATAGTGGTGGTGTTGCTGGGTCAAAGGACATGTGCAGTTTTATGACCCTAGGTTCATAGTTCTAAATTATTCTCTAGAATTATTTGAATTATTTTGCAAATCCACCAACAGTGCATTAGTGTCCCAGTTTTTCCACATCTCCTCCACAATTTGTCATTTCCCTTTTCTGTCATTTGAACCAATCTGATATATGTCTGGTGGTATCTCAGAGTTGTTTTAATTTGCATTTCTCTAATCAGTAGTAATTTAGAACACTTTTAATGTGACTATTGATAGGTTTAAATTCTTCTTCTGAAACTACCTATTCATATCCTTTGACCATTTAGCAACTGTGGAATGGTTCTTATTTTTATACATTTGGCTCAGTTGCCTATATATTTGAGAAATGAGGCCTTTATTAGGGGAACTTGTTGAAAATCCACCCCCCCCCCCCCGTTTCCTGTTTTCCTTCTGCTTTTGATTGCGTTAATTTTATTTGGGCAAAAGTTTTTAATTTCATATAATCAAAATTATTTATTTTACTTCCTATAATCTCTTCTATCTCTAGTTGGTTATAAACTCTTTCATTTCCATATATCTTATACATTTTTCCATGCTTCCTAACTTACTTATGATATCACCCTTTTTGTTTAAATCACTTACCCATTTTGACCTCATCTTGGTAGACTGTGTGAGATATTGTTCTATGCCTAGTTTCTGTTGAACTGCTTTCTAGTTTCCCAGTAATTTTTGTCAAATGTCAAGTTCTTACCCCTAAAGCTCAGATCTTTGGGTTTATCAAATGCTAGATTACTATGGCCACTTACTACCATATATTGTGTATCTAATCTATTCCGCTTATCCACTATTTCATTTTTTAACCAGAGAAGAAAAGGACAAACTACTCCAGCATCCTTGTCAAGAAAATCCTAAATAGGGTCACAAAGAGTTGGACTTGACTGAAAAATGACTGAACCACAGCAACAACCACCAGATTGTTTTGATGATTGCTGCTTTGTAACACAGCTTGAAATTTGGAACTGCTAGGCTGTCTTTAATATTTTTTCCTTTCTCTGAATTTTTCCAAATAAATTTGTCTGACTCTTTCCTTTGCCCCACATCTTGACCTTGGATTATATTTATGTTCATGTCTATCCTCCCAGTTAATTTCAAGCTTTCTGGGGGTCAGGGATCATGTAGTTGTTTTTTTTAGTACTTGTATCCCTTGGTATAGTATTTTCCATTTAGTAGCTGCTTAATAAATATTTGTTGAAATGAACTGAATTGAATTATCAATTATTATTAATTTACTCCTTAATGTGAAGGAGTTTCTCATCCTTCCCTGCCTGGAGTAGGCAGTTGACCAAGGGGAGCCAGGGAAGTCCCAGGAATAGTATCTGACTATAGGAGAAAGAATCCTGGATTCGGAGTTAAAACAATTGAATTCCAATCCTGTCTTCACTACGTATCAGCTGTGTGAAATTTGCCTACTTTTTTATTCTTTCTCTGCCTCCATTTTCTCATCTGTAAAATGATGGTCTCTAAAGTTCTATTCTTTGAATTCCATAAAACCTCTCAGAGGGGGACTGAGGGAACATATCTAGAGAAAATGGTTGGGGCAGTTGAAGTGTGCTTACAGCACAGTTTTATTCAGGGCTAGTTACAGGTAGGGAATAGATGCCTAAGTAGTAGAAATTCAATATAAATGATAGCAGTGGTGGTGGTGGCTCGGTGATGTGTGTGTGTGTGTGTGTGTGTGTGTGAAAGAAGAACCTAGCTGAACTATTAGAAAGGGAATACTACCTTCTGCTTTTACTCAATGAAGCTTAGGGGAAAAAAATCTCCTACAAATAAAACCAAGAACCTTTATTTTGCTAAGAAAGCTAAACTAATTCCCTGCTTGCTCCCTCTTCCCTTGGGAGGGGTGCCAGAGTAATGTTTCCTCGAAATGACGAAATCTAAGGGCTTCTTTCTTAGGGATAACTGGCTGTCCGGAGTCAGTGGCCCTGGCCCTGCAGAGACCCTTTTGGGTTTGCACAGCCTTGGCTTGCCTGGCCGGAGAGATTCCTGGGGACAGACCCTTGCACCAGACGCTGTTTCAGCTCTAGGCGTTCCCCTCCTGGTCCGCTGGGCAGCGTGGTGCAACTGTAGCCGAGGAGTATTCATCTTTATAGAAGGGGCTGTCAGGGATGTACTTCTAGGGCTATCCCCAATTCTTGCGCACACTGGAGTCGCCTTTGCGGGAGGGGCGAGGGGAGCAGTAGTCACTTTGCCAGTTGCAGAAAATCAAGAGGAAGGGTCAAGGGCTTTGTGAGGCTGGGAGCTGGTTTTTTTGAGGAAAGAATAGGATTATAGGCAGCTGTAAACATAGGAATGCTCCTGCACACACAGACACAGACTCACACACACACAGCCCAAGAGCAAGGTAGGCTCCTCAGAGATGGAGAGAGGGTTCCTTAAGTTCACAAAAATAGGCAGGTCATATTTTATGTTGGCACTTTAGGTTCACCTTAATTACAGGTCGTGAGGGTTCTCCAGGCTTCTTCAGTCTTTCTAAAGCTGACATCTGATTATCAGTAAGTGAACTCAAACCCATGCCCTTCCTATAAATAACGTGTGTGTGCATGTTTCTGCAACTCTTTTCCTTGCACCAGGTGGGGCGAAAGTTGTGCCAAGGCATTAAAGGAGAAAGAGAGGAACACACACACACACACACACACACACACACACACACACCCTGCATCCCAGGAGCAGGTCCTACAGTAATCCACTCTCTGGCTCCGTCTGCTCAGGGAGCCGATAGTTGGGCTGTGTTGGTATGACATAAGGCTTTGGGGAATTTGTGGCGAAGAGAAACTAGGAATTGCGAACGCCCTGGCCATGATATCAGACTCAGGATCTGGGTAGGCTAGGGGGCAGTTCCCACCTCCGTAGTCCGTATCTCGCTGCAGCCAGACTTCAACAAGGCCATCCAGGAGCATCTGATGGAAGAAATGATGGGAGAATCAGATGTTTTTATTTCTTCCTGATTTTTCTTACTCACGTCTTCCCTCATCATCAATAACACACCTTGGGGTGTTTGGGTTTGGGGTGAGAATATTTTTCGGGGGAGACATTTTGGATGCCGAGGGAAAAGGGTGGGTGCGGGGGAACCAGGAAGGGTTGAATATTTGGGGGAGGAGGGTGGGGTAGGGGTTCTGCATGAGCTCCTTAAAGGACAAAGGTAACAGAGGGAGCGAGAGAGCTAAAGGGAAGACTTTGACTTTAAACCACAGAATTGGTGGAAGTGTGTGCTACGTTGCTGCTGCTGCTGCTGCTGCTGCTACTGCCACCACTGTTCCGGTTCCCGCTCCCGCACCCGCTCCTGCTCTTGCTTTTGGTTGGTTTCAGAGCTCCCGGGTCCGGGAAGGTAGTGAGCCAACGCTGGGGAGCGCCTGCCGGCTGCAGCCGAGGTCGCTCAGGATGGGCTCCGGGAGCAGGGCTCTGTCCATGGTCCCAGCGGTTCTCCTAGCCCTGACTCTGCCCGGGCTGCCTGTGTGGGCGCAGAACGACACTGAGCCCATAGTCCTGGAGGGCAAGTGTTTGGTGGTATGCGACTCTAATCCGGCTACAGACGCCAAGGGCTCTTCCTCTTCTCCCCTGGGGATCTCAGTCCGGGCAGCCAACTCCAAGGTTGCCTTTTCTGCCGTGAGGAGCACCAACCACGAGCCATCGGAGATGAGCAACAAGACACGCATTATTTACTTCGATCAGGTCAGAGCTGGGTCCAGGGTGGGGGATCTTCAGGCATCTTGACACTACCACAGCTGCCTAGATCTGAGCCTAGTTGTGCCAAACCTACTAGAAAGGGGCAAGAGGGAAAAATGTTTTAGGCTCAGAGGAGAGGGCTCCCGACCCTGCTCGTTGGGATGGTGTCTTGTGTCAAGAGCTTCCAGGAAAGCTCTACGTGTTCCCTCCTGGTCTTTCCCAGAAGGCAGGTTTAGCCAGAGGTATAGAGAAGGGCAAAGAGAAGAGATTTCAGGACGAGTTTGGTGGCAACAGGTCATAGAAGCTGAGGGGGCTTTCAGTCCAGGGGGATTTCCTCTTGTTTCCCGGAGACCCACATTTCTCCCACTCCCCCACTTCTCTGGTTTATAAGTGTCATCATTTCTCTGTTCTTGCACCTTCGATAAGACTTGATAAATATTTGATTGACCTGCTTCCCCAAGAAGTTGCACTCTAGGCTCCCTTTGCCTGGCAGGGTCTCCTAGAGATTTCCAGACTCGCTCCCTCCCACTTCCTTTCCTTTACCACAAACAATACCCGTGTTCTAAGTTCTTTTGCTGCTGCAGCCCAAGTAGAACTTGGTCCCTTTTCTAGCACTTTGCGAAAAGTTGCAGAACAGAAGAAGGAAAGGATGCCAGCAGGTTTACTAAGGTCCCCTGGGAAACACGGAGGGAAGAAGATCCTTCCATCCTCTACCTAGTAAAGCAAAACCATCACTGAGCCTCCAGCCTTGCAAATTGTGGGAAAGAGAGGGGCTTTCTGGGACTAAAGCGACCAGCCGCTGCTATTTAGCCTGGTCGACTGTCCCTATGGGTTTGTGATCCGAGGGAACTCCCAGAGACTTCAGCTCTGCTTCAGCAGTAGCTGGTAGGAGAAAAAAAAAAAAGGAGGAAAGACTTTGGCTGCCAACCCAAATAGCACCGAACACATTAATATTCTACAACCTGACCAATTGGTCAGTCACCCTTATGTGGAAAGCCATATATATATGTGTAAGTATGTATGCCTGTATGCACATATGTATATATGCACAAATGTATACACATATGTATATATGCCTGTATATCCAGGCAGGATTCCAGGTGAAATGATATTTAGAAAGGCAAAAGGAAAGAAATGAGGTTGCATTTGTATGAATTATTTAATTCCTTGTAAGAAACACACTTGACATCTGACAGCAAGTATAGAATCTCTCCACCCCCCCCCCCAATACCATGGGGGTGGGAAGAAGGAAGTTAAAAACGAACAAATGTAGTTTTTATATTTCAAGTGACCTTTTGGACTTCTGTGCAATGTTTTTTTTCCAGTCCCATGGCAATAAAGAATAAAAAAAACACGATTTCAGAATGAATTAATTAATGCTAGAATGCTGTGGCCATTTAATACATCTTCAATACCTCCTGTTCCTTTCCAGTGACCTTTCTGTCAATTAGAACAGGAAAGGTTTTCTCTTCTGTGCAGAGAGTGATAGATCTTGGCGACAACAAGCTACATTCAGTTATAAATATAGTTAAGATAAATGCTCTAATTATAATGTAGAGTCAACATCAGCCATTCTGTGTAGTCAACACTAATCAGCAATTTCCATTATCGTTAATGAGTTGTACGACTTGCACTAAAATCACAAAGATGCAACTAAGCACTTCAAATTATTTTAAATGTGCTCCAAAAAAAAAACCCCAAACCTAACTCCAAACAGCCCTCTGTTTAGTATGATTAACACAGCCAGTGATTTTATCTCTAAAGTCCACTGATCATGAAGTGAGAGGGAAAGTATTCTGAGTGTTTATCTGAGAGATAGTGGAATCTTAGGCTAAATTAAAAACAACATATTGGGATCAGCTGTGCAAAATTTGTTCAGCTGGGCACCATCACTGTATTATTGGTGTGTGAATGATCTATACCAGTACATTATTCAGACAATTTGAAGGAGGTTATGCTGGATATATATAGATATACTAGAAAAGAGAATATTTCAAAGTATGTGTTAGAAGAGATAGTAGGAATATGAATTTGATGTGTGAGAAAAATGTTTTTTATAGGAACAGATTATTTTCTTGAATTTATATCTTAGAGAAGAATGAAGAAATCCTGGCTATTCATCATACACACACACACACACACACACACACACCACATACACCCCCCACAAGCTCAAATACAAACACTCTACCCTTAGAATCTAGCTAAGTTATGTATGTGTATTATAGATTTAGATTAATGATATACTTATTGAAGTCTAGTGTTATTGATTTTACTTCTATAGTCAATAAAATACTACTTTAATTTATGGAATGAAGTTTTTACCTTGTTTCCTCTTTGGGCAATATGTTCCTTATGAAATGACCTTTGAACTTTGAATAAGAATGAGATATCTACATCAGTGATGCAAAACTGTGGGCACTACCTATTTCTTATGTTATCTTCTGCCTATCATTCCTTGGCATCTTCTGAAGTATAAGCCTCTGCTAAAACATCAGGCCTGTATACCGTAGAAATGACAAATGGACAAGGAAGCTAGACAGAGGGCAGGTAGATCCTTTCAGGCAATCGTCATTCTGACTATTCCATGTGCCAGCTGTCCAGTGTCATGAATTATGTCACCAAAAGGAGGGATGCCCACATCTCTAAAATGTTTTCAGGAAGGATTGCAGAGATTCCATGGATGCTGATTGGTTGACTTGGCAACGTCACTTCTGGACATATCAATGACTTTTAGGGGGTAGTAATGTAAATGCGTGGCAATTGCCTTATATTTGACTTACAAGATAAAACTAATATTAAGTAGGCCCTCACATGCTCCCTGGGTATTTCTAAGCCAACTGAGCATTGTTGGAACTTGAGCTGCTTCTGTACTGCAGTTATTTTTTATGCTATTTTTAAAGCAGAATAACATTTCTACAAAGGTGTACATTTTCCAAGTCACTTAAATGACAATAAATTTCACAAATGCAACTGGGTATTTTAAAGGCCACAATCACTAGTCAATGACCCTCTACACCTCATTCCCCACCATCAGGTTTTTTTGTATGTGTGTGATGAAAGAGAGAACATTTATATTAATTACTATCGTGTATTTTTGTTTGTAGATCCTAGTAAATGTGGGCAATTTTTTCACATTGGAGTCTGTCTTTGTAGCACCAAGGAAAGGAATTTACAGTTTCAGTTTTCATGTAATCAAAGTCTATCAGAGCCAAACAATCCAGGTATGTTTTTTTTTTAAATAAAAAACTCTTCCTTCAAACAACCACCCAAACAGTTGGACTTATTTTTAGATGGTCTTGGTTCTCAATTGTGATGGAAATATGGGAACAAAAAAATGGACTCTTTTGCTTTTTCAAACAAAATGGTCAACTCTGTAGTTATTTAGAAATAATATCTAGACTCTGAACTCATTCCTTATATCATTGAATGAGAAAATTTGACAATGGATATAGTGATAAAAAGTTATTCAAATCATAACTCTTAAGAAAGGTGGTTAAGCCACATTTAATGGAGTGAATCCCAGTAGAAAATCCTTTACATGCTAAATGGATGTCATTTTAGTTCATTTTAAAAATCTGTTCATTTTAAAATTAGCTCATTTAAAAAATCATTGAACTTGAAATGGTACAATCTTAAGATGAACAGATTCATTCAAACTCAAAATAAGCAAATATTATAATAATAATGGTAATAAAAATAATTGCTAATATTATGTGGAACCATAAGATTTGCAAAATGCTTTGCATACATTATCCCATTTGAACCATATTTCCATTAATTGCCGGTAATTAAACATTTGGAATAAATATGTGAAGAATGAAACAAACTTGCAGGGTATGTTCAAGAAATTTAATTATCTCCATCATCACAGTTGATCTTTAGTCATTTTGATACTAGTGAATCTTAGGAAGTACAGAGTCAGGTCATTCTTATTTCCCTGCAGCAATACTATTTTTATTTTAATAAGAGAAAAAAAACCATAATTGTCTTTAAAGTCAAGAGCCATCAAATCTCAGCCATGCTTGTATATGCAAATTCCTGAATCACAAAATTCACATTTTTTGAGTAAAGATACTTATGTATCTTCATGATAAACCACGACTAAATTTCCTGTATTTATATTATATAATGTATCCATGAAGATGAAAGAGCAACTTGCAGTTCTAAGCTAAACCTTCTGTCAATGCTCTAAATTTTCTTTCTTTAGTGTACTCTTACTTTTGGGACAATGAGTGTTGGATAAAGGTACAGCCTTTCCGAGCTGAAAGAACCCAAACTCCCTACGTTTCACAATTTTAGGTTTGATTCAGATATGAGGGCTTGATGCAGTGTTGAAATATAGTAGGAGGAGAAGGTAGATGCAAAATTTGGAGTTAGTCATTTGTTATATGCCAGCAATTGCAGTGGTTCATATAATCACCAATTACTATCAATTATTATAAATATTTTTAAATTGGTACAAATCTAACAGGGAGTAGGATGGAAGTGGGAGGAATTGTACTTTGTACACCCTCACAAACAGTTTCTTCAAAGCTAAGCATATCACTGCTGCACCTTAACCTGTGAATGTTTTGACAGATTCTTCCAGCAGTTGGATTAATCAGGTCACTAGGGTGGTCCTTCCTCAGTGACATACTAGAAAGACATTTGTTTCCTTTGTTGCTAAAAAATTGGGGTTGAGCAGAAGTGGTAAATCTCTAATAAAAGTACTGTAATGAGGCCCTGCTTCATGTACCTAGCTTAGATAGATGCTATTTGTCTTCTGGTTTTTAAGAAAATTCCTTGCAGAGGAATAAAACACGAATTTGGCAAACAACCTTAGTCCAGTAAATAAAGTTCCTTAATTTGAAAGGAGTGGTGTGTTTTTCAGACATTAGATCTTTTACCCAATCCTTCATCCCCTTCATGTAATTTATAATCCCCAGTAGATATTTTTCCTTTAACTAGAGCTTTTCAGTGATTTTCTTCTTGTAGGTTAATTTGATGCTAAATGGAAAACCAGTCATTTCTGCATTCGCTGGAGACAAAGATGTTACACGTGAAGCTGCTACTAATGGAGTCCTACTTTACCTAGATAAAGAAGATAAGGTTTACCTGAAACTGGAGAAAGGTAATCTTGTTGGAGGATGGCAGTATTCTACGTTTTCTGGCTTTCTGGTATTCCCCCTATAAAGTCTGATTTCTCTGTGACATCCATCCAGGTGTGGAGCAGCCAATTCCCTCTGTTATTTGAAGATCATTTTATCGTCATTGGATTGATGTTTCTTATTGATTTATCATGAGTGAATATGGATTCTCTTTAAGGCTCCTGGGCCTCTCTGAACCAGTATGAAGTTTCACAGAATTTTTGTGTGTTTAAGTATATTTGGACTGAGATGTTAAGCAGACAATCCATATCTAATGCTTAATGTTAACAGTCAGAAGCTGCTTGCAAGATTTATTCAGAATTTCATTGCCTGGACTTACCAGAGTCATTGGAGGTGTGGAATTTCATGGTTTTAAAAGGACTGGCAACCAGGTCTATAAATTAGGACAGTTTGCATTCCGACTTCAATCAAGAATTCGTGTCTTGCTGCCAAAGAACTGTTTATTGAGCTATGGGTTCTCTTCGTTTTTCTTTTGTTTTTTGAACTTTGTTTTGTTCTCCTGAGATAACTGGCAATTGTTATTCAATGACTAGTTTTGTGTCTTCTCTACATGTAGAGTATTGGATGGCTGACCCATAGATGTACCCTGAATCAGTGATCATAAACATGATAGCCCTAAGGGGGGAAAGGGGATTGCATCATAGTTGTATTTTAATTGTATACATGAAAGATTCATATTTTCCAAGTTATATTTTCTAATAGCAAGAATAGATCATAAGTCTGACAAAGGAAGAAAAAAAGTCGCTTACCCATGTTCTGAGTGATCAATCCACAAACCTTGGCAAAATTATGCTCCTCTGCAGGAAATTGTATACTTTATTGTTCAACTTTAATTAACGTGATTGATAATAACCACTTTATTAAAAACCTAAGGGATTTTTTCCTTGGACACAACCACTTTATTAGCAGGAGATGAGATTCCCTTGTTTTTAATTATGTCTATTTTTCAAACCTTCAGTTGTGTTCTAGGTATCATCTGGTTTTGCCTTAACTCCTCAAATTGTATATACTTGTAGATCATCCGTTTAGCTAATATTAAATCTAAATATCCCATATTTAAACTTGGTGCAATATCTCCTTGTCTTTTGTACAGGTCATATGAGTTCATTCATTTATTTATTATGTCACTGTTCACAGAATAAAGGTCAATGTATGTTAGTTGGATGTTTTTGACCCTTGGGTTTTGGAGATTCGTATCGTATTTCTTTCTGGGTGTGGCTACTGTTTAAATGAGACCTTTTGAATTTTGGGATAATGTCCTACGGATTATTTATTTCATTTAATCTTGCCAAGTCCTGGAGTGGTGCAGCTTATAGAAAGATAATCAATGAACTTAGAAAATAATTCTTCAGAAAGACATATCAAGTGGAGAATGAAAAGAAAATCCCCAGACTGTCATGCTAATGATGAGTATATGACTGAGTGATGCTGAGCAAAACTCTAGACATTTCTGAACATTAAGCAACTGAATAACATAGAAATGCATTCAAGCCTTATCTCAACGGAGATGCTAACATGGTCCAGTGTTGTTACTATTGTAGTTGTTAGAATGAGACTGTTATCTTTATAAAAGAAATCATATGTAGTAAGAATAGCATTGAATTGGACATCAGGAAGTCTGGGTTGTTATGTCAGCTTTACAATTAATTGGTTGCGTGACTTTGGACAAATCGCTTGACCTTTTGGGGCCCATGCTCACTCATCTATAAAATGAGGGGCTTGGACTAGATGATCTTGAGTGTCCCTATAAGTTCTATGGTCCTCTGACTTTATATTATTGAAACCTCTAGAGACTCAGACTGTACTCACTGGCTTGCAACCAAATAGAATCTTATAGGAGAACAAATTCCAGCTTTGAGGACCCATCTTGCATATCCTTTGTGTAAGGTACTATATAAATTGAACTACATTTACTTAGGATCATAGTTTTCTTAAGGCTTTCTGTATTTGAAATCTGCAACTTTATTTTTTAATCTTATTTGATAGAACATACTGTTGATTACTTTTGGCAAAATAGCTCTGATTAACAATTTAGATTTACATAACACTCGAGGAAAAACACAATGTCTTTTCCTCACAAAAATGTAGGTAACATAAGTATTGTTATTCCTACTTTGCAAATGAGAAAACTAAGGCTCAGAAAAGTTATGCAACTTTGCCCATGGTCACATAGGTACAAAGTGTCAGAACTAGGACCTGACTCTTTTCATGATACCATATTATTTTGAGAATCATCAGTAGACATCTCAGCTATGACATATCCATGAGAGTAGTTATTGAAATAAGAATGTATAACGATGAAATCTGTCCTTTGAGACTATGATTCTGAATTGCTTGCTATTTCCCTTTAATTACCCTGCCATGGAAGAAAAGGGAAAAATCATTTCATTTTCCACTCCATTTCTGATGGGTAATGTATTTACATCCAAATGATTGGAGATATATGTATATATATATATATGCATATATATATACACATATGTATATGTATATATATACATATATATATATGTTTAGAATTTTCAAGATAATGTTGAGACTATACTTTGAAGGCCTGACTTTCAATAAGGGAAAATGCTTCTATCAATGGAATAATGGAGTAACATTGGAATTTCAGATTTGCCAAGTAGTGATGTAAGCCTTAGAACATGGTCTTGAATTGGGGCTTCTCAATAGTCTTCCCCAATTAGTGCAGCGGCGAAAATTGCAATGAAGTGATTATAGGAAGAAGGGACATAGAAAATGACGAAGAATGAGTACCCACATTATGGGAAAGGAAGTAAGGGAGAAAAGAAAAATATAGATAGAGTAAAAGAGATAGGCCACAATGGTACAATTGATATATTGGAAAGTAAAATTATCTAGAATGGATATAGTCCCACCTTTGCCTCTTATTTACTGTGTCACCTTGGGCGAATAACATCTCCTCTACGGACTTTAGTTTTCTCATTTGTAAAAATAGGGGGCTTGACTAGTTGATTTTTATGATGCTCTTCAGTTCTAAAACCCTATGACATGGGGAGAAAAGGTATTTATTCAATGTAGTTAAATTATGGGCAGCCTTTGACAAGTGGAGCAAAAGGAAGCAATGTTCTAAGCTTTTAAGTCAACAGCTCAGCACAATATCTTCATTCAGAGGCTTAGAGCATAGTAATTCTTGTCTCCCTTGCCATGAGGGAAGGGAAAATGGTCTTCTGTTGGAGCTTTTTGTACATGTACTTAGTTCCAACTCAGTTGCCAATGAAAGTTTTTATCACCAAGAGTTAGTGGATACCTGGTCATATACTGAGCCAGAGAGGAAAATGAACTATCCTTTTATTTTGCATTTCCAGAACAGGTTTCCCAAGCCTCCGCATGGATATGCACTGACAGAGAAATATCTCCCCTCCCCATTATATAATTTTTTTTGTTGAAAAGTGTTTTTAGAAATCACTGGGTTCATAAGCATTCCAATTGAGTTCCATATTTATCTTGGTCTTGTTTCCATCTTTTAAATATAAACCTGATCCTTCCCTAACTCCTTCTATCCCCTCCTACTGGTCCTTGATTCATTGATTAGCAAACTATCAGCATAGAATCCTATGAAAAATAAATGAAGGGAATCCAAAGGAGAGCCTGAGTGAATTCAGTTTTTCCTTAATTCTGCTTCCTAATTTTCCTTAATTTCAAATAACTTCCTTTATTAGACTCAAGGCACAATGGCAAATGTTTATTTTCTTAGCTGACATAGCATAGCCACTTCCCACATCCTCACTCCCAGCTGTTACAACTTTGCATTACTGAGTTTATCCCTTCAAACCACTACCATTTGGTCAATAACTGCTTCAGTGGTCATAGTAAAGTACTTGAGAACAAATATTATCGAACACAACTTTTTGGAGCCAACTGGAGCCAGGACCTTTGTAAGAAATTCTAGAGGTTCTAAAAATGTGCCCCAACTTTTGAATGGTAGATTATACAATTCTTGGAAAGAGGTTCTGAGAGTATCATAGTATAGTAGAAAGATGGCCAGATTCAGAGTCATAAAATTTTATTGAAATCTTAGCTTTGCTGCTTACCACATGTGTAATCCATATAAGTCTTCTCTTGGCATCAGTTTCCTTATGGTTAAAAGGAAAGGTTTGGATTGATCAATCAACAAACAGATTGAGAACATTTTCTATGGGCTAGGTATTAAGGAACCAAACAAAAATGTGAGAATGCATCTGCCCTAAAACACTGTACAGGTATGGGTGGGGGGGTGGAGTGCAGATTTCACCATGCTTATAGTTAAATAAATATGGCTTAAATGCACAGTAATGGGGGAACCCTAATAACTGAGGAAATCAAATGAAACCTCTTAAAGGAAGTGGTCCTTGAGCTGAGCCTTGAAGAGACTTAGGATTTCCAAGAGGCAGAGGTAAAGGAGAACATTACAGGCATGATGGAGAACCTTGTTCATGGGGAACTGCAAGCAGGCTAGTCTGATAGAAGTATAGAGTGAGTGATGGAGAAAAACGCATAAATGGTTGGGAAAAATAGGCTGGTGCCAGATTGTGGTGAGCTTTAAATGCTGTAAAGTCATTTGCATTTTATTTCAGAAGCAATAGAGAGCTACTGGAAGTTGTTGGGCAGAAGAGTGATATGTGCTATAGGAATATCAATTTGGCAACTATGCAAAGGGTGGAATGGAGAGAGGAAAGGCTGGATGCAGGGATACCAATTGGAAGGCTATTGCAATAATATAGACAAATGGTGATGAGGACTTGAAGGAGGCTGGTGATCATATGACTAGAGAAGATACGGATATTAAAAAATGTTGATGTAGTAGAATCAATAAGATTTGGAGACTCGTATGGTGGGGGGTTAATGGATGAAAGTGAAGAGTGACAGATGACTCCCAAGTAAGAACCTGGGTGATAATGGTGGTCTTTCATCAGATATAGATGTGTTATATGGAGAGGTGGTAGGTATAGGAGGAAAGAAAATTAATTCAACTTTGGACATGATAAGTTTGAGATTCCTATGAGATATCTTGGTGGGAATGTCCGGCAGGCAATTGGAGATGTAGGACCAGAACTCAGGCAAGAGAAGAGGGCTGGCTGACTAGTCTCTGCATAGTGATAATAGTTGAATCCATGGCAACTGATGAGATGATCAAGAAAGTGTAAAGAGAAAAGAGGGTTCTTTTAACTGTAAAAGGGAAGAGAACCATTGGGCAACAGCTTGAAGGATTGGTAGGATCAAGTAGGGTTTTACATAAGGGTGGGTGAAATCTGGGCATACCATTTCTTCATCTACAAGATGAGAGGTTTGACTAGATGATCTCTAAGTTCTGTTGCAAGTGTAAATCTTACAAAACTATAGTACTTTGATTAGCTGCTCCTGAATCAGTCCTGTCCTTGAAAACATTAGGGTGTCATGAACACAATCAGTGTTAGGTAGAGGCTGACCAATGAGACAGATCCCAATTGACACTGGAAAGCACAGAATTTTGGTGACATGTGTGGAGCTTAAGCAGGTTTTAGCCCAGGTTTACACTCAACCTGCGAGTTGCGAAAGTGAAAGCGTGTTATCTCTCAAAATAGTTTTGTTTATTGTAGCTAGTTAAAATCCAACTTCAAAATAGGCTCCTTTTTATTTCTAGCATAGCTCTACCTTTGAAGTATCCTAACACCTAAAAGAGACATTGTCTGCCTATTGAATTCCTGGGAAAATCCATCTCTTATCTATCTAGTCAGAATCAAAGACTGCTAGCTTCAGAACCTGACCCTTGACCCCTTCTACAAGTACCCGCAGTGGCATCTTTCATTTTAGGCACCTGTGCATCCAGCTGAACCTAACCTATAGTATGTTTCCTTTTTGAACCCAGCCAACCATGTCAATGTGGCAGAAGCTTTAGCAGAAGTAGTGTGCTCTGGAGTATGCCCCAAGCTAGTGCCACATGTGAACGAAAGGCACAGCTCAATTTAGGGGATCACACACCTATAGCTGTGCCAGCAGTGAGCCTTGCAGAGAAAGAGAGGAAAAATGCAGGCAACATTTGGACAGGATGAAACTAAAGGTAGGTCACCCATTTACAATACAGAGTATCTGAAAGTAGTAAGCTCTTTAGGTGAAGTGACTTACATTGGCAGCATGAGATCTGTGATACAGATGTGAATACAGCTTGATTTCCTTTGTAATTTGGGGTGATATTGCTTCAGGCACTCTGATGACTCTCTTACGTTGACACTTGTTAAATCTTCTTCTGAACAATGCCATTGGCCTTCTAAGGACGCTTCATTTGACTGCTAAAAGAACCATCTTTTAAGCTCATCTGTTGGTTATACACAAGGTGCTGCAGAGTTAGAAATATCTGGTAAATCAGTCAGTGGATTTGTAATTTATTTAAGAACAAGAACATTTCTCAACAATGTCTTTTTGTCCAGGTGGTGACATTTTCATTGAGAAAACACATTGTCTTAGGTGTTGAGCTAAGGCAGCTTTTATTTGCTTGAGGGTTAGCAGTGAAAAATAAAACCCAGTAACATGTCCTTCTCATCCTAAAGTTGGAAAGAAAATGCATACAAATGATAATGACAAAAACACCAATGAGTTTTGGAGGACTGAAAGTTACATAAAGCTGGGTTGGGCACTTTCTAGATACTGTGGTGAGCTTGGGTAGGGAAGAACGCTATAGCTTACATTCAGTTTGGGGGTGGGGTCAGAGGGAAACTAGATTCATCTCTCGTCAGGTGTAGGTTCCCTCCCCTTTCTTTTTTTTTTTTTGACCTTTCAGCTTCAATGTCAATGTGGAATCAATACATAGAGGGAAGAATGTTGAGAAATCGATGTATGTCATATGGCTTTTTGCACGTCTTTTTTTAGTGCAGAGAACAGAAGACTGTAGAGTTAAAATGACTTGCTATATTGGCAAGCCCCTGCACAGTTTTATTTAATAGGTCCACAGTGGGAAGATAGATGGGATACAAAACTGAGGGATTAGGATGTAGGGAAAATGTTCGTAAAGTGGGTATTGTGAGTCTGGTGAGGGCATTAAGTTGAAAACGATAGAGGGCTATTAGAAAGAGATGGATTTATGGATGTATACAAGGCATATAGTCAAGGACAAGCTGATCTTTCTGTGTAAGCATACCCTAGATTTTGTTAGCACAGGGCAGCGGGAATCTTACACAAGTATCCAGCTATTTAGGGCAATGTAGACAACTCCACTGGAAAATTCAGGTCTGAATGCATACGCTAGAGTCTGGACTACCCTATTGCTATATGGTCGTTCAGTCTTCCCCTTATTTTGTGCTGTAGGGGCACAATCTTAAGATTGCACAGTTATCCTGTTTGAACACCATAGATAGCCAATCTGAATAATTCAGGACCCAGAGTAGAATTTTTGACCTGAATTACCTGGCTTGGCTGTCTGCATGGATCCAACTCACCAGAAAATGGACTAATCTCCCTTTTACTTTGTGCTGCGTGGGGACATTTTCTTCCAAGTTCCTATAGTTCTTTAGAAATGCATAAACAGGCATAAGTGTTTTTTAAAATAACTTTACTTTTACCTTAATATATATGTTTTTTTAAAAAACCTGTGGTATTTAAATACTAAGTTCAGTTGCAGCTGCTTTCTACAGCTCTACAAAATGGAACATCTTTTAACATATTATAAGGCACATTAAATGCAAGAGATACTATGCCAAAATATGTAAAGTTAGCTAATAAAGTTTTATTTGGAGAACACACTGAACAAATAGTGAGGTTAACTTTTTCCTAATTTTGATATGATAAAATCAAGCAGAAATAGCCTTAGTTATACTTTGGGCAAGGCGGCAGTAGCCATTGACAACAACCATAAGGAAAGCATCAGCCATTCTTGAATTTGGAGGCTGCCTGCAGAGAGTATACATATTAAGGTAGGAAGAACCTGAAACTCTTGATGGGTGTCTAGGCAAACCAATTACACTGTGGAGGCTCAGTTATATGCTTCAGAGGGAGAGAGGGTAAGGGAGCCAGGTGAAATGTTAGGCCAGAACTGTGAAGCTCCAGGAAATGTGGTTGTTAGACTAACTTTCACTGTGTGACTGTGTTTGTGTTCTCCTGAGTCGTATGTATTCCTAAGAAAATCTTGCATATTAGTTTGTGCTCTGAGGTTTCAGGCTCCAAGTACACCAAACTACACTACTAGACAGTGATGGTCCCACGTCACAAGGTCAGTGACAGCTGTGTCCTAGATGATACCTTCTGAGGTTTTCCCTATTCTCTGGGGTAGAGAATCACAGACCTTAGCAACTGAAACATGAGGAAGAATAATATTCAATACTAAAATATTATCTGCATCTGACCAGTTACATGAAATGGAGAAACAATGATTCTGGTTCTGGTCAAGTATTGAATTCAGGGCTTTGGCCATGATCTTTTCAGGCAAAGCTGTGTCATTGTACAGGCAAAGATTTGAACAGCCTGTCCTTCATTCATGTGGCTTAATGAACCATGGAAAATGTAGTTGCAGAATTAAAGCCAGGACTACTGCAACTGGACTGGGCTGGTTGGAAAAAGCCTGGCTAGTGGCATGAAATTGCGCCTCCTCCAAGGAAAAGGGCATCCCACATTTTGTGCAAATCAAGTAGATAACTGTGGATCTTAGAATGAAGCTGAGCCCAAGGCCTGACTTCCAGAAGTTGAGAGCTCAGAATCAGTGGGCCACATAGGTACAGCAAGACAAGAAAGGCATTGTAAAGATGAAGGGCATTGTTGGTGTCACTGCTTTGCTAAAAAATGTACAGTGGTTCCCTACTTCTGATTAAGGAAACTCAAACTCTTTAATCTGACATTTAAGGTTCTGTACAATCCTAGTTATCCATTTTTCTTTTTTCTTTATAGAATATACACTTTTTGAGGGCAGAGACTGTTTATTTGCTGTTGTTGAATCTCCAGTGTCTGGTACATAGTAGGCATTTAATAAATAATTGTTGGTCAATTGTTTGATACTATCCTATTTGAGTTCTCTGCGATTAAAACAAACTGTTCTGATTTCTACTTCCATTACATGTTCCATGCTCTTATGTCTTCATATTTTTGTTCAAGTTGTTCTCTCTGTCTAGAACAGGGCTGTCCAAAATGTGGCCTGCCTACAAGCATAGAAATTTACATAAATGCTTTAGTAAATGAAGCCGGGCTACCACAGAGCTCTCACTAAAATGACAAATCAAAATATATTGTCTATTGTTTCAATAAAAGCCTAACGTTGGACAGCCCTGGTCTAGAATATAGTTTCTCATCCTCTTTACATATCTCTCCTATAAGACTCAACCCAAATGCCTCCTCTTTCATGAAGAACCTTCACTGATTAGTAGCAAACAATTCACTCTTGACCCTCACTTGGCCCTTTGTTTTGCCTTTTCCCAAAAGCACTTATCAAGTGTTATTAACACAATGGCTGTCTATGTTTGTGTCTTATCACTCTGCTGGATTTTAAACTCCATGAAGGAAGTGATTGTGTCTTATCTAAACTTTTCTCTTTCTCAATGCCCAGACCAGTGTTCTGTATATGGTAGACATTCATAAAATGCCTGTGGAACTCACACCCATAAAGAAAAATCTAGAATCCATCTAAACCAGTAAAAAAAATAATACATTCCAGTAGCTTTTCTTTTTTTGCTTTTCAGCACAACTATGTGAAAAAGGTTCAGTTTTAAAAGCCCCACCTTATAAGTATAACTTAAGTTATAACTTTAAGTATAACTTAAAAAACAGACATGATGTTATGAATGGAAAATAAAAGAAACATGTACAAATGTTTATTTTTTCTCTAGGGTCAGGAGTCAAAGGGGATGTGTGGGAAGGCAATATAACATGGTGGAGAGAGTACTAGACTTTGGGTCAGGAAGATAGGTTCAAATTCTAAGCCAGATACTAGCTGTGAGACCCTGGACAAGACACTTTACCTCTATGGGCCTCAGTTTCCTCAATTATTTCTCACTATTTTCAAACTATGCTAAATGAGCTCTGGCCATCATCCTCAGCTTCCTCATTCCCATACCACTGGAGCCTTGGTCTTTGCCCCTGAAGAAGTGATATTTCTTCTTGTCTTTCCTGGAACCAGGTCTTCATGCCATTTCCCAATTGTTTCTATCTGATGTCGCCATGTGTCCCACCCTTTTCTCCTCCTAGCTTTCCTTTTAAGTATTGTCTTCCCCCATTAGAAAGTATATTCCTTGAGGACAAGAACTGCACTTGGTCTTTTGCATTTTTATTCCCAGTGCTTAGAACAGTGCCTGACATACAGTAAGCACTTAATAATTGCTTCATCACTATTCTTTTGCTCATCCGTAAATGATGGGGTTGATGTAGATGATCCAGAAGCTGCCTTCTAGATCTAAATCCATTTGCTATGAAATAGAGGCAAGGGCTTTGTCTTAGGTTTGGAAGTATTGTCATTGACCTCTCCTATGTCAACTCTACAACATGAAAAGCTTGCTATATTCATGTTAGATGAAAGTTAAATAGAAGTAAAAGAAGAAGACGGGGTTAAATGTTGCTGACTCCAGGGATTGGACAGTTTATAGTGACTAGTTGCTACCAGCAAAACTGTGACTGAATTTCATGGCTAGATTTAAGCAGACAAGATTATGGAGGAAAGAAAGCTAGTTTTTTGTATCTTTTCATCCTGCATTTTAGGGCCCTTTGCCAGACACTCAGGATTCTCATGCTGTCCCTATGGGATATCACCTGAATTTGGATGGATCTTATGCAGCTGAAGAGCTGATCTCTCCCTCTCCCTCTTATTTTCTGTCTCCCTCCTCCACCTCTCCTCTCTCACTCTCTCTCCCCTTATTAAAACTTATTTAGATATGCATCCTAGACTCTGTTCTCCATCATTGTCATAAGTTTAAATTACTCATCATCACCATCATCATCAATAAATACTTTTTAAATACTTGTTCTATTCAAGGATTGGTGGTCTTTAAGGAAAAACTAGATGACAACTTCTCAGGTTTGCTATAAAAGGGCTTCATCTGAAGGTATACATTGAACTAGGAGGCCTCTTATACCTTATATACCTTATATCCTTATATCTTTTAAAGTATAACTAGTAAGTGTCTCAGGCTGTATCTGCACTCTTGAAGATGAGACTTCCTGATTCTAACCCCAGTACTCTATCCATTGTGCTATCTAGCTCCCCTATCTGGGAGAGATAGCACAGTTTCTTCTTGTAGAGATATTACAGAGGAGTCAGGGCACTACACAGAAAAAAGAATGAATGATATGAATTAGCATGGATGTGAATAGTTAGTAAGAGCATTGGAGCTCAAAAGAGGGAAAGACCACTTGGGACTGTCAGGGGATGCTTCACAGAGAAGGTATGGATTTTGGACTTTAAGGCCATACTTAGAGGAAGGACAGAATATGAGCAAAGATATGGAAGTGAGAAAGTGCAAGGTGTCAAGGAACGATGACAGAGAAGAATAATGAGAAATAAAGTTAGCAACGCAGGTTGACACCAGGCTATGGAGTACCTTAAATAATAGGTTAAGGAATTTGGATTTAATTAGATAAATGAATCTCTACCAATATGGTGGTTAACCAAGTATATTAACTCAAACAACCATGGCTGAGGAGTGGCATAAATAAAATAAATTCCAGGGGCTTTTGGCCCCTGCACAGGCCGGTGCTGGAGATTTTTTGTTGCTGTTGTTGCTGCTGAGGGCTCGGCATCACTTAAAACATGCTATATAGATTGCTGCCTATTTACCGACATAAAAGACTATCTTTGTGCTCAACGTGAGAGACTACAGGCCTTCTGTGTGATTCTCCTCTTCAGTGCCTCTGTGCACAACTGAGTATCTTTATAGAACTGAAGAGCATGTAAAATCCTTTTAGTATGCCACTTATACTACCCTCTTTTGTTGTTCACCAACTACTAGAGGTCCCTTAATGGTCTTAGGATTCACTCAGAAATCTGTAGTAGTAGAAACTGAGTATTCTGAAACATTGGGTATCAGCGTCACATTCCCCCTGTCCACTTTTTAACCCAAGTCTGGCCTTAAAAAGGGAAACTGAGTCTGTATTGTTGTTATATAATGGCATTGCCCTTAGTCCTTGAAGGGTGAGTTATATCCCCAGGATTGCTTTAGGATTTCTGTAGACTTCTCTTTGACTTTGAAGGTGCAAATAAAAACACTAAATTGTTACCTGACCACATAGAACCCTGGTATGATGGGAAGAGCACTTAAGTGGGTATCAGAAGATGTGGACCACTTAGTAAATATGTAAATCACTTCTCCTCCCTGGAAATCAGAGAGGAGATCTCTAAGGCCCCTCGAGCTCTAATATGTTATATTATTAAAATCATATTAATCTTCCTTGTTGGAAAAGAGGTGATGCCATCCTTAAAAGAACTTATAACAACATTATAGTTTATAATTTATAACTGAGATAAGACATAGGTCCTCGCAAAGCTAGCTGATGTATTGTACCATAGAAAGACCCAGCTCCATCAATGTCAAATTCAGTAATATTTATTATCCTTGGATCCTTTTAAGTATAAGCTCCAGACCAGGTCACTGTATCCATGAAGCGGTATGGTATAGTAGAAAGAATTAATCTATTTGACTCACGTAGTCTCAGGTTCAAGTCTCAACTCCAAGATTACTATGTGTAGGGCCATCGCTGAATCATTTCAGTTTGCTGAGTCTCTGTTTCTTCTCCTACAATATGGGAGTAGTAACAGTCACATTCCACCTTACAGGGTTGTGAGGAAAGCACTTTGTTAACCCTAAAGTAGGAGTTATTGATAAGATAGAGAAGAGTTTCCATGAGCGGGACTGAAGGGAAAATAGTATAGCACTGCTGAGACTGATTGTAAGTTAGGTCTATATTTTCCCTCTCAATGTCTGTCTTCCGTAAGTAATCACTGAATGTGAGTGGAATGAGCACTTATCTTAATAAAACATCATCTGATTCTTCAGAATTCTTCAACTAAAAGTCCACCGACTTTGACCCACATAATTTTCATGATGGGTTTTGAAGGGTTCATGCACTGAGTGGTGATTGACTCCAATTATTCTGAGCATTGTGTGTGGTCTAGACTCCAGAGTGACTTTCTGGGTACTGTTAAGATCTTGCCCCTTTCACCTATGTCTCTGTCTCTGTCTCTCTGTCTCTCCCCCTCTCTCTCTTTCTCCCTCTCTTTCTCTCTCTGTCTCTCTGTCTCTCTCTGTCTCTCTCTCTCCCCCTCTCTCTCTTTCTCCCTCTCTCTCTCTCTCTCTGTCTCTCTCTCTCTGTCTCTCTGTCTCTCTCTCTCTGTCTCTCTGTCTCTCTCTCTCTGTCTCTCTCTCTCTCCCCCTCTCTCTCTTTCTCCCTCTCTCTCTCTCTCTCTCTCTCTCTCTCTCTCTGTCTCTCTCTCTCTGTCTCTCTCTCTCTCTCTCTGTCTCTCTCTGTCTCTCTCTGTCTCTCTCTCTGTCTCTGTCTCTCTTTCTGTCTTTAAAAAGAGGGGAGGGTAGAATCTTTGCTGAAATGATTCTCATGTATAAACAGGGAATAAACTGACCTACCTTGGAGACCATTGATGTAATAATCCTTGGGAAATACAGCATAAGTAGCTTCTTAATTTTGTTTTGGAGGAAAGCCCAACCAACCTTCTTCTCCAAGATGTCAGTTTTTCTTGGTTAGTGTGTAGAGTTCTTGAGGTAGGTTTTGTTAACTCTTCCCGATCATTAATATGTTAGAGAGTACAATAATGGGAGGATCACATGAAAATTTCTGACCTCTCCAAATGCCCTGCACTTCAGAAATCTTGCTGAATATGAGCCCACTTCCAATTGCTTTAAAGATAGCCTAGCAAATCACTTTGTACTCCCAAAGATTAACACCAGTAATATACACAGGATTGCTAATGGTGACTATATATACCCAAGTTCTGCCATGCCTTCTCAGGAGGGACTTTGGCATCATTCACTGTGCAACAGGGAAATATTATCTGGACAGTACACAGCAGTAATGCTCAGGGTGACACTGAACTCAGAGGCTCACTAATTTCACTGGCATGACCTAATTCTGCTTCTTGAGCCCTACCCAAGTAAGATAGCTGTTTTGTTTGACTGCCCGGAGAAGGAAGGAGATTGTAGTACTGTACAGTTAATTGAAGCCATGTTGTAATTACAGGCTGTATCACTAGATGGCAGGTGACAATAAATGGAAGGGAAGTTAATCTTCAGAAATTCCAATTACATTAAGGACAATGGAATGCAAGGGTCATACTGCAGCAATGCACTAACCTAATTCAATTCCAATCTGTTCCTGTGTCCTTTTTTTTTTTGGAACAACCACTGGTTTCAACTTCTTCTAACCACATGCTTGTAACTGGTCCTTGGGGGTGAGACTGATCATTTGGTATTAAGTAGCAAGAGGATGTATTATTGTTGTCAAGTTCTTTAAAAAACAATCAAAGAAATGCAAACCAAATGAAATCACTGTTCTCTTTGATGAGTCAGATGCTACTTTATAATCCCAGCTGCAACTGGGTAGTTTGCCAATGATGGGAGTCGATTTTGGACCATTGACCTCAGTGGGAGGTGAATGCAAAGAAGAAAGAGGGATTTTAGCCTGAACTTCTAGTAACAAAAATCATTTCCACCAGGCAGGGTTGTAAAGCAATAGAAAATATGCACTAGAGACCAATTCAGGGCTGGCAGGTTGATGGACTAGATGACCTAACAAGCCTCTAATTTCCTCCTCTAATTTCTATGATTACTGAAATGATGAAGTGCTGCCAGTTCATTAAAATCCCTCCATGAAGGCTGACCTGTAATTCTCTGGAAGCCTGCATCCACAGCAGCTATGTTGTGGGTAAATGACAGTGGCATAAATCACAATACATCTGAATTTTTTCAGAGATGTGTCATGGTTTGATTTGGGCTCATCTTAAATAGCCTGTCCATTTTTATTTGTTTTGTTCATACCTTTGTTTTATTACACCACAATCACTTCCTAGCATCACTCCCTCCCCAAGGAGTTTTCTCTTATAGCAGAGAAAAAAAAGCAAACAAAATCATCTGACACAGTATTGGAGTTTGACGGTGTATGTGACATTCCACACCCATACGCCACCATTTCTTTACTAATAGAGGGAAGTCTTTGTCCTTTGGCATTAATGTTGGCCATTGCACTTAATTTGAGTTCAGTTTATAACCGTTTGATTTTACCAACTTTGCTGCTTTTTAGTTTTATCTTTTGGTTTTTCTAGCCCCCAACTTGAGCTACCTGAACAGTGAGTCTTTCACTAAAGAATGAAATTCTTATGTGACCCTCATGCCAATCTTGCACTTGATATCATGTGTTATCTTCTGTATGACATTTGCCAAAGGTAACTTTGTGATATCTTAGTTGATTAGATGAGTCCAGAAGCATGACATTCTCCTGAATTCATCAATTCAGACAATCCACAATCAATCCACATATTTATTTTGTGTCTGTCCTGTGTTCAGTACTATGTTAGGAGCTAGGGGGTGGGGGCAAAAAGAAAAGGCATGGTTTCCATTTGGAAGGCATTTATAATTTTGATGAGGGAGAGAAGACCAACACACAACACCACTGAAGCGAAACAGCATCTAATCAATTGTGCATTACTAAAAATGGAACCCTATGAGTTCTGTTCTTCAAGATGACAATGTGAAACCTGCTGGGAGCTTGTTTATTTTAACAGCTTTACAGTAGGACAATATATTGAGTGAGAGATGATATTACAAATGGTGATTATTAGCAAATTACAAGTCTTAAATTTTTCCATAATTCATTTCTGATAAAGCAATTTTAATCCAGATCACTAGGTTACTCAGTGAATGCTGATCAGAGCCAGGGGGAGCTGGAGGAGCAGGCAGAGTCCCTTCTGAATTGTCTGGGATGCCTCTTTATATTTTTATTTGGGATGACTAGCTTTTGAATTGGTAGTCTGCAGAAAATAATAAAAGCTTCACAGGAAGATAACTCCAAGATCATCTATCTTGGTTGTCTGGGATTCAAGACAGCTTAAGTAAGATTGTATAGGCTTGGTGTGGCATAAACATTGATTCATTTTGTGTGATTCAACTGTCACATAGTTTTTATTCAAGAGCTACTTGTTGGCATGAGTATAAAGAATGTGTTTCTTTTGGACTTTGGAAGGTAGCTGAAACCCCTTCCCTGAATGATGGAATAATCAGAAAGACAGAATTACAAGATTCAAATTTAGGCTGCTTTGGAACCAAACACTGGGTTATGGTGTGTATACAATGCTTATTTGGACACAGTATGGTATGATAGAAAGAATGTTGAATTCGGAGTCCAGAGAGACTCAGGTTTAACTTCTATTTCTCATACTTACTACCTGTGTGACTATGGGGAAATCACCTAACTGTTCTCAGCCTCAATTTCCTCATCTGTAAATGAAGTCAATGATGCCTGTAGCACCCACATCATAGGGTGCTGTGAGCATAAAATGAAATAATGCCTTTAAAATACTTTGGGGCATCTTTAATCGCTATATAAGTTTCAGCTTTTATTATTCCAGTCCCATAATTGCCTGTCTGGACAAGTCACTTCCCCACTATGGATTTCACTTTTCTCATCTGTAAAATGAGAGATTTGAGCTAGATCATCTCTAAGCTCTCTTCAATCTCTAATATGTTCTCTTTCTTTTTCTTTCCCTCCTCCTCTTCCTCCTTTTCTTCCTCCTCTTCCTCCTCCTCATTCTCCTTCTTCTTTTCTTTCTCTTTCTTCTCCCACTGTTCTTCCTTTTCCTCCTTCCTCTCTTGCTTTTTTCTCTTCCTTCTTTTTTTTCTTCTTCTTCCTCCTCCTCCTCCTCCTTTTGCTCATCCTTTTTCTCCTCCTTGTCCTCCTACTCCTCTTTTTTTCTTCTCCTTACTTAAGATCTCATACATGTTTGTTTGCAAGTATATTTACCATTTTATATCTGACTCTATCTCTCTGTCTGACTCTGTTTTTCATTTTGTTTTTGCTGAATTTGTATACCTCATTCTTCCACAGTGCTGACTCTGAGCTTATGAAGTCTATTCTAGTAAGCACAAGGACTGGATCCTGGCTACTCCTAGCATGTTCAGATGTATGGCTCAGGCAGCAGGCTCTCTGATTTCTAAAGGTGAACCTAGTTCAGTTTAGAAATGTTCACCATCAGTGGGTTGACCATGACAACTCATTTGCATGGAAGTATAAGAAAACAATTTCCAAAGTACCTCTTGGATTCCATACAAATTCAGCAAAATCCCTTATACCTCCTGAAAATTGACCATTAAATCCACTTTGAATAAGCAAATAAAACTGACAGCTATGTTCACTAGAATAGACTAAAGAATAAAGACTCAATCATTTCGGAAAATTTTCTAACATCTAGGCTTGAAACAAAAGCAGATTGCAACTTAATTTGCAGTTTGCCAAGAAATGTAATTATCCAGAACAGACCACTTCCTGTGTTTATGTGCTTAAGGTATGACTCAATGGTATATCACCTAGCATGACATTGCCGTTCATAGATTAAGCAGATCTAAAAAGCAAAGACCTAAATGAGATCAGAAGCACCCCAATTTATGGAAGGAGGAATCAATGGCATTGAATGGCTGTTCTTAGACATGTTTATGAAGAGAGAATTTGGAAAATATGGTGTTCTTGAGCTCATAAATCTAAAATAAAAAGATGACTTCACTAAGTCATTTAGTCTAACTCCCTCTTTCCCAGATAATGACATCAAGGTTCATGGAGTGCATATGATTTGTTTAAAGCTACAGAAGTTGTAAGTGGTACAGCCAGTATTGAAACTTTTATTTCTTTAAAAACTAAAAGCAATATTTGAAAGATGAACCAATAAGATAATAGAATTGAAGAGGTCCCCAGGTACTGAGTAGGCATGCCTAAGGATAGGTGTGAGTGGCTCTGAAAAAAATACCTAAGTAGCAGGAATCTCTGTTGTGTCGGGCAGTTGTGTATTTTACAACTCACAAAGGGTGAAGAGGCCCAGAACTTATGCTTCTGGTGAAGGAGTGAACCCACATGGGTAAAAGGATAGTTTCTCAACCCTATTCATAGCTAATGAGTATCTTTGCTAGAAGGGGGATTGGAAACTGAGTTAAAAATATTTGTAAATTTATGCTAGTACAATGGAGCAGTGGCTTTTTGCCCCTCCTCTTCATAAATACTGAAGTTATACATACTTAATTGGAGTTTTCAGACAAAGAAGATACTGGCTGGTTGCTGAATTTATGGGTCAAAGTCAATAGAAAGAAAACAAAAGCACCTTACCTCCTGTATTGCCAGTAGCAAGTGAAAACAGACCACTCCTTTCTCTTTACATACTCCCTCTTCCCATCCTCTAGGAATGAACATATGTCTTGAGGGGAAGGACTCTATCTTGACTCTACCTACAATTTTCATGATTTGCAAACTCGGAGTGCACATTATATTTGAACCACTGGACAATCCACAGACCTCATCCCAGATGTAGACACCTAGGGCCTGGGTCCTTCCTCTGTTCTATGGACCAGTCTAGGTTGAAGATGCATGAAGATATTGTTCTTTTCCCTCCTAGATTTTCTTTGGGAAATCCAGAGAAGGAATGTGTTTTTTATGATACTTTTTAGGGTCTGAACAAAGCAGTAATTCAGCATCATTTTCAAGCTGTGGTTGATAACATTTATTGCTAATTCTTTAAACCCTCCTTCAAAACAAAACAATTTTGCAACCTGCACAGCACCCCCAGGAATAATCATTCTTTTGCTCAGTTTGGTAATTCAATTGTGAATTGTAAACTTGTTCACTTGTAGCAAAAACAAAAAAAAAGAAAGAAAGAAAAAGAAAAGAAAAAGAAAAAAGCTGTCAATGCCATCTATCTTGCAGGAAGCTTAAAAAAAGTACTTACCAGCACCTAGATTGTAAATCCTACATGCTTTATTAAATAAATGTAATATTTCACTCAGGGAAGGAGGCCTTTGGAATATCTGGGAAATCTTGCAGGCTTTGAAATGGAATAAAGATTAACTTATGTGGATGCTCTCATTGTACATCTCTTTTTCCAATGACACTAAAAATGGTAGAAATAAAAGATTCATTAAAATATTATCAATATCTTTTGTTTTTTAGATTGCCTTCAATGCCAAATATATTCTTCCCCTTTCTCCTACTCAGAGAGCCATTCTTTGTAACACAGAATAAAAAAGTGTTAAAAATTCAGCAAGAGTAACCTGAACTTCAATAGTCTGAGAATATATGCAATATTTTACACCCATACCCCCCACCTCCACCCCCATCCCGTAAAGAAGGAAAGGACCTGAAAAGGACTCAGGTCTCAGGGATTTGGGCTTTTCACGTTGAGGAGAAATGTTCAGAAGGTTTATTGTATGCCAATATATTCTCTCTAACCTTTTTCTCACTAGATTATGTCAGCAAAGCACCAACTGATTAGTTCAACCAAGTTTCGCCCAAGGACTTGGGGATCTGAGTTCAAGTTTGAGCTCTTGTACCTGTGTAACCTTGGAGGCCAGACACCTAACCCATCTAAGCTTCAGTTTTCTTACATATAAAATGAGAAGGTTGGACTCGATGTTCTCCACAATTGGCATTTATCTCTTTTCCCATCATCCCAGCATAGACTCATTCATAGTGTCTTATGGGCCAGCCTAGGTAAATCTGGAGAGTCATCAGTAAATTAATAGCTGTTAGGTGATGATTTCCTTTGGCTACACTGAAACTACCTACATCAGTGTGGAAGAGATTAATATCTATGTTGATGAAAGGATACCAATGAAATCAAGCCTTCTTAAAGTATTAAAACATGTAGTATAATTCATTCATTCCTAAGGTCCAACTTTACATTTTTCTCCTTTCCCTTGTTATTTTACATTTTAGAAGGGAGAAGCAGAGGATACTTTATGGAGCCCATGTTTATAGAAGACAATGAAGCTGTATTTCACATAGAGTGAATATACAAGAGATGGTAGGAGATCAGAACATTCATGGACACAGGCGTGATCATGTTACCACTAAATTCAGAAACCTTCAATGTTACCCTCCGGCCTTTCAGATAAAATACAAAATCTTTAACCTGGAATTTAAGACCTTCTCCAACTTGGTTTCAGTTTATTTCTCATGACTACACTGAATGTCCTCTATGTTCCAGCTAAACTTTGTGCACTTTTCCTCTATCTTCTCCTGACCCATCCTACCTCCAAGCATTCATCCAGGATATCCTCACATATGAAATACATTACTTCCTGAATATTTAAGGTCAAATTCATGAACCCCTCCCTTCATGAAGCTGTCTGTGATGTCCCTAGCTAAAAATGGTCACTCATTTTATGTTTTTTGTAGAGTGCTTTAGATATTTGCTTTAATCTTGTCACAACTTTCTTTTTTCTATTTTATTCTTGTACTTATCATACCGTCCATTAGACTGTAAATTCTTTAAGGAGAGGGGATGCACTTTTTTTAATATTTTTATCCCCAGCACACATTCAAAATACTTGTTAAACACTTGCTGCATACAGAACACCGTGTGTATAATATAAAATATAAGTGAAATACAGCCTCTTTAGTGAATTTGTAGTCAAGGAGGAAAATAAGATGCTAGCACAAATAGTTATAATATATAGTGTTATGTGATAAATGCCTTAGAGTAGAGGTTCTTAACCTGGGAACTGGGAATTTAAAAAAAAAAACCCACTGTATTTTAATATAATTAATTCCTCTTGGATTCCTATGTATTTTATTTTATGCATTTTAAACATCTTATTCTGAAAAGGTGTTCACAGGCTTTACCACACTATCAGAGGGGTTTATAACATACAAAAGGGTAAGAAACCCTCCTGCGTCAGACAGTCATGAAATAAAGCAATATAGCAGGCCTGAGGAGGAAGATTATTTCTGTCTGAAAAGATTTCTTGAAGAAGATGACCTTTAAAGAATGTGTAGGAATTCAAGAATTGAAGGGTATCAGTGATGGGTGGAGAGGGGCATGTAGGAAGATTCAAATCACAGTGAAGGCAGGTAGAAGTGATAAAACATAATGCTCTGCACAAGGAACGTATTTACATTTTTGTTGAATAGAAAATGATTCTGATGTTTTCAGATCATGCAAACCGTGGGTAGAGTCAAGATAGAGTCCTTCTCCTCAAGACACATGTTCATTCCTAGGGGATCAGTCAATAATCCACCTATGTTCCTATGTGTCTGGGAGGGAGTGCTGGATGGGAAAACCAGGGACTGGGGACAACTTCACTTCATGTGCTTTTCTGTACAGGAGAGGAACTAATCTGACAGTTTGTGATCACCATGATTAGCCACAGTGGTGGAATGAACTTTATAATGAATGGATACATTATGTGGCCACACACATTTGATGGAGACCTGGCTTCCAGTATCATCCTATGATTGAAGAAAAACATTTATTAAATGCTTCTATATACCAAGCACAGTGCTAAGTGTTAGGGATTTAAAAGCAAGCAAAAAGAAAGATAGCACCTACCCTCAAGGAGCTTTTGTTCCAATGGAGGAGGACCATAAAAGTGAGCTGAAAAGTGTGCTGGGGAAGAGAGGAGAGAAGGTACACGTGTATAGGGGCATTGTGTTGCAGTCCAGAAAGTCAGAAGCACATGTGGGAGGTGAATGAAGTTTGGCTAGCCTGGGCTTCTCCTCCAAATGGAGACACTGAAAGGAGCTTAGCAATTCGAGAAGGTGGCCAGCCTGGTAGAGGGATATGCCAAGCAAGCTAAGAGAGCTGTAGGGACTGTTCCAGGGTAAGGAGGCCCCAGGTGCTGAGGAAGTTCCAAAGTAGAACCATTCTGGTGGGAATGTATTGTTCCTTTCTGTTTTGCCTATGATTTTAGCAGATGATACTGTGTGATCAAAGAACCATCAAATTACAGATTTAAGGACCAACAATGAAGTATGCTACCCATTTCCTGACAGAGAGATGAGAGAATTAAGATGCAGGATGAGACTTTTTTGAACATGGGCAATGAAGGAATTTGTCTTGCTTGACTTCATATTTTTTTTAAGGAATTGGTTTTTCTTCTTTTTTAATGAGGTAGGGGTGAGAAAAATTTCTGTTAATTAAAAAATAAAATTTAACTTAAAAATAATTAGAACTCGAAAGGACCTTGGAAGCCATCTGATCTAACTCACTCATTGCACAGGTGAGGAAACTGAGTCTTAGAGCGGTAAACGTGTCTCACTTCATGTCTATTTGGGTTACATTGTCTTTCTCTAATGCTACCACATGGAATGGAGGTGAACTTGGGTTCTTGAAGGCTCTATTAGCAGATTACAAGTGACAATAGTCACAATTACCTTGAAATGTTTAAAGTGTATGCTGGATATAGACTGTATATCTGTTTCCCAAAGACTAGCTTAGCTAAGCTTAGAAGGTTGGTACCATGTTAGTTGAAGGTGATGTATGTTTTTTTGGCCCAAGTAATTCTTAAAAGACTCTCTACTGGCATATTAGAGGGGGTCATGATCCACATGGGGAAGGAATTGGGGTAAGATAGGAAGGAGGAAGTAGTATTTACATGGGGAAAAATCACTGATTCTTGAATTATTGAAGCATTTTTGTAGTCAGTTCCATTATTTCCAGGCCCGGGGACTGGGGAAAGGAACAATGCTTATTGGTTTGCTGGTTTGGACCTAGAGGGGCATTTTATTTCAGCTCAGCTTTAAAGAAAGCTGATAATCACTGGGTGATTTTCAAGAGTATCTTCTATTAGTGCCTTTTCAATAGCCACATTTGACTTAGGTCTTAGAGAAATACCCTGACATTAGCATATCTAAAAAAAATCCCTTTGGAACAGGGTTTGGGAAAAGTCATTAATATAACATAGAGAAAAGTAAAAAGCATTATTGAGCATTTTCCATTTTCAAATCCCCATTTCTTCCAGGAGCATTTTGACCTTTCTGTTCTATTTATTCAAAAAAATTAAATTTTGGAGCAAATTTAATGCTCCAGAAAGTGGGGCACTATTATCACTGGCTTGAGTCAGGCAGCATTCAATCATCTGTGCCCCATCTCTCTCCCTGTTGGTAGAATCTCACAGGACTGATTTCCACTTGGAGTTGCTATAGTTCCTATCTTTCCTTTCTATCACCCAGGAGCACCCTCAGTTCAAACCACAGGGCTTTATTTTGAACAATCAGGAATCTCTCTGTTTAGAAAGGGGCTGGCTGGGGCAGTTAGGTGGTGCAGTGAGTAGAGCACCGGCCCTAGAGTCAGGAGGACTTGAGTTCAAAGCCGGCCTCAGACACTTGACACATGTACTAGCTGTGTGACCTTGGTCAAGTCACTTAACCCCAATTGCCCTGCCCCCCCAAAAAAAAACCCTGAGAAAGGGTCTGGTCTAAGTATTCATGTCCATGATGCTGAATGAAGCAAAGGCATGATAACACAGAATATGGTGGTGATCTGTATGAATTTATAAGATTTCTCTCCTATCTCCCCCATTAATATATTTAAGTATCTTATTCTTACTAAGAAATAGATGGGAGAAAGTCAACAAGCTGTTACATTTCAAAAGCATTTTGTTTTTATAGGATCATGAGGTTTGACCCTTAGAAATCATCTAAGGAGGGAGGAGGAGACAAGCATTTATTAAGCACCTGCTATGTGCCAGGCACTGTGCTGATTGCTTTACAAATATTATCTCATTTTTTTCTCAAAACAACCCTGGAAGACATGTGTTATTATTATCTTCATTTTACAATTGAGGAAACTGAGGCAGACAGAGGTTAAGTGATTTATACAGAGCCACATGGCTAGTAATATCTGAGGCTGGATTTGAACTCAGGTCTTCCTGACTTCATGTGTAATACTTTCTCCACTGCCTTTGCTGCATCAAACTAGTTATTCTAGTTCATCTGGTTCAAACCCCTCATTTTAGAGATGAGGCAATCTGCATTTACAAGCTTAGGGTTAGGGTTCGAATCCTAGTTCTGCTATTTAGTACTTGTATGGACAAACTTAAACTGTCTCATCTGTAATATTGGGGAGTTACTCTGTATAACCTCAAAAGTTCCTTCTACCTCTGAATCTATGGTCTATAAGATTGAGGCCCAGATGATGAGAAGGGATGTTTTAATGTTGAATGCATGCCGAATTTGGTGTCAAATGGCTTTGGTTCCAATCTGGGTTCTGCCCCTTTAAACCAGTGTGAATATGAGCATGGTACTTCACCTCCTAATTACTCTCTCCCTCCTCATCCCAGTCCTGTGGGCTTCTTTCAAGTCTCAGCTAGAGTTCTACTTCCTGATTCACCTTGATGCTGGTGTCTTCTCTCTGAAATTGTCTCTGATTTATCTTATTGGTCCATCTTTTTTTCCATATTGTCCGCACTCAAGACCCCATGCTCCTCAAGAACATGAACTGTTTTTTTTCTTTTGCCTTTCTTTATATCTCCAGTAATTATCAGAATACCTGCATATAATACATGCTTAATACATTCTTGTGTGCTTGTTGATTTGTGTGAGTGCATGTAGCTATTCTCATGTTTCTGTGCTTGCTTTGGACATGTCAACTTTTTTCTCCATAAAGGCTTCACACTGTGACAGGACCATCATTAACCTGTCTTAATGCAGCACAAAAGACCCATCTTGATAATGGCTTTTAGTGAATATGGTTAATGTGGGCAATGCAGACGAATGCATTATCCAATTCTGGAGAAAATAGTTCAAAATCTTATTTTATGTTGTAGAAGAAGGGGCAGAGGAGAGAGCTTCTTAGCTGTTGTAACCAGCTAAAATTGAATATAAAACTTTAAAAAAATAAATGGAATAAATTAGACCTGGGTGGCATGATGATGTAGAAATAACACTGACTCTGGAATCAAAGGATCTGAGTTCAAATCTTGCTTTGATGCTTACTACTTGCGTGACCTTGAGCAAATCACAATTTTTTTGAGACTCAATTTCCTCATTTGTATAATTAGGAGATTGAATTAGATGACCTTTGAAATCTAGTCTAGGTCTAGATCTATGATCCTAGGAATGACTTTCTTCTTTAAAAAATTTTTCCTTTTACAAATTCTGAACTTAGTAAACCACAAAAAATATTTCCATAGATGAAGTTAAATGGAAAAAGAGGATTATCTATGAGCCCATGAATCTCTATTACACATGACTTACTTTAAAAAATTATAATAAATTCACTATGTTACTTTCAACGTTGTCTGGCTTGTCTGTGTCATCTGAACTACCTTCTGTTTTCTTCTGTGCATTTTTAAAATGCTTCAATGACTGTCTTTTCTTTTCTTATCTTTTTTTTGGTAACACTACTGCTATTAACTACTCTGCCCTCCCAAACCACCACCTCAATTAAAAAAAGCATGGTCTTGAGAAGCACCACCCAAATCAGGTCAGTTACCATCACCTCAATATCAACTAATCAGTTAACATATATTAGCTTTTAGAAAGGAATGTTTAAGAAAATACAGAAAAGACTGAGGTATTACAACACCCAAAACCTGGAGTACATTCTTTCTTTTTCATACTTCAGTGTCTTTGGAGATGAGGCTCCCACGTAACATGGTTACTACGAAGCATTCTGCCTGCCAAGTCCTACCAAATTGGTGTGGCATAGCTTATTAACAAGTCATTTCCTTGCCTATATGACACAGTGTATTGGAGATTTAGGATAGTAGAGAAGGGATCATGTTTCTCTTCATGGTCGAGACTTGTGGTGTCAGAACAGCGGTATTAGGGGCTCAGGTATAAGAAACTTCACTCTAGTTTCCAATTTGTCTTTGTCATCTTCAGCAAATTTCATTCGAGGTTTAACTTGCTCCTCTCTCTCTTTTTGGCACTGTGTCTTTTATGTTCAATTTATGTATTGGCTAGATCAAGCAGGTTGTTTCTCAGGGTTGGCTCTACACTGGACTTAGCTACTGCTACTACTAGCTCTAGTTGCTGTGTGAACCTTTGATGGCTCTTCCAACCTTTGAAGGTCTCACAAAGTCATAATCTGATCTATTCCATCACAAATACACATTCACCTAAGATCAGAAAATCATAAACACAGAGACAAAAGAAACAGAGGTGCTATGTCATTATAGCCTCCTAGTGTCTGAGCAAGGGAGATAACTCAGACAAGGCAGCATACTGCAGCAACCTCTGACCTGCTCCCCACCTCCACTAGTGGAGGCCCACAGAAACTCTTGTCTCACTCTTGATAAGAGAAAAGAGAGGCTTACTCAGTTCTTGCTTAATAGCCAATTAAATAGCTTTTGAAAATCATATTTCAGTAAGTCAGCAGGAAAGAGTCAAAGGATGCCGATAACGCTCTGAAGCAGGGTATGAAATGTCCTGTCCATCACACATTTCTGAACGGGGCCATTGCTGGATATTCCCCTCTTTACAAAGGAAAAGTTCAATCCCTATAACAAATAAGTACAGTCAAGCAAGACAAATCCACACATTTGCCGTGTCCAGCAATAGATGTCTCATTCTATATCTTCAGTTCATCACCCCTCCATCAGGAGGTGGGTAGGCATGCTAATCACTGGTATTCAGGAATCATTGATTGGTCTTCAGATTCTTGAATAGACCAGGACTCTTAAGTCTTTGAAAGATGTTTTTCTTTACAATGTTATTGTCCTTATACAAATGGTTCTCCTGGTTCTTCTCACTTAACTTTTCATTAGTGTGTGTTTCTTAGGAGTCTCTGAAACCCTCTCCTTCATCATTTATTCCAGTATAAGAGAATTCCAGTTCATTCATATGCCATAATGATTTTCCAGCCTGATCAGTGCCAAAATGCTAAAATCAAGAAAGGAACATTTGCCTCCAAGTTTTCCTATGGAGGGTACCCAACCCCCACAACTCACAAAACTATTTGGTGACTTATTTGATGATGCAGACTCTCTAATTAGAGTCTACATGGAGATTGAATTAAGCGGGAAACAATTACATAATTTTTACTCTTCTTGCACATGCACCAAATAATGTATTCTACAGATGGATTACATAACATAATGGCTCCAGGGCTTTTCTCCTACAGAGGTACCCGTTAGATCAAGTTGGAAAATCATGAAGCACCTCCAAGATGTTGAGGTTCAACTCACCCAAATGGTGCTGTCATATTGAAAAATAAGGACACACAATCACTCATGACCGGAGCTTGTGCTTGAATACCCAGGAATATAAATAGATGAGATAGCTCACCCAACTGCAACAACATGGAAAGTGGCTTCTTTGGCCCATGAGGGAAACTTTGGCATGCTCATAACAACAGCTTCTCCCTTCTAATGTGGAATATATTTATGTACAGGGAGAGAGGAAGAGAGAGAGGTCCAAATATGAGACAGAGAGAGACAAAGACAGAGAGAGACAGACATAGAGACAGAGACAGAGAAACAGACAGAGAGCCAGACAGAGAGACAGAGACAGAGAGAAGGATATGTGAGCAGAGAGGAAAGAAGAAAAGAGATAAGAGAAAGAAGTAGAGGAGAAAAGAGGGGAGCAGAGCAGAGAGAGAATAGGGAGAAGAAAAATGACAATAGAAAGGAGAGGAGTACAGAGATAGAATTGGAGAGGAAAGGAGAAAAAGAGAGGAGAGGAAAGGAAAAGAGGAACATGGAAGATAGGAGAAAACAAAAAAAAGAGGAGAAAGAAGAGGAGAAGAAAAAGAGATTTAAGATAGTAGAGAACATATCATGTTTCTCTTCATGGTCAAGACATGTGTGGTGTCAGACCAATGGTATTAGAGGCTCAGGTGTAAGAAACTTCGCTCTAGTTTCCAATTTACCTCTGTCATCTTCAGCAAATTTCATTTGAGGTTTAACTTGCTCCTCTCTCTCTTTTTGGCACTGTGTCTTTTATGTTCAGGGATTTCATGCTACCCCTTGACTATCCAGGATCTGCCAATGCATAGCCCCACTTGGACCTGTTCTGCTTGCTATATTTTATCTCCATTCCATAAAACATTTAACTTACTTGCCTCTTCTTCCCTCAGACCCACAGCAGTTTACAAGCTAACATAAAATCATACTACTATACTTCAAGGGGTTCATGGATTCATTGGCATGGTTACTTCCTCCACAGACATAGAGTATGCCCTTTCTATACCTTTCCAGAGAGGATCCTTGAATTATCATGATCAGGTTGTTCTTAGGATCTCTCTCTCTCTCTCTCTCTCTCTCTCTCTCTCTCTCTCTCTCTCTCTCACACACACACACACACATACACACACACACACACACACACACACCCCTCATGGCTGGATCCATATTCAAGGCCTTCCCAGTGTTAGAGGAGCTGCCTGAGTTTGAACTCAGCTAGAATAATACTTGAGATCTCAGGGTCACTTCCACACCATTATAAAGTACTTGCAAGAAGGACTTTAACAGAAAGACAGTGAATCACAGAATAAGAAGCTTGGAATCTTCACCTGATAAACTAATGCTTTTCAATACTTCAATAGATCCATGATCTCATAAAGGTGTGTATTCCCTCTAATAGTGTAAACCACAACAAATACACATCTTATCCTGTGCAGTTCTCTCCTGGGCCCAGAAAGCCTTTTTCTTAAGTCTTTTAAAATTTCATAACTAACAGTAAAACACTTAGATTAGTCCTATGTGATCCCTAACTCTGGTTGCATGACCAGTCTACCACCTTTCCTGGTCATGTATTTCCTGATTTATATATTATATGTCTTGCACTTAAGTTACCATTGGCAATGTGCTATACCATACTGAGGCCCATGCTCTGCTTCTCTTTTGCACTTTGGGCCATTTATAATTTTGATTCTCTAACAATTGTAGTGTCTTCTAATTCACAACAGTATTGGACAAACTGGTCCCCATTAAGGTGTTAATGGATGAGAATGGCTCTCCCCACTTTTCTCTCAGGATCACTTTAAGGAAAAAAATGAGATATCATTAAGCAGAGTAATATGAAATATATATTCTCAGGGTAATCTGAAGTTTAACAGGATCAATTCTTGAATCAAGAAAATGGAAATATTGCTGGGATGGGCATCTGGAGATCTGGGCAATAGTCCTATAGTCCTGGGTGAGTCACATGTCCTCTGGGTTTGCTCATCTGTAAAGTTATGAGGTTGGGTGAAAAATAACCTGTAAGGTCCCTTTCAATTCAAAATCTTATACTTCAAGATTCCCAGAGATGGCATGTCACAGAGGGATGAGTTTCTAATGTAGATTACTAGGGAGATATTTGGGGGTAATGGTGCCATTCCATAGGTGACTAACTACTTTGCCTGTAGGAAAGATCTCTCTTTACCTTAGTCCTCACAAGATTTGATGAAAGACAATAGACAAAAGGAAAAAAAAACAGGAGAAGCTCTGTATAAGTAGAAGAGGAAGAGCAGAGAACACTAAGAGTAATAATAAAAAATAGCTAATATTTATGTGGTGCTTACGCTGTGCCAGGCATTGCATGAAGTACTTTACAAAGACTGTCTTATTTGATCCTCACAACAACCCTGAGAGGTAGGTGCTAATGTCCCCACTTTATAGATGAAGACACTGAACCAAGCAGAGGTTAAGTGATTTGCTCAGGATCACACAATTATTAAGTGTCTGCAGCCAAATTTGAACTCAGGTCTTGCTGACTCTAGATCCAGTGCTTTATCCAGTGTAACACCTAGTTGCCCTAGCAGAATAAGAAAAGAACAAGGATAGAAAACATACAACCTACAAGCAGTCCAAGATGGTGTGGTAGAACAGATAAAGTTCTGAAAATTGGATTCAAGAAGTTCTGCACTTAAATCTCACCTTTGATATCATTTGTGTGAACCTGGATAATAATGATAGCGGAGACATTAACAACGATGACACTGATGATGATGGTGATGATGATGGTAGCTGGCATTTACATAGCACTAAAGTGCAGAAAGATCTGCAAAGTTCTTTGCCTCTTTTCCTCACAATAGTAATGGGAAGGAGGTGCTCTGATTTTCACCTGCATTTGAGGAAACTGGCAGAGGTTAAATTTGCCCAGGGTCACAGAGTCAGTAAGTATCTGATTCAAATTTGAACTCAGGACTTCTGACTAAAGGTCCAGTGCTCTGTTCACTGTGCTACCTCTCTGTAAGTCACCTAGCATGGAAAATGGCTTCCTTGTCCCATGAGGGAAACTTTGGCATGCTCATAACGGCAGCCTCTCCCTTCTAATGTGGGGTATACTTTTATGCAGGGAGAGAGGCAGAGAGAGGTACAAAGATGTATGTGTGTGTGGGGGGGGGGTGGGGGAGAGACAGAGAGAGACAGACAGAGACAGAGACGGACAGAGACGGAGAGTCAGACAGAGAGAGACAGAGAAGGACAGAGACAGAGAGACAAGACAGAGAGACACACAAAGAGAGAGACAGAGAGACACAGAGAGACAGAGGGACAGAGACAGAGAGACACACAGAGAGAGACAGAGAGAGGGAGAGAGACAGAGATGAGTCTCAGTTTCCTCATCTGCAAACTGGGTATGAGAAGGTCCAAAGGATGGGAAATACGATGGTTGAGGTATTGAGAAACCTTAGATGAGGTTTGATTGAAAGAACTGGGGATAAAAAGACATAGGGCAGATATAATTGTTGCCTAAGAATTTGAAAGGCTCACACAAAAGGGAGATTTGACTTCTACACAAGGGGAACAGAAGTTAGAACAACGAATGGAAACTGTTGTGTAGTCTACCTCTTTATGACTCCATTGGGCAGATGCTTGGTAAGGATACCAGAGAGGTTTACTGTTTACTTCTTCAGCTCATTTTATAGAGGAGGAAACTGAGGTAAACAGGGGTAAGTAACTTGCCCAGGGTCACCAAGCTACTAAGTGTCTGAGACCAGATTTGAACTCAGGAAGATAAAGTTCTTTTGACTCCCGGCCCAGCACTCTATCCACTGAATCACCTAGCTACCCTGTGTGGAAATGAAAAAGAAGCAAATTTCAGCTAGTCATAAGGAAAAATTTCCCAATATAGTTGTCCAAAAGTGAAATAGGAACATAGGCTCATAAGACCACAGACCGAGAGCTAGAAGGTACTTCAAGGACCAGCATTTTATAGATGAAGAAACTGAGGTCCAGTTTTCTGAGGGGAAGGGCTTTGGGAGGTTGTAAGTTTCAAATCATTGGAGGTCTTCTAACAGAGGCTGATTGACTTTGCCTTGTCAGGGCTGTTGCAGAGGAGATTTCTGACTAGGTAAGAATTGGAATAGAGGACTTCTGAGGTTCCTTCCAGCTCTTAGATTCAGCAGTTTTGTGAACAAGGATCATAGTAACCTTTGCACAGCATGTGGTATATGAACAGTGATGCTTTCTTGGTGACAGGAAGAACAATGTTTATGATATTTCCTTCATGGGGTCACTTTGATGGCAGCTTTTCAGCTCCATAGAGATCCACTGACATACCATTCCCCTGCCTAGGCAAGGGCAAAGGATCTTCTACGGAATGAGCTGGAAGGCTTCACCTTGGCTGAGGTAGAGATGCCAGCCCGGTTCTTGGTTCAAACATGGAGATTCTTACAAACTCATCACTAAGTAATGGCTCACTTTTATGAGGTGTCTTATTTCTTTGGCAGTAAACTTAGATTTTTTTAATTTTCTACCTATAAGTTTAACTGCCCTGAGATCAAAGCCAGTTCTGGAAAACAAAGCGAAAACAGCAGAAAGAAAGCATTGACAAAACAGGAGCCCAGGCACAAGGTAAGGTGATCTAGGGGTGTGTGTATGGGGGGGATGGGGAATGACTAGAAAGGAGTTGTTGCCATGCTAGCTTTGTGATAGAACTGGTCTGGCTCATTGGGTGATGTGGGACTCAGACAGTGGGATTACTGAGAAAAGGAGATGTTCAGGCAAGTAACCACCCACTTTATATACACACATACACGCATGCATACATACATACATATGTGTATTTGTATGTATATATATGTGTATGTGTAAATATATGGTGCAAAACAGCTAGTTAACAATTTTTAATTTGGAATATCAGGGTGGGAAGAAGATGAGAAAAAGTGCCATCACTAAGTTTTGGCACTTTATTTCTCTCCATTTTTTAAAAATAGTGTCCAGTCTTTAATCACTTGGAGCCTAAAAAGTGTAACTGGGACCTGGAATCAGAAGACTTGGGTTCTAGGTTGGCCTCCGCTACTTCCTAGCTATATGACCTTGGGTCATATCTGAGCCCTTTAACACCTTTTCTCTACTTCTCTACCTCAAACAATGCAACAAGAAATATCTTTTTTTTATGGGGTCATTTGGATTAAATTTCCATTTTGACTGCCTGAGATATCTTCCATTCCCCTCTCAAATCAAATTAAAATATCTGTTTGGGTGTTTCAAGACTCTTTATTTCCTCCGTCCCTCTGCTATTCTTACCTTTCCTCCTCTGATACGTTCTCTGCCTCCTGCTCTCTGCTGTAATCAAACTGATTTCCTTGGTACTCAGAGCTAGCTAACTTTAGAAGTCAGAAATGTAAAGACACAAGAAATGTACTATTCTGTCAGCTTTCCTGGGAAAGGGACAACAATACCAGCAGCTACTTGTCTCCTACCCTAAGCTTGCCTTTGATTTCATATCTCCAACTGCCTTTTAGATATCTGGCATTGGATGTTCAGTAGATATCTTAAAGTCACTGTGTCCAAAATGAAACTCCTTATCTCTCCCCATGAATCCACCCTTCCCAATCTTCCCTATTATTGTAGAAGGCAACACCATCCTCCCGCATTCTTTCTGTGGATTGTATTCCCTTCATCCAGGGTACCCTACTCATGGCCCTCATGTGGGAGGTGTGTTTCCTACCTTAACTGAATCATGATGAGAAGATAATGACTTTTGGGTCGCCTCTTATTACCAAGCTAATGAACTAGTAAAGTACACTAGTCCAACCACATGTAATCACTTGACCAGAGAAAAGATGTTTTGCTAGGTATTATAGTGCTAGAGAACAAAGGCTCCCTAACCTTGGGTAGTGAAGTTTATCAAAAGGGTCCTAGGAATGTTCTGTAATAATTATATTACCCCATTAATTTAATTCATTTAGTTTATTTCTTATGTGAATATTCATGATAAACTCTAGAATTTATTGCTTTTTGTATTGAAAGTCAAGGAGTAAAAAAAACCAAGAAAAGTCAGGACTCCTTGCTTTAGAAGTAGGAATAGAACCCAGCTCTCATGATTCCGGGTTCATCTCTTTCCCATTATCACACACTTTATTCACTCACTATTGCCTAGGAGAGATGCAAAATATTTTTAAACAATTAAATAGTAAGTCAATAAGCATTTTTTTTAAAAAGCAATACTGTACTAAGCTCTGAGGATTAAAAAAAAAAGGCAAAAGGTAGTCCCTGCCCTTGAGGAGCTAACATTCTAATAAGGGAGACAACATGCAAACAACTATGTACATGCATGACATAAAGAGAATAGATGTAGGTAATCTCAATAAAAGGTTGGAAGTTGCTGATAAAGGCTGAACATAACTTGCTCATTCACATTACTGCATTTTTAACATCTATCAGCTTTGGTAACATGCGCTGTTTGTCTTATCCTTCTCTTTTACTCTCAGTTTTCCTGCATACAGCCTGCATGAAATGAAAAGCTATGTCCATGCCAGTGGCCAGTGTTTGTATCTCAAGCTTCCCTCCCCCGTTCTCCAAGGCACAACTGAAACGAGGAACAGAATTGTCCAGGAACCATCTGGCTGCATGTATCTGAACCCTGTCCCCAGCTTTCCCTTTCAGCCCTTTCTTGTTTATTATGTACAATATGATGTACCAAGATTATATGTTTTAAGAGGAGCATGTAGCCTTCTGGGACAGTACAAAAGCTGAGCTGTCAGCAGAATCCTGGGGAGCTGATGTCTTCAAGGGCACCAAGAGTAAAAGGTGCTGGGTAGAACTGGCAGTTACTTAGTAAGAATAGGAGAGAAAGCATGTCTTTTGCATGAGATGGGTTACTGTGTTTGCAAAGCTTGAGGTTTGCTTGTTTAACAGAGGAGATGAGCTGTCGGGAAAGTGAGGAATACTGGAGTGCTAAGGTTTCTTCTATGCCCCCACCCTCACCCACCACAGGGGAAAGAAAAGTAAATATGTTCCTCCATAGGGTTGTCATGCTGGGATTAAATAGAGTCTTAGGGCAATGCAGAAGCCTGACTTTTAATGGGTTTACTAGTATTAATCCCCTAAAGGGAAGCTGTATAGAGCACATATGCTTTTAAAATGGGATGTTCTTTTCTAAAAATAGGTCATTCCTTCTGGGAAGTAGTGGGTGTTATGAATGCCAGGGGTAATCCTACTGCCTGAAACCCAACAGGAAAGCCCAACTGGTGTGCACTGGTTGTATCTATGCACATTAAGAGAGAATCATAAGCTGTCAGAGCTGAAAAACACTAGAAAGATCTTTTAACATATGCTCCTCATTTTACAGAAGTCCTGAGGCCCAGAGAGAAGTGACTTATCCAAGGTCACAGGGTGAATTCTTGGAAGAACTGGGACTAAGCCTCTCACTCTAGAAGGCCTTTTAAAAGCAAAATAAACAAACAAAAATAAATAAGCAATATATGGACTTTTCTGCTTTCTGCTGAATTTTGACCAAATCTTCTTTCCTACAAGATTAGAGGTGGAAGTGTAGCACCTCCCATTGCATAAGTGACCCATAGGCACAGTGATAGCACAGGGCAATATAGTCAAGGGTTTCCTTCTCCTTGCTCCTTCCTACTCCCCCTTCCCCAAATTCAGCCTTATTTCCATTTCTACCTCAAAAGACAAGGGCTAGCACTGGAGAAGGGGAGATTCCTAGAGTACCTAGCAGCTTAGTCTGAGTGAAAACCCCATACAGTAATAGACATTGGTCTATAGCTTAGTAAGTAAGTCCTGGGAGGCTACCTGAGGTTAATTGATTGATTGGCCCATAGTCACAAAGCGAATTTGTCAGAGATGGGCTTGAATTCTGGTCTTCCTGACTCTAAGTCAAGCACTTTACCCACTGTGATGACGCATAATAAAATTTATTTTTACTTACAGTAAAAATATAGTACATACACATATAGTATAAAATTTTACATACAGTAAAAAAAGTTTATTGAATTGGACTTTGAAGGCTGTGTTGCCCAGATCCAAGAAAAATATGAATTGGCTAAAGAACATAAAGGTAGCATAGATTACGGTGAAAAAATGTTTTACATCTCCTTAGGAACAGAGTGGGTGTAAATGGCTTCAAGAAGGAAAAGGTTAACCATAGGTCAGAACCTTGTTTATACTTTCACATTTGAAAGGGGTCTATGATTTCCTTGATGTCCTTTCTACCCTTGTTGATGGATCCTCGTAGATGGCCTTTATGAGTTGCTATGACCCAAAAATTCCATACTTCTATGGGCAAAGCTCTGATGATGACATCCTTCCAATTTACCTAGGTTAATCCTGGGATGTTAGACTTATAGTCTGTCTATGGGCCCATACTCAAAGCATTTTTAGTTTGATAGTGCCCACCTGAACTCCACTGGCCTGAACCTACTTCCTGTCATCTTGAAGCATCAGCTGAGGACTACAGTGTTATTTCTATGTATAGAATATGCTTAATAAATTGACTAGGAAATTATAATGACTAAGCTTGAGCCCAGCCATGTGAAAAGACACCTCTTCTGCTTTTTTTGCTGAGGTGGGAGATTACGGGTGTGGAATACAGTATATAATGTATTATTCTTTTGATATACTTGTTAGTTTTGTTGAACTAATTTGCTAGTTCTTGGGGAGGGCAAGTGGGAAAATCTATATTGGGAAATGTAGCTTATATAAAATAAAACATATCAATAACATTTATTAAAAATAAATGCTAGGGGCAGCTCAGTGGGACAGTGAGTAGAGCACCGGCCCTGGAGTCAGGAGGACTTGAGTTCAAATCCGGCCTCAGACACCTGGCACATGTACTAGCTGTGTGACCTTGGGCAAGTCGCTTAACCCCAATTGCCCTGCCTTCCCCTCTCCTCCCAAAAAATGCCTCTTGAATTGAACTGAATTACAGTCAAAAGAATAACAGTAATAAGTCCATATCATTGCGTAGTACTTTACACTTCGCAATGAACTAGTACGTATAATATTTCATTTGAGTCTTCTGAGGAATATCAGTCAGAAATTAAAGGAGGTAATGCTGTAAGATGGAAAGAACCTTGGATTTGGAACCTTGAGGCCCAGGACTGACCTGGGGCAAGACGTTTGACTTCTCTCATTTGTGAAATAAATGACTTAGAATTAATGGCCTCTAAAGTCCCTTCCCCAGCCTCTAGGTGGTGCAATGGATGGAGTGAAGGACCTAGAGTCAGGAAGACCGAAATTCAAATGCGACCTCAAACATTTACTAGCTGTGTGACCCTGGGCAAGTCACTTCACCCTGTTTGCCTCAGTTTCCTCATCTGTTAAATGAGCTGGGAAAGGAAACAGCAAACCTCTCCAGTATCTTCACCAAGAAAACCCCAAATGGGGTCACAAAGAATTGGACATGACTGAAAAATGACTAAACAACAATAAAAGTCTGTTCCAGATGTACTTATTTAGGGATCATTGTAGGACATTCTTGCACCATGAGGACATAGTACTCCTGATACTGCAGAATGAGAGGGGAGTGGGGTAGCCAGTGGCCTGTAGGAGCTTCCATATAAAAGGCAGATCTTCCATCTGAGAACTGTAGGGAGCCATTATTAAGGTCCCATGACAATTTGGCCAGATCTTTTCAGAAGTCCCAAGTGGGATCCAAACTGTGCTATCAGGGTCATAAGCAGCTTAGCATTAGAGCCATCTAAAGTAATTTGATTTAAAGACAAATAAACTGAGAGGAAAAGATGTAGATTCTGCCTTGTCTGAAAAAGACTCTGGCTTGGTTCCTGGTTTGCACAGATAGGCTCTTGGGTTGATCGTCTTTTGTTCTGCTTTGTTTTTATTTGCAGTTGTAGCCGCTCGCCCCTAGAGATAAATTTACCAGCACCCTGGGATTTATTTACAGTATTTCCATTTTCATCCCACTTCAGTTTCGTTTAGTGATATGAAAATTGGCTCTTGCTTTTATTCAATCCTTCATTCTGGGGCTCTCCTTTTTTTCCTGCACCAGATTTAATGGAAACTCTAATAATGGAATGGAAATATAGCCAGGTTATTTTATTAGGGCATAAGCAACATAAAGGACTTTTTTTCCATAACTAAGACAAACCTGAATTTTTCATCTCAAATCCTCATGCTCAAAATCATTTCTTCCCTGAGACTTCCCAAGGGCTCCCTATTAAATAAAATTACACCAGAAACATCATGGCTCCAGAATAAATATTTTCTGAACTGCTTTTGCTGGATGGTATAGTTGATTTTGAAAAAAAAAAATCTAAAACACCCTTAAAAAGACAGGCCCTGACTGAAATAAATCTTTGTGCTAGAATTTCTGCCTGCCGTCAAAATGTTGTTTTCTGCTCAGCTAGGGCATGACTTACTGCCAGCTATGCATTTAAATACCCCATTGTCCCTTTGCATTGGGGCTCTGTATCCTGCCTTAATTATCCATTGGTGGCCTCCAGGAGGCCGATAAAACTATTAAAACCCAAATTCAATGCCATTTGGAATGACGCCACTAAAATTGAAAGATAGTACTCTGGGTCTGTCAGCATTACTGTCACCACTAAATTTGCTCCTGATGTAAAAGTGTTATGCTCAACTATGGTGGACAGAAGGAGGCTCAGAATTGCCTTGGCCAACCAAATTTGGAGGCCAAGCAGTTTACAGCCCTCTAAAGTGATTATTTTGGTATCTTTTCCTATTTTGACACTAATTTGATTGTTCTGGAAGGAGCTAGAGGTGAGTTCCATTCACATCCTGACCAGTAAATAAAAAGCTTCTAGCTGCCGAGAATGAGTTTTATATGAAGAAGGCACAGGAAGGAGCAAAAAGACTCATTGAAACTGTGTATATTGCCTTGATAAAATGAGTAATTTTGAGTTTTCCCACCGGGCCCCTCATTCTCATGTTTAGCCATAGGAAACTTACCCTGATTTTTATCTGTTTGATTTAAAAACAATGTTTTACAGCAGTCAGATCTAGTAATAGGGTCTTATGTAGCTGCTTTTATTTGGCTTAATCAATGCCATTGATTTCCCTTTAAATGTAAAGATTGCACCGTTCAGCTTTAATTGCATATCTGGTTGCAACAACCTTTTCTTGGAGGCAAAGGCAAAGCCAGGTTCATTAGGCCTCCTTTCTAATAAATCACTCTGTTTTTCACAATCCTGCTGAGCCTGCCTGGATTTCCATCAATTTAACCATTTATGTTGGTCTTGGAGTTCTGGGCCTTTTGAAGGGAAATGGAACACCCAGCCAGAGGTGTTTTAACTGAACCGTCATGGTTAGAGGCTTATTATCCAGGACTGGAGGTTTGTCATACTGTAAACTAGGTGCTCTGTCATAGGGAACTGCTGAAAAGGGTGAACAAAATATGTATTGGGTAATGGTTTTAAAGGGAAAACTGTAAGTAAGGTTGGTTTTGAATACAACTGGGCTGTGGTTCTTAATGTGGTCTCCTTATACCTAGAGCTCTCTGAACCACATTTGTGGCCTTTCTCTGATGTGCACTGGGGCCAGAGACCAAGCTGCTGGCCAGGTGGAGCCCATGCTATAGTTGCATATCAGTAACTGTAAAATGAAAGCTCATCCTCAGTAGAGTAGACACTCCTTTAAGGCAGGGACTGTTTATTTTCTTTTGTCTTTGTGTCTTCAATGCCTAGCATAGTGTCTCATACATATCTGCCATTAAATTAATTCTTTTTGAGTCAGCAAATGAATGGAAGGCCACAGAAATCTAGGATAGGTGCAAAGAAGTACTTAAAATAATCAAATTTGGAGGAAAAAGAGATCTTAGAGCTTCTCTGGCCCTTTCCCATTATGTAACAGGCAAGAACAATGAGGTCTGGAGATGGGAAATGATTTCATGAAGGTCACCAAGTGAGGAGCTGGCATTCAAAACCATCCTTTCTACGACACCACCCAGCTGATTTCAGTGTGCAGAACCAGTAGTAAGTATAAAGATGCCACTCCCATTTTCTTGCCTCCCTTTCCCTTCTCCTATTTCTTCTCCCCTTCCTTCCTTCCTTTCTCTCCCTCCTTTCTGCTCTTCTCTGAATCTCTTTTAATTGTCTAAAGGAAGCTTATGAGGCCATTTCATTAGGGTGCAGGCATCTATCTGAGCGGGGTGGTAGTGTTGAGTAGCAGCCCTGAGAACAGAATAGATTCACAGTGAGGGAATTTTGAGGGCTAACAGTTTGCAAACTTGTTTCAGAGTATTAGAAACAGATATTAATGCCTCTCAAGCATAGATAGTTTCTAAGGGCATTAAGAGGGAGATAAGGAGAGTTGTAACCAGTATGTAACCAGTTCCAGGTACTGGCTATTTCCCCACTTCTTGAGAGTTAGCAGCCAAGTGACTAGCACCCCAGTCACATTTAAAAATTGGACATCAATTAGCTTTTACAAAAGGGGTACTTATTTAGAAGATATAACCAAGAATGGTGCACAAACATCTCCCTGTTCTCTGGGTAGAATGGACTCAAACTTAGCTCAGTTCCTACATAAACATTGATCATGCCAAGTTCAATGTCCAAAGGTGGTTAGATGAGTCCTTATCTCAGCTACCACTGGTCTGGGTTCCGAAGGCCACTCTTTGCTCTTTGAAGTACCAATGTTCAGCTGGCTGCAAAACTGGGGCACTAAGGAGGCTAAGGTGAGAAATGCAGGGATTGGTCAAGAGCTATGCTAAGTGCTAGGGATACAAAAAAAGGGAAAAGACAGTCCCTTCTGTCAAGGATCTTACAGTCTAATCAGGGAGACAATATACAAACTAATATATACAAAGCAAGCTATATACAGGACAAATAGGAAATAACAGAGGAAAGGAACTACAAGAGAAACTGGGGAAGGCTTTCTGTAGAAGGTGGGATTTTAGTTTGTATTTAAAGGAAGTCAGGGAGTCAGTAGTCAGAGCAGGATAGGGAGAGTTCCAAGCATGGAGAACAGTCAGGAATAATGGCTGGAGCTTAGAGATGATATGTTCTGTTCACAAAATAGCCAAGAGACCAGTGTCTTTGGATCAAAGAATATGGGATGGGGAGGAAGGTATAAGAAAACTGGAAAGGTAGGCGGGAGATAGGTTCTGAAGGGTTTTGAATGCCAAACAGCACATTTTATATTTGATCCTCAAGGTAATAGGGAGTCACTGGAGTTTATTGAGTAGGGGTGGTGGTGGCATGATCAGACCTATGCTTTAGGAAAATCACTTTAGTAGCTGAATGGAGGGTGGAATAGAGTGGGCAGAAACTTGAGGCAGGCAGACCCAACAGCAGGATTTTATAAGTCCAAGTGTAAGGTAATGGGCCTATACTATAGTGGTGGCAGTGTCAGAAGAGAGAAGAGGGCATATTCAAGAGAGGTTGACAGGCCTGGGCAACAGATTGGATATGGGGAAGGGGGTGAAAGATAGTGAGGAATCTAGGATGACTCCTAGGTTGTCATCCTGAGGGATGGAAGGATGGTGTTGCCCTTTGTAGTAATAGGGAATGAGGGGCAGAGAGATTAGGGGAAAAGATGCTGAGTTCTGTTTTGGACATATTCAGTTTAGGATATCTACTAGACGTCTAGTTCAAGATGCCTGAAAGGCAGTTGGAAATGTGAGATTTGAGGTCAATAGAGAGTTTGGGCCATGCTAGGCAGATTTGAGAATCATCAGCATACAGAGAATAATTAAATCCATGAGAGATGATGAGATCACCAAGTGAAGTAGTAAAGAGGGAGAAGAAAAGAGGTCCCAGGACAGAACCCTACAATTAGAGGACACCAGGGGCAGAGCCAAGATGGCGGCTGGAAAGCAGGTACTAGCGTGAGCTCCCCACCGAATCCCTCCAAAAACCTATAAAAAATGGCCCTGAACCAATTCTAGAACTGCAGAACCCAAAAAACAGCAGAGGGAAGCAGGGCTCCAGCCCAGGAGAGCCTGGATGGTCTCTGGGTGAGGTCTATCTGGCATGGAGCTGGGAGCAGAGCGGGGTGGAGTGGAGCAGAGCCCAGCATGAGCAGCACAGACCAACCAGACCAGGAGCTGGGCGGAGTGTGCCCTAGTGCCCTGAGTCAGTGAGCTGCAGCAGTTACCAGATTTCTCAACCCACAAACACCAAAGACAACAGAGAAGGTTAGTGGGAAAAGCTGTGGGAGTGGAAGGAGTTCTCGTTTTGACTACCACCCCCGGGGGCAGCAGAGGTAGGGCAGCTACAGAAGTACAGCTGCAGTTGCTTCCCACCCCTGGTGGGAGGAATTAAGTGGTGGATCAGAGCAGGAGTGAAGAGCCTGCTGAAGATCTAAGTCCAGTCTGGGTTGGGGGTTCTTGGGGAAGGAGGAATGCTGGTGTGGCAGAGCTGGCGCATCCCCCCAAGCATGGAACATAGTTCTCTTAACTCCACAAGCAGTCATACCCCGCTGAAAAACTCAAGGGTCAAGTTAGTTGGCTGGGAATATGGCCAGGCAGCGAAAATGCACCCAGATTCAATCTCAGACTTTGGATTCTTTCTTTGGTGACAAAGAAGACCAAAACATATAGCCAGAAGAAGTCAACAAAGTCAAAGAGCCTACAACAAAAGCCTCCAAGAAAAACATGAACTGGTCCCAGGCCATGGAAGAGCTCAAAAAGGATTTAGAGAAGCAGGTTAGAGAAGTAGAGGAAAAATTGGGCATAGAAATGAGAAGGATGCGAGAAAACCATGAAAAACAAGTCAATGACTTGCTAAAGGAGACCCAAAAAAATACCAAAAAATATACTGAGGAAAATAACACCTTAAAAAATAGACTAACTCAAATGGTAAAAGAGCTCCAAAAAGCCAATGAGGAGAAGAATGCCTTGAAAGGCAGAATTAGCCAAATGGAAAAGGAGGTCCAAAAGACCAATGAAGAAAATACTACCTTAAAAATGAGATTGGAGCAAGTGGAAGCTAGTGACTTTATGAGAAATCAAGATATTATAACAAGCCAAAGGAATGAAAAAAATGGAAGACAATGTGAAATATCTCATTGGAAAAACCACTGACCTAGAAAATAGATCCAGGAGAGATAATTTAAAAATTATTGGACTACCTCAAAGCCATGATAAAAAAAGAGCCTAGATATCATCTTTCAAAAAATTATCAAGGAGAACTGTCCTGATATTCTAGAGCCACAGGGCAAAATAGAAATTGAAAGAATACATCGAAACCTCCTTAAATAGATCCCAAAAAGAAATCTCCTAGGAATATTGTCACCAAATTCCAGAGCTCCCAGATCAAGGAGAAAATACTACAAGCAGCCAGAA